>NC_073727.1:66801174-67112424 GCF_023634155.1 Falco peregrinus
TCGTTCTCTATGCATGCACTTATCTGCTTGGGGAAGGTGGGGGGGGTTAGCAATACAGCTCAGAGTCTGTCAAACACGGTGCATAGAGAGCTCCAGGAAGCTGCTCTGCATTTACCGGCAGTCATTTTCTTGTGATGCATAATGCACAAGGTGCCATTGCAAGCTGAGGTGTAAAAACTGGGGGGGGGGGGGGGGGGGGGGGAATGATGTTTCTGGTAGCAACTGAGCTTTCCTCTTCCTCAGAGGTTTCTATCCCAGCTAATATCTGGTAATAATTTATAGCTGTATGTTAATATGTTGTCTTGGTATTTCAGCACATCTGCAAAGAAAATCCCTGAAAAGCAAGTGTGTCTTTTCACAATCACTGCATGTCAGTCTGGCAAACTCTAGCTGTGAGCAGTATACAACGAAGGGGGGGAAACCCCCCAGCACTGTTATCTGTTTAGGGGGTGGGGGAAGAGGCGACGGTAATACCTTTAAAAAACCAAAAGGCGGTAAGCCATTATTAGCAAAAGCTATATTGAGCATGCTTGCCAGACAGGCAGCGCAGCTCAGCTCTAGTTCCGCCCAGACATGTGCCTTGCCATTTTAATTTTAATCAGTCTGCTCAGGATGGCTGCTGATTCATTTTGCGGGAGGGCCCCCTGGGAGCCAAGGTGGAAGCCTGAGGCGAGCTGCTATTGCATCAATGCAGCACTCCACATCAGACACAGGGAGGGGAGGCAAAGCTTCGGCAGCAGATCGAGTTCAAAATACCAGCCTCGGTATTAAAAAACAAACCAGTACCCCCCTCCAACAAATAAAACCTCTGCGGAAATAATTAAAAAAAAAAAAAAAAAAAAGGAAAACCCAACACCTCCCTCCCCGAATGACTAAATAAAACACAATCAGAGGAGAAAAATCTCTTCTGCTCCTTTCTTCCCCTTGTACCCTGGAATCGTTGGAGCTACCATTTCTTTTCACAGCTCCTCGTTTAAAAAGAAAAAGGATGCTCTCTATTTCTCTATTTACCTGATAACTAGCTGGGGGTGGGATACCTGATTTAGCTGGAGACTTTGATTTGTGGGATTGACAACCTTATTATGCAGTGAGCTTATTATTGATATTATTCTGCTCTCGGTTGCCATGACCACCTTGTGAGAGACATTCAATTTTCTCTCTTCCATCATCATTATCTATGAGGCCATCTGTTGTGGAAAATGAATTCAGCCTCATTTGCATGACTGATAAGCAAATTTTTTTTTATCTATTTAACAGAAGGTCATATGCCGGGGATTTGGAGCTGGTAAAAAAAAAAAAAAGTAGAGAAAAAAAAAGGCATCTCGAGAGGATGAGTGGGAGTGCGTGCATTAGAGGATGTATGTGGAAGTAAAACAGATCCCTCAGGCCTGCTAGCCTATCCTACTGCATTTGTCATTCCTGCCAGGGCGACATTTTTTTCCCCCTAAGCTTCTGCACACTAAAGAGAGTGAGAGCTTTTTCCCTGCAGTCTTCTTGAAGCCCCCCTGATTTTTTTACACAGTGTTGGTGGGTGTATTTTAATTTTTTTTTTAATTCCCTGGAACATGGGGTATCTTTTCAGTGTTCAATGAAGAAAAAAGCAGCCTTTTCTGGGTCTCTGTGGTATGCTTCTTACTCCTCATCCTTTCAAAGTTGTAGTAAGCCAGGGTGTTTCTTAACCATGCTGAAATGTCTTGCTTATGTTTAACTTGTAAATGGTTAATGGTGCAGGTGTGGGCTGTGTTTTGTGCAGGGTGGGGGTTGATTCCTGTAGCTAACTGGAAAGATTATTGTGATTTTTGCAATCGTTATGTAGCTTGTACTTAAATGTCCATTGTTTGCTCTTTCCAAGTTCTTCTGGCAATACTGCTGTGCAGCCAATATTGTATTGGACTGTAGAATAGCTGATAAAAAATCCTAAAGTGTGTCTTTACTGTATGAACACATAATGTTGCATGCATTAAGCATGTTGTTGTTTATATAAACTTGCTGCATGTTGGACAGTACTTGTTTGATATGGAGAACCCGAGACAAAAACTTCACAGATTGGAATGCTCAATGACAGCCGAGTACAATTAAATAAAAGATTATAAGATACTATGTTTTTACACTAAAATGACCTTTGAAAACTGTGGATTTGTACTTTAAAGGGGAACACTCGTATTAGAGTAGCATTTTGAAAGAACACTGTCTTAACTGTTTTTTATCTATAATAGTTTTTCTTTAGAGAGAAAAAGCTTTGTAAATAAGGGGATGGTTAATTCAGTTAACTCTCTGAAAACATCATAGTTTATACTTCAATTTTAAAATAGTTCAGATAAGTATGACTGTAGCCCATGTACATTTAGTGCAAATTTGTTAGTCTTGCCAATTTAGTGCTAAAAAGTAACTGAAGAGTATAAAAGAAAACGACTTATATTAGTAAAAAAGAAACGACTTAGTCTCTTATGGAAGAGACCTTACAGAGGTTTGCTTCTTTTATTTGGCACTAACAAAGATTAAACTTAATGGAACAGAAACATGCAATTTTATTCTGAGTACTGAACAATGTGCACAGCCTTATCTAGGCAAAAAGGTTTTTTTGAACATTTGTTTTCTGCAGAAGTTGTGTGTGCATAAAAGTAGACTTTTTACATGATAAATGCTTTGCATCGTTGTTGATACTCCTTTTAAAGACAGATAGGCAGTACTCTTGCAAATAAATATATTTGGATTTTGTTTATAATCCATGGGGAATATCTTTTTATCTTTTTATATACTTGCAGTGGAGAAATGGTCATGAGTGCTGAATTTCAGGTCGAGAGAAGTTTCACTTTTATTGAGGTCAGCTAGTAACCAGATCTCTGACTTGTCTACATTAAGTAACTTACTCTAAATTACTTGTTTAAAATTCTTCTTTTTATTTCTCTTTTAGAAAACACTCTGCAACAGATCTAGCATTAACTTGTGATAATTTATTGCTGGTAATTGTTTAAAGGGTACTCTTTTCTCCTACCCCTCTGATTTCAGAAAGAGTATCTTTCTTGTAGATTTTTAAAAAGGAATAAGATTTAATGCTCCTTTGGCATCCGCCATATTTATCATGCCTGTTGGAATTTGCGGTGGAAGTTATACCACAGAACTAATTTCACACTCAAAGCTCAGTGCAGCGCAGCTTGGGCAGTTGGGGTGGGTTGTCTGAAACGGTACTAGTTTCCTCAATGGACTTCAGCTGGAAGTAACGGGATACTGTGTATTAGCAGGCCGCCTTATAGCACTTAAAGGTTGAGGTCTCTGTCTTATCCCCTCCTCCCCCCTCCACTTGAATTGTCAGCATCTTCCAAAGGCTGGTGAATAAAACCTGGTAAACTTCGGGAAAAGCCTAGCAGATAAGGCAGTCGGTTCCCTTCCCCTGCCCCCCAAAAGTTAATTACCGAGCTTGGTTGGATTCCTTCTTGCCACCCTGACATTTGACTGCTGCTAATTCACTGATTAATCTCATTAATGTGATTATAGCAGGATTTGGAGTTGGCTGCCATTGTTCTGCAGACAGCGCTATTCAGCCGAGCGCTCGCCGCCCCCCTCAGCGTGGCGGGGCGCGTTCCGAGGCGGCGGGCTGAGGCGCTGTGCCCGCGGGGCCGGCCCGCTCCTTTCAGCACCGGGAGCTGTCCGCCGCCGCCAGCAATTACCGCCCGCGCCGCCCGCCTGCCCTCCCGCTTACCGGCAACGGGGAAACGACTCGCTTTCATCACCCTAATGACTCTGCTCATTGAGGTAAAAGCAGGAGAGGCTTTATGCCTTCTAATTAGGCGATGTGAAGATGGCTGTGGTAAAGCATCAAACCTCTACGCTTAAATACTTCTTCCTCTCTTTTAAAAGCTGTCTTCGCCTGCATTTTGTTTTCTCGGAGAGGTCCACCGGGCAGTGTAGTTTAAACAATACTTCCTCGCAGCCGTGCAATTTAACTCTCAGAACGTGAGGGACATTTACAGGTGTTGCCATACTTAGTCAGACTTTTTCTTCCTGCTAAAAGAGTGCTTTGTTGAGCTAAATGCTTTCGCTTATATTCTTTTTGTGCAAATAAACAGCATATCCAGCTCGCAACCTCAGAATTACATTTGCCCTCACCAGCATTATTGTGCCTAGGTCTTTCCTGCCTCTGCACTGCAAAACCCCGTTTTCCGGAGTTTGAAAATAGGAACCGTTTTATTGATTGAAACTTGATCTGGAAGATCTTTTTAAGGTTTCATTATACGTATAAATTACTTTTGCATTCTTAGGTCGCAACAGTATTTTATATTCAAGTTTACAAGTTAGGCCGTTTTAAATCAATTTAAATCAAACTTCTTTAAAGTAAGGTACTTTACATAGCATTAGGGCACGATCTGCTCTACCTTGTTTGGTATTTTGACTTTTATTATCTAGAAGTTACATTGTTATCATTTAATAACTGCCAATTGCACATGCGCAGTAACTTTTTTCTTAATATCTATTCTTTCATTTGTATTCTTTATGAGCATGACACTGTACTGGAAACACACATTAAACTGTATTGTGTGAGGGATTTGCCAGGACGAGCAACTCCTGCAAATCACTAAATTAAAAATACTTTGAAGACAGTATCCTGCTAAGGGAAGGTGGGGTCTGTTAGAGAACACACTATATTTTAAAATATTTGAGTATAGTAAATGCCAATGAAACCTCTGCAGCCATTGCAATCTATGGATAAATAATAATTTACATCCAAAACTGAGAAAGTGCACTGAAACCAGAAAAGTCTGTTGCTTTTTTAACTATGCGTTTGACTTTCATGCAGTTTTTCAGTCACTGATACCATATTCTTAATAGGGTTTCCTATTTTCTTATTTCCTTTTCTTCCCATTTCTTTCTTAACCAAAATCAAAAGCCCAGTGAATAAAGTATTGTCTCTTTAGCTGCTTTAGAGAACTATACGTTTAAAGGATGTATAAAATAGGACTGTATAGGGACAGGTTTCAACAGTGACAGCCACAATATGCAGGCCAATTAAGGCTGCTCGTTAGCGGGTATATTCTTGTAATACTCCTGTCAAGCTGAAATTGTGCTCCCTTATTGACAGTAGTGGGTTCGTCTGATGCTTGAATTCTGCTTTCTGTGTTTGTCTAGTGTTTCAAGTCTCGTTAGAAACTGCCACCAGCGAGAAAGTAAAAGAAATGGAAGGTTTTCAAGCAGACTTTACCTGAAATTTGCTAATCTGGCTAACTTAACCTTCAGGAAAAATACTGTGCTCTCATTAACGCTGCTTAAACATGACCTGCATCTCCTTTTCCCCATGGATAATGCGCGTTGACGAGACACAGGCTGGGGGAGGGAGAATCCAACCCACAACATTAAACCCATACCCTAACGTCTTATGGAGGATAATTAGGCCAATGAATCACCAGTCTCCCTTTTTTTTCCACACTGGTCTTTTTGTAAATGTTTCTAATTTATGCAGTCTCCCCCCTCCCTCCCCCTTCAAGTCTCACCAATACAGGATTTATATACATTCTGCCCCGATTAAAGCAAGTATTGTTTTTGTCTCAGTGGGAGAAGCACTGGGCCATTCCTTTGTGCCATCCCGAAGGGTGGACAAGATGATGAGGGTTTTTTCCAGCTAAATCGCTTTCAAAAAGTTTGAAAAACACCTGCCACGATACGTGTGCCACATAGTCGCCTTCCCTGTTTTACTAAGGCTAGCCAGTATCTAACATGAGGAGGTTAGCTTTAGCAGAGGGAAAAGACAAGTCTTAATTTTTGAGATGCAAATACAGTTATGCAAAGATTCTGCGTGTAAACCTTACGTTAGAAGAGGATGCGATTCGTCCGTAGGGGTGTAGATACCCCTGCACGCTTACGAAGGGGTCCTCTCATCTCCAGGTGTGCGCGTGCTTCTCTGGCTACATTGATCTGGGTGGAAAAAACCCAAACTGACATGCCCTCGCTACGACACAAACATGGTAGCTCTCCTTCCCCGCTACGAGGAGGCTTTTCTCCCCGCAGACCCGCTCCCCGCCCCCCCCCCGCCCCCCCCCCCCCCCCCCCCCCCCGCCTTGCGCGGCGCCCTCCGCGCCCCCGCTCGCACCTGCGGCCCTTCCGCGGCGCCGCTCCCGAGGGCTCCGCGCCTCGGCCTCGGGGGAGCCCTGCGAGTGCGGGGAGATGTAATCAGAGATGACAGAGAAAAATTAAGGAAAAAAAAAAAAAAAGAAAAAACAAACCACGAGCGAGGTGGAGATGGGGGGCGGGGGAAGAGACACGTAAGTCCTTTTTTTGCTTTCTGAGGGAAACTCTGCGTTTTCCACCAAAAACGTGGAAGTCGTGAGGGCTCTGCTATTGTTAGTCCCTAGTCCCTTCCCCAGCAGGCTGGCTCTCCTCTGAATCCCTGTGACAAACTTCCCCCCCCCCTCCCCCAAGCCCCTCTCCTGCCATCGGAGTGCGGCCGTGGAGCTGCTGTGATGGCTCGGGATGCAGAGGGCTGGTACGCGGGAATTCGCCTTGACTTCAGACCGCAGTGCGATTCCTGGCAAGGCTAGATGGGAAGGGAATGGTAACCTCTACAGTAACCGACATGTCTGGTCTCCGCACGTCAGGCAGCGGGCTCGGGAGGGATTACCTCCCAGGGCTGGAGGAGGGTGTTCCTTGTGACTTTGGGGTCAGTCTCCCCCGCCTCTGTCGCGGCCAGCAGGGTCTGCCCGCCGTGCCCCGCCGGCCGCGGGGCTGCCCGCACCGAGCACCACCGCGCAGGGCAAGCCGCGGCGGGGCGGGCGGGCGGGGGGAGGGTTGCGGGAGGAGGGGGCTGCAGCAGCACAATGGCGATAAGGAGGGCAACGAAACCGCCAGGCGCGCGTGTGTGCGGGGGCGGGGGGGCACGGAGGCTGTGTGTGCGCTGGCCAAGGTCCTTCCCTCCTTGCCGCACGGAGCGCAGCCGGCCTGCGGGCATGGGCGCCGAGGGCGGCCCGCGGCGGGGCAGCGCCGGGGACCCGGCGGGAGGCGCGGCGGTGCCCGGGGCAGGGGCACGGCAGGGCAGAGTCCGTGGGGGCGGCGTGCGGAGCCGTGCCAGTGCAGAGGGGTTGCCGCCGCCTCCACGTAAAGATCACAGCCTGTCACGCTGCCATCGAAATGACATTTCGGGGACGGGTTTAAACGAAGTGACTCCCCGCTGGCAAGCCGCTCCCGTCGCAGGGGCATCCGCTGCCCGGGGGCGAGCCCGGCGGGGAGGCTGCCCGGGGGTGGGCGAACGCCGGCGGAAAGCCTCTGCGACAGCGTTGCAGGGCGGTGAGGCGCCTCTTCCCAGTTCCCGCCTGTGTGACACGTTCGGTGGCGCGGTCCGGCGGGCTGCTGGGGGAAACGCCGCTCAGGGGCACACGCAAATCTGGGCCGCTTTGCGCGCGAGCCCTTGTTTACGTTTGGGCTGTTGATCGCATAAAGTTGAGCCGCGCAAGTTGCTAATGGTGGAAGGCGGCTAATCTTTTCCTCTGGAAAATAGTTCGTTTCTTTTGTTTCAAAGGGGAGGAGATGGTGTGAGCAGGTAAAAGAAGCAAGGCTTCAGCAGTCCGGCTGCTGAATTAACTCCATAAACCCTGGAGTGGTTCCCCAGCGGCCAAACAATGATGGTTTTCCATCATTATTTTCTTTTAAAGATACATTTAGAGGCCTACTTATTGCTTTCTTCTTTTTCTCTTTTGGGGGGTGGGGGGTGGGGTGTTCTACAAGGGAGACACCATTTTAACGCTAGCGGCAGCGGCAGGGGAGTATTTTGAGCGGTTTCCCCTCCTCGGCGGCTGCGGCGTTTCGGCGTTCCCCTCTATTCGGTGCAATACAGCGCCGCCGCGGCGCCCCACGCCGCCGGGGAGCCCGGCCCGGGGTGCCGGGGAGGGCGCGGAGCGCGGCCCCAGCCCTGCCCGCCCCCTGCCGCGCCGGGGGGGCTGGGCGCGCGCGGCCGCGGCGGGCAGCGGCACCCGTGCGGCGGGGCCGGGAAAATGGATGTGCGTCGCGCTGCTTAAAGGATGCGGGCTGAGGCGGGGTAAGTCAGCAATCTGCTACGGATGCTGTTCTGCTGCAGTAATGTGGTCTCTGAGGGAACCTGGGCTTGATGCATGCGACGCTGCCTAGGCTTCCTCCAGCCCGTCGCCTCGCTGCTGCTCTTAAATGGAGGTTACAGCTGATCCGTCAGCCACAGAGCCGCACGCATGCCCATCTTCTCAGCCTTCAGTGGTGGCAACTTACTAATTTCTGCCTTCGACTTCAGGCCCGTTGGTTTCCTGTCTGAAAGCGTTATTACTTTTGTCCATGTGGCAAAATAATTAGCATACAGATGAGAAGGGATCCTGCCTCTGAGCCTCAGTCGCAGGAGAAGATGTGCAGTGGAAAGTTGATTGGATGAATGGAGAACAAATGGTGGGCGTTCAAAAGCATTAGGAGAGTTTTGTTGTCGTGGAGCAGGTTTGTCAGTTTTCTGGGTGAATCTCGTAAGATGGAAGGCAGGGTGGCTGGTGCCGAGACGACTGCTTGACAGACTGTGGCCTACTTGAAGGTGCACGTTTGGACTGCATGCATAGATAATTCATTTGGACTACTTTGTTTTGCAGTTCTACGGCTTTCCCTTTGCTGTTCCCTCAAGGTAAATATGTCCTTTTATCACCGTTGTTGTTTGCAGGGCACTTTGCTGTTGTTCACAAAGTGATGGAAAGTTCAACTCTTTGGGCAGTTAATAAAGCAGTGGCTGGGTTTTGGACTTCTCCCACCCCAGCTCCTCAACACATCCTCCTGTGCATAGAGCCGGAGGAGGCTGAGCAGCTCAGGGCCCGATCCTGCTCTCCCTGAAGTCAACGGGGAGTTTGACATTGCTGCCGGTGAAAACGGGATCGAGCTCTCAGTGGTTGTTGTTTTAACAACGACTGCTGGAAATGTCAGACTCCTGCTTCCTATTTTCTAGAACAATGTGGGAAGACCTGTAAAATTAGCAACTACTGTTTCAGTGAAAGCCCAGATGTGTTTTGTTTTGGTTGCTGTGGTATTCATTTTCTGGCTGAAAGGCAAAAAATGCTTATTTAACACAAATTCACTGGTAATGCTAAAACCTGAAGTTATTGATTGACAAATTACTAGTGATTCTCTCAGCTCCAAATATCTTGGTATGTGTCTTTATAAAGGCTTCCTTATTGAAAGGAGAAAACAAAAGAAGAAAATAAACAAGCTATCTTTGAATTACATATTTTTTTGTCAGATAATAAATAACACTGAGTCAGACTGGAATCCCACTTCTTGAACAGAGCATCCGTTGATAGGCATTTCTTATATAATTCTGATGCTGTGTATAAAATATGGGGAGGCTTTAACATTTAGTTACATTTGCTTTTTTTCTTGCAGTCATTTAGGAATATTTTAATCCAATTCTAATGATTCTTTATCTCCTTAAAAATGGTGATGTTCATTTTTAACTGACCTAATTTTGAAACTGCAGTTAAGGTTGCGGTTAAGTAGAAATTATTATCCTTTAATTGTCTTTACATAGTTCTTGTGACTATTGTAGAACAGTTTAATGAATGATTTGCTTTAATTGGAGAGGTGTGGGGTTTCTGTTGCCTTTAATTATGTTGCTTTGGAGAACAACAGCATACAGTTCTGAATGATATTTAGTTTTTACCTCTTTTTATTATTTGACATTTCAGTTTTGTGTGATAGGTTATTTTCAAAAATTACCAAACAAATAAAAGTCTTTGTCATGTCACTCTGCAAACAAACAAAAAAAAATTGGAACAAACTGTTAACCCTTAGTAGGCAGTTAGCAGGTACTCCTCATGATTTATCAAGGTTCTTCAAGTTTGGAATCATAAGGTTAAACTTGGTTGCTGTGGTGTAGCCTGGTGAATATATATGTTCATACTTGTTTGCAATTATGACACATCTAAAATCAATTGAGATGGCAACATAACACTCCTAACATTAGAAATGCGGAGTGATGTAAGACTGTATGCAATAAACCAGGATTTTTCACTGGGAAAAAAACCAGTAATGATTATATTTTTCTAAAAACTACATTGATTTATTAAGTGAAACAAAGAGAAGAGTAAATGATTACAATGAGTAAATGCAGAATTCGGTACATTTTAAGCTAATCTAAGAGTAGATTCAATTTTGTATGTATTTTACAGCCTGAACTTTCTGGAGAGTGAATGTGTTGTGTGTGGTGTCATGTTGTGTGTCGTGTCCCCGTCTGTCGTCCCCCTCACCCCCCCCCCCCCCCCCATTTTAACCAACAAGGGCAATAGTTAAAAATACTAAACATTTGCAGTGGTTTCTTTGTTTTAGATTCCAATACGCAGTTATATGCCCACATTTTCAAAAGGGCATCAGTTTTGTCGTAGTAGTTTTTAGTGCATAGTATGACTTTGTTGTTTTACTCTACAGTCTTGTATCTTACATATTACAGAAATGATCAACTGTGTGTTTGGAGACAAAGACAATTAAGAAAGAGGAGATACTTCAATGTATTCAGAGGTGTATTATTTCTCCAGATATGTTAAGGACCATTTCTGAAAATTTCCTGTTTTCTGCTTTTTTCTATTTTGTTTAATTTTTGTGTTGAGGAGATGATTAGGATATGCAAAGAAGTATTTAATTACTTACACATACATGCATACACATATGTGGCAATTTATTAGCTAGGTATAGAAACTTTGCTGTATGAATGGCAAAAAAGGTACTGTTTTGAAAACGGTTCTTCTGCAGCAGTCAGGCTTTTATGTGGACTCCAAAAGAATGAAAATGTAATTCCTATTCATCAGCATTTCCATGGGAAATCAGGGGCATTTCTTTTTAAGTGCATCATACAAACACACTGATAAAAGAAAGTTCTCTGTGTTAGAACTTATTTCTTGATCAACTCTGAATACAGTTATTGTTTTGTTGAGACATTCAGTGGTGGAAAAGTACTTTGGTATTAAATACGTATACAACACTGAATATCCTTATGGAAGTAATGAATTTAATATCAATTTGCCTGAACTTGACAAATGTTTGCATCATGTTGATCAACTTTCAATAAAGATGTGAAGTTCTTGATAGTATACTACAAGAAAACTTTATGGCTGTAGATTACTTACTGACCTTTTCTTTCTCATAATAGGAGTGATGAGAAATCCTAGTAAGATTATCAGTGATTTATTAAACAGAAGTGTAGCTGGATTTCTATGGAATGAAAATGGGTGCAGACCAAATAGCATCATCTGCTCCACGGGTCCTAGATTAAAAAGTCACAAGGAGAGCAAATCAAAGCTTTTGTAGGCTGTTGACAAAGATTATCTCTTTAGAATCCTTCACAGTATTTTGCTTTGATTAGAACCACTCTGCCTATTTTAGCCATAGAGGAAAAAGCAGCAAAACGTAATGAAACTGAAATGAAGGGAGAATGTCTTGTGTTGGGAGGGGGAGTATGATGTGGAGACAGACAGACAAAAACCACAGTAGGATTTTTGATCCTTTAAAAGGGATCATACTTTTAGTCAGGAAAACAGTAAACATTATTATGAGATCGGATTTAAAACTGGATCTCAGATCAGATTTGCAGTGTATATACTGGTTCAATATGTTTGCACTGAAGCTGCAGATGCGGAACACCATCACCAAGTAATGAAACTAGCCAACTTGGTTGTGGAAATAACCAAGGCTGCAGGGCACCCCATAATGATCCATCAAATCAGGTTTGGTATAGAGCTGTCTGGTGTGTTGTAAACGTTAAGAAATCAATGTTGCATCTGCCAGTAGACTCTTTGGTTTGCTGAAACTCCTACCTGCCTAATGCATCAGGGCAATTGGTTTCAGAAACCAGTTTACTTCAGGATAAATTTTATGTATCTTAAGGTCCATCATATCCAAATTGTTTATAGCTCTGCACCAGGCAAACACATAAACATCTGTAAGATCACAGATTGTCAACCAAACTAGCACTGAGGTCTATTATTTTGTGAAGTATTAAAAGTCTGTATCTCTCATACCTTATGTCAGCATGGCATTTTTTAATCAGGAAGTTGATTAAAAAGGGCATGGTATATTATGAATGCATGTTCACTTGGCATAACATCAGCTATTTCAGTCTGAATCCAGCAAGTGCTGTCCATGACTAGGTGCAGTGGTGAAGAGAATCAGTGCAAAGAAGCAATTAAAAAAATATTTTCATTGTAGGTTTAAAGAGGGCTGCTGTTTTGTTCCTAGTTTGCATGAGCCTGCTCCTGACCCCAAAGGAAAGAGCAATGAGCTTTGGATCAGGCCTGCAATGTCTTTTTATAAAGTGATTGGCCAAACATATTTCTTATATGGCTCTGGTAAAATCAAAAGAAAACATCTCCTCACTTTCTCATGTTTTTGTAATTAATAAGATTGTTTACAGACAGAATGTAAGGGAGAGTATAGGTACCATTCAAAAGAGCCTTTAGACTGCTCACTGAATGGCTAATCTTTTCCAGACTTTCTGGTGATGTCGTCGCCTCCCCCAACCCCCGTCCCCTCCGCCCCCCCCCCCGCCCCCCCCCCCTCCCCAGCAGAAATGGTGATACTGGAAAGACGTAATGCCACAATATTTATATTGCATATCAATAGCTTGCTTTATTTTTCAAAGGGAAATTCCCTTTTCTTCTACTGTCTCTAGCCAATACTGGAGTATATTACCAGGGGAATAAAATTTTATGCCTAATTTTAGTGTTCCTCTGCCTAATGTGGTGTGAATAAGTACCATGTTAGAGCATTTAACCTAGTCCATCTTTGTCACTTCCTGAACAGTTCCTCGGTTCAAAAAAAAGAGTCAAAATGCTGAAAGAGAAGATAACCAAGGTTTGTTATGAGGATAAACTGTAGAGATTGCTTGTTCTTTCTCTTGAACTAGATGCTCTGGCATTCCTTCCAGTGCTGCAGCAGGGCATTCTTTTGCGTAAGGAATACCCTTGAAAGGGTTTCCCCAGGCTTCTTGTGATACTGTGAATCAGTGGCTCATACCTTTATTTCTTATCTGCTTCCCCAGAATTAGTCGTTAAATCAAACATCTTAATTTTCAGTGCTGGCAATTTGTTTTAGTAACATTTTCAGAAATACCTCTGAAATTTCCTCTGAAAAGGCCCATGTTTAAATATGAAACTATGTTTATAACAACTTTGCATACACTGTGGCTGTCATGACCCCTGCATAAATATTCAGGATTTTTTTGGGGTATGTACGTATTTAGGAAGAAATAAAACTGTTGTGTCATAGAAAATTGTAAGGTTGAGTGCAGGGCTTTTTATTTTCTGTGTATCTTGATAGTGCTCTTGGTATGTCTAAGACATGTTGTTATGAATTCAGAATGGTATTTCTGCAGTGTCTTGGTTATGCAGCATAGTTTGATTTTAAAATCCACAAAACCAAACTCCTTGGGCTTGAAGTTGACACTACAAAGTAATGCTTGTGTTTTTTCAGCACGTGTACACACAAAGTCCATTCTGGGTCATACTAGGAAACATCTAGAGTTTATACAGGTCAAGTTAAACAAATCTTCACACACAGAGAAAGGTGTCTGTTCTAGCAGTATAAGATGCCTGCACAGGTGGTGTGTTACTTATTTACCAAGAGAAACAAAGTTAGGAAGTTCATAAAAAATTTCATAATCCTCTGACCTGTTGGATATGACCAATCTGCTCCCAAACTGTTAGTTTTCAACAAATGCCAGATTTCATCGCTTCCAGTGATGAAATTTTTTTTCTCTCAACCTTCTGAAATACTCTGTATGTTTGGATCTGCCTGAGCTTAAGGGCATTACTCTGTATGGAGATACTGGACCTCCATATTCCAGGAAAGCAGAATACTTCAGTCCTGAGGGATAGTAGGCTCAGGGCAGGCTGCATCATTCTCGTAAAAACTAAGGTGATTTTTGGACATTGCAAGTAAAAGATGCAGAGGCTGTGATGAGAGGAATGAGTAACAACGTCATGGCAGGGAACAAGAATCAAACATTCAGTTTTAATTGGAAACTGCCAGTGGAAAAACTGAGGTTCTATTGACCAATATACAGAATTTGATGCTAAAGAAAATTAGAACTCTGTGACCATCAAACATATGACCTCAGAAAAGAGAAGAAAAGGAACCTCAGAAATGGATATGGACAACAAGCTTGTTGAAAAGTGGTACACAGAAGAGTCAAGAGGTGTACTTGGATGAAAGTCAGGAGTACTTCATGAACCCCAAGACCAGCTGGAAAAGCAAAGGAAGCTCAGGTAGGTTTATTTGCATATGCTACTTCTGCTAGTCTGTTTTTTCTATTTCTTTTTTTTTCTATTTCTTTTTTTTTCTATTTCTTTTTTTTTCTATTTCTTTTTTTTTCTATTTCTTTTTTTTCTATTTCTTTTTTTTCTATTTCTTTTTTTTTCTATTTCTTTTTTTTCTATTTCTTTTTTTTTCTATTTCTTTTTTTTTCTATTTCTTTTTTTTTCTATTTCTTTTTTTTTCTATTTTTATTTTTTTTAAAAAACCCCTTTGTTTCACAGCCTTAAGAACTCATCTTTTCACTTCTTCCATCCCTGTCTTAGAATAATGTCTAATTATAAGGGGAAAGGGAACAAAGAAAATGCCTTTCAAATAGCCAGTTTATTTGGACAACACTCCTCTATGTACTGTCAATCATAAGTTGTTTTTTTTTTTAAAGGAATAGACCACACCCAGTATTCATAAATGTGTGCTAAATATTCATAAATATATGTGGGCATGTAGAATCTCTGTGACTAAATATCAGTTCTTCACATGCAGGGGCAAAACCAATGGCACTGAAACAGATACCTTAGTATGCTATTAAACAGATGGGAAACATAAGACTGTTTGCAAGCAGTCTTGTAACTGGTCGCCAAAACTGTATTGTCTGAATAAAATGTAGACATGTAGTATGAACCTTCATACATGCAGTCCCTTGCTTTCTGAGAGGAAACCAGATTCAAAATATTTACTTTTTTTACTCAGGGGAAGAGAGACATTTTTTGGTGGTTCAGAGAACCTGCTCACTGAATTAAAGAATATCAGCTGTCCAGTTCCATTCACAGATTTTCAGGCTGATCTTTGCATGAACATCCCCTTTTTGCCTTCAGGACACTGTCATAATTTTTCAGCATGTATTCTTTAAATTTTGAGAGTGTCTGGGAAGGCCTGTTTTACTTCTGTTTTTACAGTGTGTTACTTGCCTCACCTTTATCAGCTCTGGGGAAGTGCTTGTTGCAAAAAGGCTGGTAACATGTCTGGGTGAACTCCAGTGGCTCTGAAGAACCTTCTCAGGGGTCTCTGCACTTTATGAACAGGTCATTGCCTGTTCAGCCATAGTTACGGCCATGTTTTTACAGCTAGTATATGTGGTAGTCCATACCCTGTATGCTAACTCTTCAAAAGGTGATAGACTTAAATTAGTTATCATTGACACAGAGTTGCTGAACTGCCAGCCACAAGGCTGACCCATTTAGTATTTTATGAGAAAAATGTATGTGTGAAAAGGATAGAGATTTTTATCTATGACCTTTCCAATCTAACAATGCCTTTTTTGTTTTGTTGTTCCTTATCAGTGACCTTGGCTGAGAAGGAGCAGATGATGATTAGAAGAAAGAAAAGAAAAAAAAGGGTAGATGTTTTCCATAGGTCTGTTTAACCTTTGTGACACAACACACTGGAGAGAAGGCACACTTGAATAGTTACCTTGAAGACCAAGCATCCTGATTTAGCAAATGTGGGCAATGCAAAGCAGTATGGAGCAAAACACCCAGTCATTTCACTGCAGCAGCCGCTGTACTTCATAGACAGCTCTGTGGAGCAGGTCTTCTCCCATATATACCTTTTTTCTTTGGCTCCTGCCTGCCCAAGAGCCAGCACAGATTGCCACAGTGTTAATTCCAGCCAACTCCAGTGGGAAATAAGGGCATATGACAAGAGGGCACATATGTTAATGACTCATTCACCCTGCACTTCTTATTTGTCATTTTATATGATGTTTGTTACAGTTAATAAATTTTTATTTTGTGAAAACTGTGATGTATTTGTTATGTTTAAAACACTGATATGCAACAACCTTTTCCTATACCTGCACTTCTTGCCAAATTCAGTAAAATGTGGTTAACTTGAAATTCAATTTCTTAGCAGTCATAAGTATGGCTTACTCAAAGAGCAGAATAAGCAGATTCAAAGCAGTACTGCCAATAACACAGAGTATGCTTCTGAGGCTTCCAGAAATTGTATTCTGATTGACTCCTATAATTGCTCTTTTGTGTTTAGAATCACCAGTCTTTCTACTCTCAGTGAAAGCATCTTCATATTTGTTTTTAGAGGTGTTTTTAATTTACAAAATATCCATCAGAAGCCACTGAGCAATTCCTGTAGCTTTGTTTCCAGATTCCAGGTAAATCACTTAAGGAAGTAGGAAAGAAGAGATAAAGCAGCTTTTTCAGCATTACAATTAATCAAGTAACTATCTTTATAAATATTGTGGTCTAGAGAACTGTCTTTGTGTTTCTGTATTGCAAAAGGATTCTTAAAAATGTGAGCTCTACATATATTTCATAATTGCATAGAAGTTAGTGAGCCATCATTACTTCATGCAACTACTGAAATGTCTCACTTGTGTTTATGTACTTGGAAGTTAAAAGAAGCGGAAATGAGAAACCTTGCTTACTAATTATCTTGCTTTCCTATACTTCGCAAGAGTCACAGTTCTTACACATGTTCACTATGGATTTGTCAACACCAAGTTGCTGACCACTAATAGTGTCAGGGTTTACAGGTTCCCAGAGCCAGTATGCCACTAGTTTCTCAGGGTATAAATGCTTTTGATTTGGAGGCATTTTCATCATAAGGTTGATACAAACTAAGCACACAATTAAGGGAATTGGAATTACAATCTTCTGTATCAAAAAGCTTTGCTTCTGCTATTGGCCATGCTAGATTTGCACCCTGATTTTTTCCAAGGGGTAAATATCATTATTTTTGCTGTGTTTAACCAGTTGGGGAATACTTGTACTTAATATCAAGTTTAATTTTCTGCCTCCATCATCTACTTCTCAATTTTCTTTCTTGAAAAATTGCTGCTAAAATTGAAACTCTGCACATTCAGGGAAAACAGGTACTAGCCAATGATAGAGATGTTAGAACTCCACTGATTTGTTTCATATATCTTTCTAATCTTGTTAGAGACTGAATATGGAAAACTGGAAGCATGAAAATGGGGAAACAAAGGAAGAACCAGGGGCTCTTGGGGGCGGGGGAAAGGACAAAGAAAACAGGAATTGGGCGAAGCTGAGCCTAAACTCTTAAATTTCCTTAGGTAGAGTTTTGGGGTACCACAGTGCATTACCAAGTATTTCCCCCAGAATATCTGCAAATTGCATTAAGTATCCTGAATTTTGAAATGCTTCTTTCTAGTAGAGTCATTTATGTAGAACACTGTATTTGTGTGGGCCTTCATAAGTGCCTTTATAGAGTTCAAGGAGCACATGCATGATGCTCTTAGTCGTATGATTTAGTTTAAGGTAGTCCTGTGAGGAGCAGGTTGGACTTGATGATCCTTATTGGGTACCTTCCAACTTGAGGTATTATATGGTTCTACGATTCAAGATAGCATGAGTACTAGACAAACTGCATTCCCAAGAGCTGTTGAGTGACACAACTGTTACTGGGAAAGGTTGCTGCTGTAGGCTGGACTTTAATATAATTTGCTATAGGAGGAATAGAGGCCTTTTCTTATTTATCTGTAGTATTTTGATGCAAGTAAGTCAGGAGATTCCACCTGTCCTTCATTTTGACCAGCTGAGGGGTGAAGAGAAAAAAATTGAGGACTGGAAACTGAAAAATCCAGATCAATAGCTTTTCTGACAAATTTATCGTTGATACATATTATAACTTATCATATATGAGAATTACAGATTTCAAATCATAGCTTAATGTTTTTAAAGAAAAAATTTTGACCTCACTGTTAACTGTAACCCTAAAATGACTAAAAAATGTCTCAGTTAGTGTTCACACATACAGTTAACTGTTATTTTTCTGCTGAAACATCAAAATGTTAAAGCCATGGTAACAGCAAAAACAATTTGCCAGACAGCTTTATTAGTACAAGGAGACAATACATTTGCATGGCTACGTTTACAGAGCCAGTGGCCTAATCCTGTTCCACTGAAGTAATTGAGAATTTCTTCAGGGGAGGAATGCATTTTGTATTAGTTTCTAGGTTTTTCAGCTGTTAACTTACTTTTCCAGTACAGCTTTCAAAGCAATTAAATTTAAAATATAATTCTTCAACCATGCTTTATCAATTGAATTCTTGATTGCTTTATCATTTTACCTAAAGGTCTGAATACTAAATTTGCATTTGGCATATCATTGCTGTAAGTAATTTCTTGATCAATCATTACCTTGGTTGTGGCGAGCTTAAAAACAAATCTTCCCCAAGAGGTATCACACCCATGATGTAAGCCAAGAAGTATTTTACTGTCCTCTCCAGAGGCAGGTTGCTGCACCTGTTTACAGGTAGCCTGAACCATTAATGATCAAAACAGTACCGAACTGAAAGGCGTAGGATATCTGTATTAATCAACCCTTCTCTTTACTAAGAAGTGTATAACTGATACATTCATGATTATTTGTGGTAAGATCCTGACTGCTTCTGGAAAATAATTTTTTAAATATATTCAGCTGTTGCCTCTTTTCCTTCATCTTCCTTGAAGCTCTTTTGCTTGCCTTGAACTGTGCACAGAGATTTTACTTAAAAAATTATAAAAATCCCATGCAAATGAAAAGCATGCAACTTCTTAAAGTACATGAACTCTTACAGGGAGCATACAAGAGATACAGGATAAGTTTGAATGTATTGCTGCAAATCTTGAGAACCAACTACATTATATATTAATAATTGTATGTCTGCCAGGAATATTGGGAGGAATCCTATGCTTTAGAAAGCAAGATGTTTGTTTATAGACAGAACATAGCAGAATAGAATCCTGATTCTTGTATGACATACTCACCTGAGTGCTCATATTGAATGTCATAGTTCTATTCATTGGCTGCTTATAGGTTAAACTTAAATGTTTGCAGAACTGGGGCCTAAGCATTTTGAGACTTCGTATAAACAAACAAACAAACAAGCAAAACAAATTGCATATTCACTAAAAACAGAGAAATTTTTGAGTTCTTGTTATAAAAAACCTGTAAGTAGGACAATAATGGGGGAAAAACCCCACAACATTTCTTCTTCCAGAATGAAATAGTTTTATATTCTATTAGAAGTGGCTTTTTTAGTACTTCTTTAGCTTATGCTACAAAATAAACTGCAATTAAATGCAATTTACTTTTTGTTTAAATCAAATGGTCTAGGTGAACTCATACAAGTTCAGTACTGTTTGATTTGCCAGAAGTCTTGTTTTAAATTAACAAGAATGAGTAAGTTAATCTCATATGTTGAAATTTTTCTGGAGCTGAAATTGGAAAGATTTGTGTGGTACTGTCTCCTACAAGTTTACTTAGTTCCGTGGCACTGAGATCCATGCATTCCTAAATTCCCTAAATGGCCTGTTTTATGAAATGCTCAGCAGGCGCTGCTTGAAAACCTCATGTCTCTGGTTAGGAGGCATGAGAGGAAGGGGATTCTTTCAATGTAGGCATCTGCATTTTGGCCTGCATGGTCAAAAAATTGTTTTTGACAAAATAACTGTAATCACTTGATGTTCATTTACAGTTGTGGAGATTCCTGGTTTGTCACTGTTTGGAACAGATATAGAAAATAGATAAAGCTATAGCTCATTGCTTGTGTCATGTTGTGCAACTTCTTTTGTCTTGTGAAATGCTTTTGCGAATTATGGATAGCTTTACAAATAAACTAGGTGTACACTGCTTTGTGGTACACCGTTATCCTGATCCCTTTGCCCTTTCTGTCATTTGTAGATTGTAGTGACAGTCATTGCATCTTTTCTAATACAAAAGACATTTTGCAAATTGAAGTGTGGCATGAGAGCAGATCTGAAAGTGTTACCACTAGCATTTGTAACTAATTATAGAGGCTTTAAAAAACCCCACATTACTGTGGGCCAGCAAGGAAAACAAAGTGAGGAGGGAATGTAAAAACAGGTTCCTCTTGGTGGTAGTGAGTAGTATGATGATGTTTTTTAGGTCTGTGACAGATGGTACTGCTTGAAGGGATTTCAGTTTGTGGTACCACCTGAGAAATAATCTGAAAAACGGTAACAGGGGTAATGGTGTTAGATGAATCTTTACTAGCCTTTGGCTGGTAAACTGAGTGGAGGGGTCTGAGTCCATTCTCATTCCACTCAATGACTTTTCTCTCTTTCTGTCATCTACTTATTTGTCAATAAGCCAGTAGGAGTATGTCTCCATCAAAATGGCTGGGTGTGCAAATATACCTGAGCTGACTATAATCACTCGCTTTGTGCTGGAATAGCTGTAGAAGATACAAGGTGGTTGAGAAGATACTCAGTTGTTTTGTTGGTTGTTTTTTTTTTGCTTTTCTTGAAATGGTAAGAGTCAGGAGCATGAAATTTTATGAGACTGATAGACTTACCATGATAAGCTATCCAGTTGGCTGAATAGAGCATCATTCATGTTTTCCTGCTGTTGTGTGTTTTACAAGTAGGCTTTTTTGAGAGCAAGTTGCTTATTAAGTGCCTGAGATAGCATGTTATAGTGAAGTGACATAAAACATTTGTACCTAATATGCCTTAATGAAATGTTAAAACTGCATGCTGATCTAAGAATTAAAGAAGTGTAGAAGTAACACTGTTTTATTTGATGACAAAAAAACGCCAATATTTGTGACAGCTAGTCCTTGTAGTTAACAGCTCATCCAAGAGCTTATTTTGATATAGTGACCATACTGCATATAATTTACAGGATCGTAGAAAAATTGAATTGGAAAGGATATCTGGAGGTCCAGTCCAGTCCTCTTCTCAAAGGGGCTGAAATTAGGATAGAGCCATAATACAAATCTAAAGTTCAGTTTACACAATAGCATGCAAGTATTGGGGAAGCTCATGAGAGGCTGTGAGGAAAAAACCCTGAAGTATATTTAGATCAGATTCTCTTAACTCTATTTAAATGTGATGATAGAGTATGCTTCTATAGCTATACTGACTTCACCCAATGTTGTACAGGTAATTTTATTTCTGACATCTCCACATGTCACTGGGAATAGAAACATTTCTAGAGCCAAGAGCCAACTCTTCTGTTGGATCAGGTGGAGAGAGGGAATCCACAACATCTGCACAGGTCAGAAGGGTGGGAAGAGAGTGCAAGCTGAAGGCCAGTGTCACTGAAAAAAAAATCCTGTAAGAAACCCTCTACCTATGTTCTCTGCTCTGAAAAATCATTTGGGAAAGGAAATTCTATTTTTAATAACAGAAACATTTCTACTGCAATTCAGAAAAGATACTGTAGGAATCAGTTAGAACACCAATGGGAGGTACCATGGTTGGCCAAATAGGCCTTTCCCATTTTAGGTTCTTCTATAGAATCACAGAAATTGAAGTGGAAAGTGTAAAAAAAAGTTGTAATGTCCAGAGGAGTGGGACAAAACAGGGAACTGTGCACTTTAGTAAACACAACTTAGAAACAAAACTGGGTAGGACAGTTCAGCTTGTTTGGTTGTTTAATAAATATTTTGTGTTAAAGGAATATGTTGGTCTTAATATGAGTAGTGACACTGTGGAATAACAAAAGCAAGTAATTTTTGTGTTTCCATAACAAAACATCATGCTTCTCTGTATCCTGCTTACCTTTATGCTAGTTGGTGTTGACCTTAAGCGTTCTTGGATTCACAGATCAGAGATGACACTGAGCCGCCTGACACAAAAATAAAATGGGAAAAAATAAGATTCCATTTCCTTTGCTGTGCATAAGACACAGATAGGTTTACTTCAGTTTAGAGAGACAAAAATCCCCACCTTGGGTACAGCTAGGACATTAAGGATCAAACTCTGCTCTTTGCAGCACTAGTGTAAATTCAGCATATCTGGTGATTTTACTGGCTTGTTTGAAAGTATGCAGATATTGCTGCAAGAATTTGAATAAATTGGAAAGGACTGCAGGCCTGGCAGAATGTGAGGTGTGAACACTGACTGGAGCTACAAATTTTAATTAAAAAAATATTAAAAATAAAAAAGATTATAATTTAAATTAAAAATAAAATTTTGGGATGTCCTTTTAAGGAGACAGAGCTTCTTTCACAAAGAGCTCTAGGTTTTATAGCAGACCTTCAGGCACATTTCTAACTTCAGAATACTCTTAGGTTTGACATGATTTAGCAGTTTATAGAATCTTCACTCACCTTTAAGGTTTTGATATTTTTTCACATGATATCACACATGCAGTGACATCTGTTTTGCACTCATAGTCAAAATGAGATTGTTCTCGGCAATGTCAAGAGATAAAGATGGAGTCACAGGGGATAGTGAGATGTGGAATCACTTGAAGCTGTGGTTTAAGGCTCTATGACTGACAAAGCAGGTGCGCTTTTTCTACAGGAACCATCTTTTTCTTGTATGTTGTTACAGCACTTAGCACAAGGTGTTCAGTTTCATGACGGGCTACTAGCAAGAATAACATATGCATGTTAGACATCCTGTAGAGACAAGACTGCTATTTTACTGTGAGTCAAGGTCGACTGTGGGTGAAGAACATGGTGCTGACTTATCTGGCTAAATTGTAGGAAATACAACTTAAAACTTGTCTCTTCACTGTGGATTTCAGAGTGAAACAATTACGGGGCAGTGTTTTAAAAAAGCTTAAGTGTTAAGTGTTTAAAAAAGTGTTTTTAAAAAGTTATAGATACTGTGTAGTTGCCTTGTGTATTGGTGCCATGCCACTGAGCTCTCATCACTCATGTTTTATATCAGTCTGTTTAAGAGAAGAATCAGGCCCACTGTTGGTAAGATAAGATACAGTATTATAATTGTAGGTGAGACACAATTCCCGTTTGCCTCAAATGCAGGTATGTAAGTGATCCTGTTCAGGGGATTGCTGAAGATAAGATATTCCAAACCAGGCATCTTTTTGATGTACACTGTACTGCATACTGAAGACTCAGTGTACTTTCATCATTACAATTTCAGTGGTAATCATCTTTGATTTTTGTAATGTATGGGTGTGGATTTCTGTGGCAAGCTGAAAATTCATAAGTGTTAGTTAATTATAAAATTTCTGAATATATGATTTTTCTAAAAATATTCTTGAAGTGAAAGTGTAGGAATAAGTCAGTCTGTAGTTAAAAGCTGCGGTTGTTATTCGTTCCGAGAGTGAGAGACACTGTTTGTTTCTTGTACCCTAGGAAAAACTGTGGTTATCCAGTTTTATAGATAAGTGGTAGAAAAGAAGAGATTTTATTTTAAAAAGCAGAAAAAAATACTTCTAGTAATGAGGTAATATAATCTATTTGATCTTTGGGACAAAGAGATGGGCTAGGTGACCTTTTGAGGTCCTTTTCCCTGTGACTGCATAGCTGCAAAAGAAAACCAGATAAATATGAAAAGAAAGAGCAACACAAGGATTTGGCTATTGAATGAGGCTGATCATGCCTTTCAATAAACATGGGGCAGGTGGAGATTAGCTAGCTGCTGTAGATATTGGTAATGATCTAGTCACAGGAGTGTGGAACTTTGTGCCGACTAATTTATCAAGGTGCAAAGTGAAAAAAATGTAAGCTCTGATTAATTTAAGCTTTGGCTTGGGTCAATCTCTGGAAAGCAAACACTTTTGGGAACTAAGGAGGTTTTGTAGGGGAAAATAATACCGTGAGACTACAAGTCAAACTAATAATGTATGCAAATTTGTACACATCTGGCAGAATTGGTTGCATCATGGTAGCTGTGATAGTCTAGGACTATCATAATGGACAATTTTAGAAAGAAGGATAACTGTCTTCCATTGTTTGTCCGCTGTAGCTGATATATTTGGAAAATAGACACATCTTTGAAAACTGAAACTCTTTAATTCAGAATAGGGAGGTTCTCTCTCACAAGTTAAAGGAAGCAGCTGGGGTCTGAAAGCATGAGAATTGTAAGCATGGTGCAGTGGTGCCCCTGAGTCAATCTCCACATAAATACTAGAGCTACTTACAGTCATTGGCATCTATTGGCTGTTTAATGTTTGTATTTTGGTAGTGCCTAGGGTATCAACAGATTTAGGACTTAAGGGGAGGTTCCTCAAAGATGGTAAGTAAATGTCCTCTTTCCTAGTCTGCACTCAGGGGATGTGGGCTGGAACTCGGAGCCTGTGGGGACTGATCTTTAAGCAGGCTGCTTCTTTCAGTTGTAGCAAAGGATGATGATTTTCTTACATCCAATATTTGTGATGGGAATTTAGAGATCCAAAAGCAAAATATATTTCAGCACCTGTACACATTTGCAGTAGTGACATAGCTCATTGCCTGCTAGCCTGTTTTGATTACTGGTTGGGCCTCTGCTGTACGTGTCCAAAGAGACTGGCAAACTCTACACATGATAGTCAGTATTTAAAGATTGATCCTTTATTCTTTAGACAAATAGAGAAGGCAAATAATTTGAGCTGGTGAGAAGAGACAACACAAGATGGTAGTTGACCCTATTGAATATGTGAAAGAAAGAAGGATTTCTGCAACAGGCAGGAATAGCTTCAGGACAAGTGAAGCAATTGTTACATAGAATCATAGAATTTTGTGGGTTGGAAAAGACCTGTAAGATCATGGAGTCCAACAGTTAACCTAGCACTACCAAGTCCACTACTAAACCATGTCCCTAAGCACAACATCTATATCTTTTAAATACCTCCAGGGATGGTGACTTAAGCACTTCCCTGGGCAGCCTGTTCCAGTGCTTGATAACCCTTTTGGTGAAGAAATTTTTCCTAATATCCAATCTAAACCTCCCCTGGTGCAACTTAAGATAGCGGACCGTGTGGCCATACTGTGATAGCAGATAAACGTGACTGTTTACATTGGTGATTTAGCATAGTAGTCTTATTAGTGACAGGAACTTTCCTGCATATTATTGTATACTCACTATAAGCAATTCTATGTCAGAATTGTGCCAAAACTGAGTTGCCTCAGACGATCAAGCTGCTGTCATGCTGCATGTGTAAACACTGCATAACTCTTTTCCCTAGTTGTGCAATTTTTTGCATTTTGATTGGTTTCAGGAAGCTGATTGTCATTTTAAGACTGTAGCTGTTGCTGGGTAACAATGCAGAAAGGAAATCCTTGCAATTTTATCCCAACCAGAGTACAGGTATTTGCATATTCATATTGAAATATTTCAGATGATTGCATTAGAAATAGAGAAATCTGTGTGTCTTACTGGCTGTTATAAATCCTCTCCAATGACTGGTTTCTCTACTCAGACGTCCAAAGCTGTGTCACCCAGAAAGCTTACCTGTGCTTCTGGTGTTTTTCACCTGCATCTGGCTTTAGCAATGTGGCAGGCATGACCTTGGCAGGTAAACTCTAGGTGAAACTCTGGAAGTCACAGGCAGTTTTACTATTGACTTTAATTCTACCAGGATTTCCCCATCAGAGTCCAGAATTTTTTAAAGATTTTACTGACCAATTTACAATGATTACCCTGAAAAGAAAATGCCCACCAGCTCATGTTAGGATCACTGGGCAAGCTGTTCAGCTTCTGCAGCATCAGTATCAGATCCAAAGAATGTTGAAGACAGTGGAAGGACACCCATTGCCATCTGTAAATTTTGGTGAATAAAATATAGAGGGCCCAATAAATTCCTAGGAGTTAGAATGATATTTGCTTAATGGGTCAAGATGCTTACAGAACTAAATTAATTTTGTAGCACTTTAATTAATGCTTTGAGACCTTTTATAAAATTTGGCAATATGAATCACAGAGGAGTCAATAACATACAGTAAGAAAAGTTTGTTCGATATACTATGCAAGCTTGTAGACTTTGTTAGACATTTTTTCTTGCATATGCTTTTTTCCTTTTATGTACACATTCACCTACATCCTTCCTTCCCTGTATTCTCCTGTTCCTTTCTTTTTCTGATGGCATTGCATTTTCCCATTTTACAGGTGGCTTAGAGATGTCTGTAATCCCATTTTTGGTTCTTTGGCCTGATCCAGTGGCCACTAGCTATTGGGAAGAGCTCTAAGATCAGGTCTTTTACACAGACGTGTTTTACACAGATCTATTATCCTTCCTTAGAACTGGCATTTGCAAATATCAACTGTGTTTCTGTTATGCAATTATGTTTGTTTAAGAACTGAAAATAACAGAATTAAAAGACCACCTGAAGCTATAAAAAATAGGTTCTTTTTCTGCCCTGTACAATGCAATAACTGTTGCTGACCTGACGTAAGGATAACTGAGGGCAAAATCTGGCCCTTTGAGCTTGTGTGATTGCCTTCCCATCAGCACTTTCTACAGTATGGGAGACAGACTGATAAGCAGAATCAGGGCATCACCTTGTGAGCAGCATGTTGTCCTTGAACCTCCTGGGGCTGGAGAAGATTCCAGGACAGCAGTCAGGTCATGCTGCAGCTGAGAGTAATGATCACTCTGCCCTAGCCCAGGCAAGGAGAATTTTGGCATCTGCTTCCAGTGAAGCCCTTCACCTTCTCCCCTGCTATGAGCAGAGGTGTTGCTGTGACAGATGCCTGAGGTCAAGGGGCACTGAAAATGTGTGAGAAAGGGCTCCAGAAGAGAAACCAGCTTTAACAGTGAATTATTTGTTTAGCTACCATTAGAAAAAATACAACTCCCTCCCCTCCCCCCCCCCCCCCCCCCCCCCCCCCCCGGAATCCCAGTGCTTTACTTTAGCACAACAATAAGGATAACAACTGTAATTGGAACAAATGTCTGCACTTTTGTAATTAATTAATCATTGAGCGAACATTTTATAGGTCACAAATTCCTTAAAGTTAAATCCTTCCATTATGTGAAACAGGTATGTCCAAGTCATATATCCTATCAGTTTGCTGTATTGATATTCACCATTAGTCAGTATTTTGAGAGGAAATGCATGTTCGTAAATGTCTCTTGGAAATGATTAGTGTTGGCTAGAACTAAGTATAGTGCAGGTGGGAGTGTGCAATCTCTCAATCAGTACTGCTCATGCACTGTAGTGCTGGCAAGGCAGTTCCCCTAATATGCCACTGTTGAATAGCAGCTATAATTTTGCTGCAGACTGAGTAGTGCTTCTGTGACAGAGATAAAGCCAAGGACTGTAAGATCTTTACATTCATTTATGTCTTTTATCCTAAACTGGACAGGGACCAAATGCTTAGAGGTGAAACACCGATCCATTAAAACGCTGCGGCACATAGATTTCAGAGTCTGCAAGAACATGCTCTTGCACCTCAGTATAAAGTTTTCTGTCCTCAGACATTCCAACCTAAAGCTTGATTTTAAAAAAGTGGTGAAAAGGGAGGTAACAGTCAGCTCTGGTAGCAAAGGGCAGCTCTGAATGCAAAGTAATTCTGTATCTGAAAGCAGTGCTAATAGTAGGCCTACTTTGGCAAGTCCAAATTGCACAGACCTGCATTCTCACAGAAATCTTCACATAAGTCTCAGGCAGGGTGGTAAGAACATAGTCTGGAGTTGGAAAGAACATAGTCTCAAGCATACTTCTTGAATCTAGCTTTCTAGCATGTATTTGAGGATTTTGGTTCTTGTGTGTTTTCCACCAAGGGCCCAGCAAAGGCTATTAGACTTGGCAGGAGGCCATAATAGGCTCAATGAATATTTTATTCAGTATAATCCTGCCTTGGGTAGAATTTGGCAGTCTTGTAGTGAGGGGCTGCTGGCCTCAGTTGTCTTGCAAAGTCTATTCTGGTCTCATTGGTTCCCTTCTTTCACTGAGTTTAAAGCTGTGGTTTTGTACTGTCTGATGGTGACAGAATTCCTTTAATTATCTCCAAGGCCATCACTCAGCCAAAGGGATTAATTCTTCATTCTTGTGGGATGGTGAAATCTATGCCTTGTTCACTGTTGTCCCCTAGTGATCCCCATCAGACATAGTAAGTCTGAAAACTGATTTCTCCATTTTCAAGGGGAAGAGGAAAGGTTATGGCTGATTATCCAAAGGATACACCATCTCCAAATTTTGTTTCCAAGAATACTTAATTCAAAGTGAAGATCTTCACCTGCATTCTTTACACCTGAAATAGAAATTCCCACAAGTCTTCAACCATCTGCAAGGGGCAAATGTGAGAAGGGGACTGTGAGGTCCTAGGTCTGGTCATCTGTGTAGTACACAACATAGATCCTCAATATTTTGCTTTGAGCCCAACAAGTTCCAGCTGGGTACTTTTCACTAGCTTTCCAAAGTCATCATGTTCTACTGAAGATGCAAGATATTTTTAAATGGATATCTATTGGATAACCACTGGATAAATTGTTGCATTTAATTTAATAACTCAGAATTTATGTTGTGCTTAGTCTTTCACATGACATGTTTACTTCTTGGAGCAGAATACATGTAAGAGTCGATATTTCCAATGAATTTGTCACTTTGAATGCTGTAATGAGTTTTTCTAGTTTCTGTGGCCTCTTATCAACTAGATAGTGATCTCGGTAGAGTCATCTGGCAATTTACCTTTCTCAACTACCCATCTGAATGCATCCAACTGTTTGTCTTCCGTGGAAGAAACAAGGATGGTTTAGTAGGAGGAGATGCCAGCTATTGTACTGCTCAAATGTCAAGGTCTTTCAAAGTATTTTTTTTTCCTTTTCTTCTTTTTAAGTGATAAACATTAGCATGAATGCTGATGTAATGCTAATGTATGTGAGTAGGTGAGTGATGTAACCATTTAACTTACAATGCATCACAAAAGCAGGAGCAGAGCTCCAGGCAGTAGCAACTGGGAAACTACAGACCACTTGTTTTTTCTCTTCCTTTCTTTTTCCTTGAGTAAATCTGACACTGGGCCTGATCTTTATAATTTTAACAGCAAAATAACTTTTCATTGGAAACAGATGATTCTTCTCTTCCATGTTACTCAGAGTTTTTAAAGAAAGAGAAGTGTCCAAACAAGTCAACTGGCAATGAAGGAGCCTTCAACAGAAATTTTCAATTTTTTTTTTTTTTTTTTACACTGCATTATTTGTATGTCTGTCCTTAATTCCTCTGGCAAATATGAGGCTAATCCAGGTACTTCACTGAGGACTCAGCCTGTTTAAGAGGAGATGAATGATCTTAACTTACATTCCTTATAAAATAAAACCTCACATTCATGCAATTACAGTAGATCAAGTTAACTTCTTATTCCAAAGCAACTTGTTCATGCATATGACTATGTAGATTTTAAACCTGTAATCTTTCAAGAAATTGCAGTGGTTAATAATCAAAGACTTTCTTAAGCATCCTGTATGATCTATGATGTCTATCTAAGACCTAGATTGAAGGTGGAGGATTCTAGATACGGTACTGATAAAATTATTTCTCAATATCTGTCTATAGACTAAGGAAAAAAACATTGTGTTTTCATGGTAATTTAATTTGGAGGAAAATTTCTGGACATTGCAAAATTTGTAATAGTATTTTAAAAATATTAGCAGATACTTTATTAGTATATATAAAATATATATATTAGACATCCTATAGCCAAAATGGTGTGCCTCACTGTTGGTTCTCATTTAAGATACACTGATCTGAAATTAGTAACTTTCTAAGTATTTCTGATCAAGGCCTGGTTACATTTCTTTATTACAGACTAACTACAACATCAAGAGTGATACTCAAATTATTGAAAGGAAGAAGGGGCAAAGGATACATACTTGATCTGTTATGTTTTAATGTTTGTGCCAGCTTCTTACATGGCTATAAATAACCATGGTTGTTAGTAACCATTTTCTTGATAAAAAGTTAAAAGCAGTTTAGTAGTTAATGCAGAGGATGTGTTATTACTAAGGAAAGAACAGAATCACCTGATGTCATAGTGACCAGAAAGAAAAATGCACTTGAATCCAATCAAATGCAGGTTAACCCATCTAAATGAGCAGCTGAAAGAAGTCTTTTGAAAATTATTTCAGAACATACTCGCTGCTTGTGCATATAGAGTCGTTGAGTGGTTTGGGTTGGAAGGGGCCTTAAAGATCATCTAGTTCCAACCCCCTGCCACGGGCAGGGACACCTTCCACTAGACCAGGTTGCTCAAAGCCCCATCCAGCCGGGCCTTGGACACTTCCAGGGATGGGGCAGCCACAGCTTCTCTGGGCAGCCTATTCCAGTGTCTCACCACCCTCACAGCGAAGAATTTCTTCCTAATGTGTAATCTAAATCTACCCTCTTTCGGTTTAAAGCCATTCGCCCTTGTCCTCTTGCCACATGCCCTTGTAAAAAGTCCCTCTCCCGCTTTCTTGTAGGTCCCCTTTTAGGCACTGGCAGGTTGCTACAAGGTCTCCCTGGAGCCTTCTCGTCTCTAGGCTGAACAACCCCAACTCTTTCAGCCTGTCTTCACAGGAGAGGTGCTCCAGCCCTCTGATCATCTTAATGGCCCTCCTCTGGGCTCATTCCAACAGGTCCATGTCCTTTTTTCTGGGTTGTCCCCAGATCTGAACACAGTACTCCAGGTGGGGTCTGATAAGAGCAGAGGAGATTCACCTCTCTTGACCTGGTGGCCATGCTTCTTTTCATGCAGCCCAGGATTTGGTTGGCTTTCTTGGCTGCAAGTGCACATTGTATGGCCTTGTTGAGCTCAATACACATGATATATATGCATACGTGCTGTGACTTGTGTGAAAGGTGAAAGATAATAATGGACTAGTTTATCAAATGGGCAACCTAAATTTTTTTGTTCATGTTCCTCTTGGATCAGACCTAGATGTCAGCATTGCATCCCACATGTTCAAGTTATTGTTAGTCTGCAATATCATGTTTCAGGGCTTAGTGCAATTAGCCAGCCCTTTGTACATTATTCTTGTTTGGCGTGGGTTTTGTTTTGTTTTTAATTGAGAAAAAGAAAAGTTTTCTGAAATGTCCCTGAGTTATCCATGATTGGGCAAAATTAAAGACAAGATGCTGAACAGGACAGAGCAATGTTGTGAAGTAATTCAAGATTTCTTCTAAGAGGCCAGACCAATTTATCTTGCTCACAGTCTCAAGGTCAAACTGATTGCTAAGTGATCAGAGAGGAGTTTTGCCAGTGTCATTAATAGTCTTCTGTGGCAGAGGTCTGGAGGATTTCTCTGGAGTATGGGGCTTGTTTCTCTTGGTGAATCATCTTCATGTGTTCTGGCTGAACAGTTTCTTGCCATTTCTGAAGGCACTGCTTATTTGTGGCAAAGGTATACCCTTTGTGTTGTCCTCTGACACAGAGTAGTTTAGAAGGTTGAATATCGTCCTCTATCTTGATATCATAATCCATCTGGTATCTTGGGCACAGTGAGAAGCCTAAGCTTAGACTACATGATATAACAGTTATTTTGGGTTATAATGTTATGAAATCTTTTGACAGTTTGGATGCTCATGATGTACAGTTCCTTGCTTGGCCCAGTATTTTTGTTTTGGTTCATTGGGAGTACTGGAAAGACCTTGTAATTAGCTTTAGTTTTTCCCACAAAGACACTGAACTTCATATTCATGCAGTCAATAAAGGCAGAAATGCTTCTGTAGGTATTGAAGAAGTCTCTGATGAACAGAAAATTTATGTTGTAACCTGGTTATTTTGTAGTATTGTTATAAACAATATTGTCATAAAAAGAAGAGTTTATGTTGAACTTACTAAAGATAAACAATATTGTTAGAAAATAAGAATCTGCAGTGACTCTAAACCCTTATATGCATTTAGGGGTGTGGCAGCAGGCCACTGGACTGGTCACCTCATATTAGGAGACCACAGTGAGTAGCCAGTTCTAAGGGAACTGCAAGGGAAGGATGTTCCTGGAGCGTCTGTAGAGTGCACGGAGGGAAAAGTATTTGACCTCTTGGATAAAGATGATAGGGCAGACAGTGGCCTCTAGAGGATGTTTTTGGGTACAGAAGAATCATTTTCACTGGTCCTGAGAGGCCAGAGAGAGAATACTCCTATGCTATTTCATACCTTCTTATAAGTGACCTGGTTAGATTTGGCAAAGCAGTTGAGGACAAGGAGAGAATTTACAGACTGGCAGACAGACAGTAGAGGACATGACTACAAGTGAGCAGTAATCATTTCAGAAGAGCAGTGATCCATGATTTACTTGGTACCCTGCAAAGAGAACAGTAACTAACCATAAGTTCAGGGTTGAGGCAGTCTAAAGCAGCAATGAGCCAACCTACACTATGTCAAATAACAAATATGCCATTAAGGTAAGTTAATTTTCAAGACATACACTCAAAGTTTAACCTCTGATAGATGATGTCTTCACAAGTGTCCACAGGCATAACATATCTACTGTGTATGGAAATTGGATTTGTCAAGCAAGAAAAAGAAGAAAAAAAACCTTGAAATATTGTTTGAAAGATAAAGTTATTTGTATTTAATGTGTTTTTCTTTATTAATTTGGGATTCAGTCTTTAAAATGAGTTTATTACTGCTTTTCTGTTTACCTTGGTTTGACATTTGAAAGACTTAAAAATGTAGTTGCCAAAGAAAAAAAAAATCTCATGACTTGGTATACTTTTTAGCATGTGCTTAACCTGAAAAGCAGTAATAGTCCCATTGAACAGAGAGAGGGTATTAATGATCTTCAAGGTAAGTATTTTGGACTTTGAAAGACTTCAGACTCACTGTCTTTACCTCAGCAGACTTAGACTGGCTGTCCACTAAATTCTGTCATGTGCTCTAAGTAAGAAATTTGAAAAAAAAAAAAAATAGAGAAATATTCCATTAGGGTTTTTCAATAGTCACAGTAATTTTATGGGCTCCTTGTAATATAGTGAGAATAAAATTTTCTAACAGAAGTGTAATTTTCAAGTTGTCGGTACCCATTTAATGTGCAAAATGTTTATCCCTCTCTTAAGGACCTGAGCAGTTCAGGTTTAGTAGGTGATTTCTTTTCTGCTCCAGCCCTGTGCTATTAATCCAGGGTGATGCTATTTGCTTCTGTTTCACCAGGGCTGTTTGATGCATTCTGAGGTGGTCCAGAGGGCTTGTTTACAAGTTACGCATGCGCTTTGCTCTATGTGTTCATGTTCTAACATTTCTTTAGCAATAAAGCTGACTGGCTACAAAAAAAGAGTAAGATTGGAACTGATGCAGCTAAATTGCATGTAAATGTCGCTTCAAATTTAAAGCATTTACCATTCATACTCTGAGAATTAGTGAAGCCTTGTGTTCTGGCTCTAGTCTTTGCAGCAATTCCAGTCCCAGCGAGGTGAACAGCCTGATCTGTCTCTGCTGACTTCTGTCCTCTGCTGCTCTCCTTGTTTTAACATTGTCTGACTCCCACGCAATATACCGTTTCCCCCTTTTCAAAATGTAACTGTGTCAGAACCATATCAATACTAAAAAGAAGTAGAAAAAAGACTGTATGGTTATATATAACATGGAAGTTGCAGTGAATCCATATGAAGTTTGGGCAGTACATCTGATTGTTGCTCAGTTGTATTGCTTACTCCATGGGACAGTGCCTCCAAGTGGGACTAATGTCCTAATTTTCCAGCATAGCTAGACTTCTCACCAAAATGTAAAGGATGTCAGAGAGTCAATTTTCTAAGCATTCCCTTGCTCACCTCTCATTTACCCTGTATGTGTGCACATCCATGCACACGTGCTTTTTCACATGTGATCTACTTATATTCAATGTAAACCCCATTACTATGGTTCCTATACAGCTGGCAGTCTTTAATGTGTTTACCTTCATGACAATTCTTCCCAACAGGCATGTATTTTTATCCTATATTAAGGAGAGAAACCTGCGTGCCTTTTTCCAAAGTAGTACAGGAAGACTCTGGCAGAGTTGGCATAGGTGTTGACACAGCACTCACTTGCGTGTCCTTCCTTTTAGGAGCGATATTGTAAGCTGGCAGGAGATTTTGGTATGTTTAGTTTCCATGTCTTTAAAATTTGAATCACTATATCTGCCTGCAGAGGAAGCAGCATTTCACTGGCACTTGTTACTTAATGTCACACACTCAATGAGAAGATTTCTGTGAGTTTTTATTGTATGTTTAACAGTTTTGTGATTTCATTCCAAACTATCAGAAAGGGAAAAAAAAGAAGTAAAATAAATGTCAGTGGAATAAGATTTTCAGATGGAGACATGACCATGCCTTTGGTAAAACTGGGGGTGATAAAGGAAGGGATAACATTGGGTAAACCAGACAAGAAGGTAGGAGTGCAAGGGAGATTTAAACAGGGTAAATAAGATAATGAGGACAGCTGGGATATCTATGCATAGCGAACAATTTGCTTGGCAAATTTGTCCTTGTTCTCTCTTTGTGAATTGTGTATGAACAGATTTTTCTCAATTTTTTAACTGTTCAAAACTATTTGACAAATGTATCTTGTGAGCAGATTTAACATATGCATTGCTGGTCGACTTTGTTTGTACCATGTTCTTGTTACTATTGTCAGATGGCTGATGGCCATACCCGTATAGTATCGGTTCTCTTCTTTCTCTGGTCAGAGCACTGAGCTGCTGCTGTGTGACCTAAGTGACCACTCTCAGCTGCTTATTCCTTGCAGTGTACATTTCAAGAACAATCCAGGGATAAAATTGGTGTGAAGAATCTCTCTGATAAGATTTAGGAATAGTGAACACTGTTGGTATGGTCAAGGTCAGTTTACATGGCAGGAAAAAAGGGCTATTTTTCCACACAGAGTATATTTGCAGTGAATAACTTAGCTAACTGGAGACACTCTAAATCCACTTTGGCATATGGTTAAGTCCATGCTGTGACCCCCTTTTCCACCCCAGGGATTGTTTCCTGAGTGCGGCCCCATCTGGGTTGGCATTTTAATGTGAAAATATTTGTTAGGATGTTACAGAGCTGTCTAGATGAAGTTACAAAATTCAGTCAATGAGAAATGTAATGCTTACTGGAAACTTAACATAAACCTCACTTGTTTTAATTTCTCCTATCCCTCCCAACCTGCGTAAAAGTGACCACTATAGTAATGACCACTGTTTATGTAGGGAATATTATAGTTTTCATAGGGAACTCACTAGTTTTATGTGATTATCCATCTAATTATCATTAAAAGAGTAACAAACAAGGGTGTGATCTAAAAAGTTCAACATAACCACCTAATTCCAATAAAACCATACTAAGGAAGAGTCAAATCTTTTGGCAGAAGTGTAGAGAACACTTCACATGTCACAGCAAACATTGTTTTTATTGTTTAAGAAATGCAAATAATGTGTTAGAAGCTCCATTGGAGTACTAGCCTTGGTGATTCTAATATGTCTTTTTTGCTTACAGAATGTGTTTTGTTAAGAAGGCCAGAATACAATATTTAATCTTTTTTGCCCTGAGCTCACAGATGCTACTGTAGGAGTATTGCAGAGGCTGACGTAGTTTTTAGCAGTTATGTTGGTGTAACTTTGTCTCTGTATAAAACACACAGTAAGGAAGATCTGTTAAAAGACAAAAAATAAGAAGGAGAAAAATCAAAGACTATATAGACTCTATCAGCTTTATCATTATTGAGGTCTTTGGTATCAAAAAAGGAACAATTCTTTTAAGTAAAGACCATAATGTTACTCAGCTAGGTTTTACTATGATGGTGGTAGAGACTCCACCAAGTCATGCCAAGTGTTGCGGTCTCTACTGGGTGGCAAATATGACTTAGGTCTTTTTTCTCTAAACTGGAAGCAAGGCTTTATAATGGTGTCAATGTCAAGTATCTCTCAGTTAAGCCTGTAAAAGAGACAATCAGCTTCTTTAGCAATGTGTATTAGGTATAGGTGGCAAGATGGTGGGGGGGGGCTGCGGGGGTGGCCTCTGTGGGAGGTGTTCAGTGTCTGCCATGCCAGACTACAGCCGGTTCCAGGTGGCTCCACTGTAGACCCACTGCAGGACACAGCTGAACCCATCAGCAAAGGTGATGGCACCTCTGTGGTAACATAAGAAAGGGCAGAAGTGCTGCATAGGCAGAGAAGGATGAGGGGGAAAAAGTGTGAGAAACAACCTTGCAAACACCAAGGGCAGAGGAGGATGAGGGGGAGGAAGTGCTTTCGAGTGCCAGGGCAGACACTCCTCTGCAGTCCATGGAGGAGATGATGATTGATGGTGGAGTAGATATTTCCTTGCAGCCTGTGGAGATGACCGTGGCAGAGCAGATATTCACACTGCAGCCTGTGGAGGATCCCCCGCCAGAGCGGGTAGATATATCCTGAAAGATCTGTGGTCTGTGGAGAGCCCACAGAGGAGCAGTTTATTATGAAGGACTGCAGCACATGGAAGGACCCATGCTGGGATGGGGCAGAAGTGTGAGGAAGAAGGAATGGCAGAGAGAAGCTGTTATGAACTGACCTCAACCTCCCATTCCCCATCCCCCTGTGCTGCTCGGGTTGTGGGAGGGTGGAGGTAGGCAGAGTGGGAAACAAAGGAGTGAGGTTGAACCTGGGAAGAAGGAGGTGAAGGGAAGGTATTTTAGGTTTTGTATTTGTTTCTCACCATCCAACTCTGTCTTTAATTGGCACTAAATTAATTCTCCCAAAATCAAGTCTGTTTTGCCCTTGACGGTGATTCGTAAGTGATCTCAGTGTCTTTATCTCGACCCATGAGCCTTTTCATCTTATTCCCCCATCATTTTTAAGAAGGGGGGTGAGAGAGTGGCTGGGTGAGTGTCTGGCAACTAGCCAAGGCCAACCCACCACACAGTCGTATTACCAAAGCTTGGAATTTCACATTCCTAAGAGTAATGTATCGCAAGGAGTGGAGCAGTTGTTTGTGCTGAACAGCAGTGTTAACAATACATACATGTTAACAATACATACATATTAACAAACGAAAAAAACTGGCATTGTGAAATGGTTATAATGTGAATTGGAGGCAACTGGAAATACAGGTTGAGTTTTCAGAGTGCAAGTTCGGGATACATTCTGTGCTTTAACTTAAATGGTAATTTTGCCCTTTGGGTTGAGGAAGTGAGATGAAGAAGTAAGTCTGGCTAGACAAAACTTGTGACAGCAAAGGAGAAAGAAATATAGCACAGAAAACATGATTAAAATTGAAAATGAGTTGTGTTTATGGGTTGGTTTTGTCCCCAGTCATTTTGACACTGTTGAAGTGTAGTTCTTACAGGTTGAATGAAGTTAAGAGCTAACAAGTCTGGATAATTACAGTTAGTTAGAGATGCTACCCCTTTATCACACAGATCAAATTAGAGCCCAACTGTTTAAATACACATTGACAAACATCTTAGACTTTTCTGAGAATGTTTGATTGATAGAGAGATGTAAAAAAAAAGTATTTTGAAAAGTTTTATTTCTCTACATTTGTTATTTGAAAAAGAAGTGTCGAAATCTGAACACATGCAAGCATGCCCAGGGACTGCTTTCCCCTTGATACACCTTATCCAATCATGGGAGAAAAAAGGTTTGCCTTGTGCAGTTTCTTGCTTGATTTTGCTGACTAAGAGGCTTGACTATTTGACTCATGTAGAAAACTTCTATTTAATTCAGTGAGGGGAAGTCTAATATAATTCTATAAGTACTGCTTTAAAATGTATGTGGTTGGTACACGTTTATATATTTTCTGTAGCCTTTTATAACCACAGTTTTATTAAGTGCATTTTACAAAACTGTGTGCACTATATAGCATTCCATAGACAGCCCTTTCAAATCTTCCATTTTTTTAAATAAAGGCAGATATCTTGGTTACAAAACCACATTTCATAAGCTGAAGCCAAACTACAGACCTTCTGAAAGTGTCTATCCATGCCCAAATCGAATTCAGGGTTTCTCTTATGGGAGGGCCACTAGGAGTTATCATTTGACAGCTGTTTCATGTCTTGTGAAAAAAGAGGATGATGTCAGTCCAGTTTCTAGTAAAGGCTTCCATATCACAAAATCCACTACCTTAATTAGCGCTAATTGGCATCCTTGTTGGAAGTATCATTAGAAAGGCCAAGGACTGAATAAGCATGAAGAATGAATTAGCCTCTCGCTCCTGGAGGTGTACCCTCCAGAACACACATGAGGCACCCAGGCTTAATAGAATGTGGGCTGAATATTGAGTTGAAAGCACTGCCAATCTTGTGCTTTTCAGGGGAAGTACATTTATTTATGAAAACAAAATGAGTAGAAAGGTTCTAAAAAGAGGTTTCAAAACCTACATTGAATATTAGATTAATAAAAGAATATTCTAATCCTTAAAATATATAAAAAAGTAGCATGAGGGTGAAATGGCCTGAAAACAACAGGAAAAGGAAATAAAACTGTAGGATTAATCTGGATAAGTAAATGTAATACAGATAGCCACACAGATGAAGGACTTGTTTTTAAAGACTTACATACATGACTACTGTCTATGCAGCCATGTACACGCGCACACACACACATACACAGAGAAAGTTTCACACACATTCACTTGACTGTTTTTTTAATAATCGCCATTATTTAGTCCTTAGTTTCTATTGGATTTAAACGTGTGTTAGTATTTGGCTTAGTTTTGGCTCTGATTTGTGAAAATAAGTCAAAGTATATTTTTCACATCTAAACTTTTTTCTTTATTAATTTTGTTTTTCTTTCTATAAAAGGACCCTCTCTGATTCTGTTGTGGCACCAATGCAGGATAAAATGTAGTAATGGATACACCCTAAAGTGACAGATACAGAGAAGATAAAAATAGATCCATCTGCAATATATGCAGGAATGTCAGTACTGTGTTTCCTGGTGCTGCACCTACCCTCTAAGATGTTACTGAGAACTTCCTGTGTTTATTATTTTTCACTGGTTTTGAGCTGTAGAATTTCAACATCTGGGATTTAATCTTTCATTGATGCTGTGTTCAATGGCCATACTGGCTTTGAGTGAGCTCTTTGCTACATCAAAAGATCCTTGAAAAATCAGCTAACTGCATACATTACAAAGTGGGAGAAAATAATGCTTCTTCTAACAACAGCAGCTTTTAAAGCATTGCCAATTGAGTATTTTTGGGGTGCAGCTTTGTGGACACCTTTCTTGTGCATTTGATGGACTGTATAACAGTCCGCCTTGTAAGACATGTGTGCTGGGTTCCATTCCTGTAGTTGACGTAGTCTCATTAGGGTGCTTTATTTCTTGTGTTTAGTTAAGAAGTCTCCATCCAGAGAGCCATGACTGCATGAGTGGTAGCAGTAAAATGCTATTACAAATCATAAGGGAGGTCTGCCCAGATCCTCCTTGAAACTTAGATCTCTCTCTCAGTCTCCCATTCATTCATCCTTCACCCTAGAGAAAGTCAGGAAGTAAAAAATGGTTTTGTGGTATGACTTAGAGGTTAATGAACTAAGCTAGCAAAGCAATTTTAAATTAACACCTTCTCACTCACTGAAGGTGTCCTGCCTTCTACTGTCTCATGTTGTGTATCAGCAAAACTGTTAACTTGAGTGTATCAGCTCCTGGGGAACAGATCAGTTTTCAAACATGGTCTCAAAGGCCTTGATTTCTCCCACCTTTGAAACTGTGTGACATAGGCCCCTTTACTGACACATTTAACTGGAAGAACTAAAAATGGCTTTCAGGGTTCCGACATCCCTAGCTGGAACCTGAGAAGACCCATGCTTGCTCAACAGCTGGTAATTAGCAGTGCATTTGCTCCAGTGAGTACATTGGAATATTGATATACACATGCAGCAGGGAGAAGAGGTATTTAAGCTAAAGGGCAGTACTGGCACAAGAATTAATTGGACGTGAGAAGATTTCAGACCAGAAGATCTGTGAGGCTCTAGATCAGCTTCCCAGAGGAGTTTTATGGGCTGCTTGTGAGTGAGTTTGTATTTATAAGCTGTCTTCACAATAGGAAGGGCCTCTAATTTATATCTATCCTTAAAAGTAGTCAAAAAATAGGAATGCTGTCTCCTAGTTGGCCTCATAATGAAGACAGGCTGCAGGTTTCTACATTGAGCTCTAAGACAATGTGTATCTTTTGGCTACTTCTGTCTGATTAAAAGCTTCATTATTAATTCAGCTGCCTACTTGAACACTGTCTAGGTTTTCAGACGGCTATGGCAAGACTACTGTCTTGTTCCAGGAGACAAGACCGTATCACTACATCCTGTGTCACCTTCACTGGCTAATTCACCTGATCTCCCAAATCCAGCTCTGCCTCTGTTCTTTCCATCTCTGCTTATTTCCTCTGTTCCTCTCTGACCTTCTCTCCATCTTTTCTCCTGACAACTTGCCTGTTTTTTGAATCGGGAATATCACGCCTGTCCTCTTCTAATGACAACTAGGGTTAAGTCATAGGTGCTGTCTTTTTTACACCTAAATATTTCCCCAGCTCCAGTCACACTTCTTCTGAATTTCTACATCAAACCTTCCTATTTGTCACTTTAGCATGTGATGAACTTTAAAAGTCGGTAATTTAACTTCATCACTGGAGCTGTCTGATCTCCCACAGTGAGTGCTCTACTGCTTTTTATTTCAACTTTTTTCTCCTCATTCTTGCTACTATGTTTTCACAAATCTATTATCTTTTATAGCCTCATAGAATTGTTAACTGTGGGATCTGTTTGACTGTCTCTAAAGGTTTTGCCTTTTTCACCTTGTTTGAAGTAGGCTGCATAAGGTGCAGGTGCAAGAATTATATACATTAGATAGATACAATATTGTATGTTTTATCTTTCTTCTGCGTGCAGATGAGAGAAACAGAAATTGGTAGGCACTATATGCAGACATATACCTGTACATGATCAACAGAACTTTGGGGCAGATTAACAATGTCATTCATATGTGGACTCATATAAATACTAATCACACTTAAAAAAATCTAAATGTGGGAATTGCATAAGCAGCCTAATTTTCATCCTCCAAATGAGGGAGTAGTCTGATTAGGGACTTGGTTACAGGGAGAAGAAGAGCTGTTTCATGTCTCTACCAGAGGATTTGGAAAGAGTGCAAAGATTACATAGTAGTTCAGCAATAAGAAAGATGTAGTTTTGAGGCCTTGAAGATCTGCACAAACCAAGTTGCTGCCAGCATCTCTTAGGAAGTCCTGATGCAGTGTTTTGTTTGATGCTCACATTAAATCACTTCTTGAATGAGCAGCCTTAGACCCAATTAAGAGTTCGCGCTGTGTAACCGTACTGGCTTCAGTTTAGTTGCTCCTGATTTCTGCTGTTGCTTAGAGCAAGCAGGAGACCTCTTGTCACACAGATATGCACAGAGAAATGTCAAGGAATGTGTTTGAAATGCCTATATGTAAATATTTTTCACCCTGTTTACATAAATATGTGTTTGGTATCCAGATGATACCAGTATGAGTTGTTTCTTTACTCAGTGTCCTTAAGAGCTATAGTTCAAACAGGTGATACCCTGAAAGCTAAACCCCAAAGCTGTGACAGTCTCAGGCCCATATGCAGAGATTTTTGTTATCCATTTCCTATTCTCCCCACCAGAAGATCATTTGCTCCCTGAAGGAAACTGGAGCAACATCTGGGCTGCTTATGGGGTTTGTTCACAACTGCAATGGTCTATTCTGCAGTGCCTATAAATGTAGTGACAAGGAAGGAAGGCCTGTGACATACACAACAATCAGGTGATCAGGTGTCTGTGTTTAGTCATCCTGATGCCTACATCCAGATCACACAACATTGTTTTGAGAACTGGAATATTTGTGTTCTTGATATACCATGCATAATTTTTTTTGCCATTATGTACTGTATATAACTTTTCATAAAGGCCAAATATCCTTAATATAAAATGGTTATCAGTCACCTCTGAATATTGCTTGGATCAGCAGTCCTACTGACTTTTGAACTGGAAAAGGAATGTAATAAAGACAGACTGGTAAAAGGAGTGCTATTCCTTGTATGAAAACAGAGTAACTGGTTAATATCTAAATAAGAAATAGAGATAAGATGATAAAATCAAGTTAAGAAATTACTTAGGAGAGAGTAATTAAAACAGGAAAAAATAAGAAAAGAGCTGGTGTGTTGCAGTAATTATACCTTTTCATACTCATTGTTTCACGTAACAGATTCCTGGTGTCTCTGCTGTTAGGACTTTATTTTCTGTAATACCTGCCTTCTTGCCACTTGCATTGGTGAGAAAGAAATCAATTAATAATCTTCCAATTAATGCAATGTAGAAAACAAAAAATAGACTTTCTGCACTTACAAGCTCATGTATTTGCTTGGGTGCCGTCAGCTCTGCTGGCTGATGCCAGTGGAACCAAACTAGAGAATGCAAAATCTTGTTATATTCCCTGCTGCCTTCATTCAAAAAAAGAGAACTTTCTCTTGGCTAAAACTGATGTGGGAGAAATGTATTACAGTTATGAGATTGAAAGTTATAACAGTTTTATTCTTGGAAATGGATTTCCGTTATTCATATTGGAGATTGGGTTCCTCACAGACCTATAAAGTTGCATAAACAAGTCTTTAATAAAATGCATTCAGAAAGATTCCTTCGGTCACACTGCAATATATTTAATCCACAGAATATACAGGAAAAATACTACATGCTGTAAGCAAAAATAAAATATACAAAAGGAATGCAAAATGTTACTTTGAAACATTTGTAGTGGTGTTTAAAGGTGTGAAATTAATTAGAATAAGAATGTTGCTAATATGAAGAAGAGCATCATTTGATAATGGAGTGCAACTCATTCTTTGTCTTTTAACAGGATTTAGATTCGTAACTCCTTTGTAGAGCTTTAAAAAAATGCCCTGTGTTCAGCTCTGCAATTTTAGTTTGGAGAGCTGCTCCCTTTGCCTCAGCGTAATCTCTCTGAAGAACAGCACCTTTTATCTGGAACAACAGACTCCCCAAACTGGCTGTGAGACAGAGGCTAGAAATCATGCCATACTGTGAGCAGGGTTCATGTGTTAATATGCTGATCCGCTGTGTCAGACACCAGCTTAGAGCTGTCTTGCCAAAAGCACAGGTGAAATACGCTCGGTGAGCTGAGCACTGCCCTGGGTGGGTAGAAATTGAGAGCTCAAAACTAGTTAATGCCAGCTGGGAAGAATCGGCAGGAGTGAATTTAGGATGTAGGGGGGAAACACAGGAGCAAAAACCCTTTACTTCTGCTTATAAAGGGTGTTGTGAGAACGTCACGTAGGCATTACGTAAGACAGTTTGCTTTTATCTACCCACACAAAATTTTGCCTGTGGGTGCACATGAGGATTAAGGCTCTGTGCAGTATTCAGAACTCTTTACCTCTCCAAATTAAATGTAATGCAAGTCTTGTACCCGGTCTCTGCAATGACATAGCTCCCTGATCTAAGAAACGGGACACAGTCTTAAGTCAGAGGCTTGTCTTTTTACTCTTCAGTCCCTAGTTTCGTTCAAAAGCAATACTTAAATGTGCATGTGAAAAGAAGTATTTCAGGGACAAAGGGCTTGGAGTGCCTAACTGGATCCTTTGGAAGTTCAGGTAATTCTGATGATTACCCACATAATGAGTAATTTGTTAGCTGTTAACTAGATTTTGTCTGTATTGTGATTATGTTGAGGCTACATGTACAGATCAATTTACATGCGGTTTATGTCTGATGAGGTTGATCCACATAAGGTCCAGCTGTCTTTATATATATATATGTATATATATTACATTTTATTCCCCGTAGTTTAAAGCTCTGAATAACTTATGGTGTCCTGCTAAGAAAAGGGCTTGCATTATGTGCTAACAGGTCATACCAATGGTAATAATAAGCCTTAGATTTTCACCCTGTGCCCTGTCTGCATAAACTTGCTCTTTAAAGCTACATCCTTGGCCATATCATCTCCTGGGAGCCCAGCAAGCTAGAAGAAAAAGAATAAAAATAGCATGACTAGCATGAGAAAATACTAGTGATCCTGCAAAAGAGCCCCTTCCTCTGCCTTCCAGGAGGTATTGCCCTGGCAGGTGCAAAGGGGCACCAAAAACTTTTGCTCATGGTCTGGGGTCAGACAGCGACTGACAGGAGTGAAGAGAACAGCCTCCCGCTGCAGTGCCTGTATCCACATATTTTCTTCCTCTGCCATTTGTCTGCCAAACCGATCTCCAAGATCTTTCTTTTGGGCTCAGGAGCTACTTCAGACCTTTACACCACTCTGCACAATTTGGCTCTAAATGCGTATGTTGTTATCTAGCCGCTGCTGTGGGTGGGATTTGGGTGGAAAGACCTGCCTTGACACCTCTTTCCCCTCCTCTGCAGCCAAAGCTTCCAAAGACCACGCTCACTGCATGTTTGGAATAGCTGTGAGCCCGGGGGCTTTCATTCACCTTTCCATTATACCAGTGTTAGAAAACTATATGTATATATATATGTGTACGTATAGTTTCTTCAAAATACTACACATGTTGTAGATCTCAGAAACCCACACACTAAGTAGATTTTGTAGGTAACTTTGCTGCCCGTTTTCCTTCCCCTTCATGGTGCTCCAGCCCTGTTTTTGAAAGTTGATGTATGCTGACAGACAGAAACTCTGGGTAGATTAGGAGTCCCTGAAAGTCACACAACTGGAAAGATACTTCCCAAAGACTTAGATCACAAACTGGACCAGTGACTTCAATATATAGCTATTGAATAGTCAGACAGATAAATAAATTCAAGATATAATTTTTTTTTGCTAAATAACATGCCAGTTTTCCATACAGTCACTGCTCAATTGATAACCTGTATTGCATGTTATGGTACCTTGGTTAAATTATGAAATGGTAATAAAAATTTTGCAGTTTCCTGACATAAATTTATATTTTTGAATACTTATTTACTGAAAATATACTACTTACCTTATAGTGTGATTGCTTAACTTCAAACAAGTCTGAAATCTCTAGCTGAGGGTACTTTTAAAGAACTTGAATTCTGCTAAGGGTAGCCTTGCAGGAAGTTTGACAACAAGGTGCAGCTACAGGGATGGGGTATAAGCCTGGTGGAGTGGTTTTGATGGAGGTGCTGGAGAAATAACATTCCTGGTAAGGTTTTGATGACAGTCTAATGGTAGCTGCATAGTAGATATTGTAAACTAAGCATGTGGTTTTGTTTTAATAGAGTGTTTTTGTACCTATAGCTATTGGTATGTCTTACCTACTAGATTACAGCCACAATATCCATGATAGTAACAACCTTAATTTTTAAAAAAGTAGTTTAAAATACATATTGCAGAATGAAGCAACAGTGTCATGTAACCCAGACATGTGTGTGCTAATCACAAGCATACAATGGTGTGTGGAATGCTCATGTAACAGGAAAGTTTATTAGTATGTGTGTGTGTGTGCGTGTGCACAGTGTACACATTTCTCAAATTGGAAGAATTAAGCCTTGTACATTAGTTATTCAAACACTTTTTGCAAACCATTGGAGCTGCTCCACATTTCATGATTGCAACTGTTTCATGCACTTGTGGAATAAATAATATGCCTTCTCAGGGGCACAGACAATAGGGAGCTTCTGCCTACTCATGATTTTACATAGCTTTTAGTTAACTCATACAGCTGAGTATAAAATTTAGTATTTGGGACTCTGTACATTTGTGACGATGGAGAATCTATTAAAAGTGGTTAGATTATATACGCTTTATCTGTCTGTTTTTTTCCAAAATGCAATGCAGTATTACAGTGAATCGGGGTGATTCAAAGTGGGTTATCATTGTAAGTTGTAATTATTAGTCACTTCATATAACTAGTACGGAATATGATTTTAGAGATCAAAATTGAACAAGAACAACTTACTTGTGCTGGAAAATAATTTACTGTAAATAATTTATTCCATGAATTGTTGTTTTCTGTGTTTGTGAACCGTCTCTGGCCAGCTAAATATTTGTCTTCAAAATTTTGTTGTTTGATGTTGGCAAACAGTTCTTGGCCAGTAGCTCTTATGCAAGTAAGACATACCATTTATTCATTGGAGTATCTGACTGCCTGCAGGATTTTTTCAGTATTAGCTGCTCTGAGCTGTTTATAAAATCAGGCAAAGAAGGATGAAATACATCCTGTGTTTGGGGCATGTCTTGTAGAAATGTAATTCACACAGCACGTAACTCTTAACAGATGCAGCAAAATATAGCTGTCCTAATTGCAAACACTCAAGTTTATTGATTCAAAATACATATTGTGTGCTGACTTGTATTCATGGTAAGAAATGTGTACCAGAGTTCTTGTGGTAGGCATGGCCAAAAGGAGAATGAACACATGAACAGAAAGCAAATTTAGAAATAGTAATGGAAAATAACGTTTGTTTTACTTTATCATCAAAATTATTATTTAATAAAATGTGCCAGAGGAGTGAAGTGTTACAATATTGGAAAAGTCCTTGCAGGGTGAATGGGCACGTCACCTTTTGAATTATCTACTGAAGCATGATGCTGCCAAATAACCCATTTGTGCTAGAAGTTCAGTTTCACTCAGAATCAAAGCACATCCTACAAAATGTGTTAAACCAGGATGCAAAGTTTTGAAGTACATTGTGTTGCTCAGCTGTGAGCAATTTGTAGTGAGCAGAGTTCACAAATGCATGAGAAGAAATGATTTCAGTATGAAGAGACTTTTGCTAAAGAGTGTGGAACCTGCAGTGTCAGTCACTGGTTTCTTTGTTGTACAACAGTAATCTCAGTATGTTGTGCCAGGGGAAAAGAAAAGGATGTGTATCCTATTTTTGATGGGCAAAATGTGGAACACAGGTCAGATTCTGAGTTTTTCAGGGCTTTTGTAAGTCTCACGAAATGCCTGAGTTCACAAGAAAACATAGTGACCGTCATATATTGTGTCTGTATGGGATACCACAATGTTCTTGGGAGGTTTAGGGTGAGGAAAGGGAGTTCCTGCATACAACTTCATGACTACAGGTGGAGGAACCCAAATAAAATCTGTTTCATGACCCAAAGTTGCACAAACTGTCAGGTATTGCTGCTGTCATCTTCTGTACTGGTAAGTCTGGTTACCATTTTCAGTGCTCCATTTTAATGAATTGGCGGAAGCACCTCTAAAGGCTTATTTTCCTCCCTTTTGGGGGAACTAGATCATTTATCGAGAACATTAACATGTGAACAATATCCTCTCACTCCAAGCAGATGTAAAACTTTCATGGGCTGTTCCTACCAGAACGTGTACTTGCTTTTTCATTGTATCCAGTCACCAGTCATGACTGATAATGAGTTGAAGTGCTTCTTAGACTGTATCAGGGAGTATTTGATCACAAGAACATAAACTGAGATTATGTGCCCAAGAGTAGGCTAAATATTGCATTTTATAGAGTTAGAGATGCCAAAACATACAACGACTTGTAAAGAATGATATATAATCAGAAAAGCAAAAATCCTATTCCCCTGAGTTCTCTGGTTAAAATGTTTAGTAGAAACTTAAGTTCTTTAGAAGTTGCTGCTTCTCTGCATCCGATCTCGGTAACACCAGACAAGAAGGGAAGGATGGAAACACCTTTAACTTTGTATTTTGGTAAATGTACAGTGCCAGAGTAGGAGGAAAAAAATCCATTCCAGCATGCCTGTTTGGGGGTGAGAAGTGGGAGGAGGCTGGAGAAGAGGGTTTTTGTGTACTCTGGCTTCAGAAGGTTGTTGTGAACACTCTACAGGGACAGAAGAGGGGGAAAACCATCTGCAATCCTAGCTTTTGCTCTTTTCAGCCTTTTAGAATTGCAAATGAAGTGTGGATCCTTTTGTAAATTCCAGGATGGACTCTGGCACCCTGAACCTTTTCCTAAAAACATCCTATTTAAAGCAGGGGTTTCAAGCTTGTACTTTTAAGAGTTCTAGGGTCTCCACCCAATTGATGCTACATTCCTTACATGTTGTTGAGTGTTATGTAGTACAAAAAGTAGAAAAAAAAGCATGAGCCTGGGAAGAAAATTCCAGGCAAACTTACGTTGTAGCTTTTATCACAGTGCAGTTTCAATGTTGCTTTTAAATTTGAAGTGAACATACAGGGATTGACTTTGTGGATTGACACTGAGCAGCCTTGTATAAAGATTGTGGCTTTAAAGCTGTGGGTAAGGAAACGTTGATTACAGTTTCTGCTTTGTAACAGCCTTGGGGTCAAATTCTGCCCTTATTTAACCATTGCTTAGCCCTTCTAACTCTCCTGGCATAGCCCAGAATGAAAACGAGAGCAGAGTGTCTGTTCGCATTTTACTACCTGCCCTACTTACCAAAAATCAACAAAGCGATGTTCTTTGTCTTACACACATACACATATCAACAACTTTAGTAAATGCTGACATTCTAACAGAAATGACATGAGCCATTTGGTTACCATGCACATAAACACAGTTGCTTTGTTTATAGATATCTTTTCCATGTTGACTGAAAGAGTAAGGAAATTGTTAAGGATAGAACAAGTCAGAGTGGGAGAGCTGAGCTGAATCTAGAGGAATCCAGCACGTTGGATCTACTGAGCTTTTGTTGGCCAACAATTTCTTCATTTCTTATGAAGGAAAGTCAGGTTAGTCCATACTTGTTATATGACTCATATGTAGCTGAATTCAATTCTATCTGTTGACCTTTCAGGGACATTAAAAGTCCAGTAGTAAAGACCAAATTCACTAAATCACTGATGCCTGCCACTTGTGCTGATTCTCTGAAGCCCGTAATTCATTCTGAAGACAGAATGTGGAATCTGCACACAGAAAGAATAACAATCAATGCTCTTTTCCCTCTTTTTTATGCATATCTTCAGTTTCAGTTTTATTTGTGGGTGTCTTGCAAGTTTGGTATTCAAACTTTCGGGATCAAATGAAGTCCTGGGTATGAAAATCCCTTAATCACTGGAAAACATGAGTCATGCAGTATTTAGTAGAAATAATAAGGAGGCAGGGTTCAGCATGCCTCAGGTACTAAAGCTGAGCATTTGCCTCCTTGGATGTCCTATAGAATGTTTCACCATATTTATAAATACAACTTCAACGTGTAGGAACTATAATGTTTTGAAAACATGGTATTTCAGTGAGAATGAGATAAAGTCTTTAGTTCCCATATTCAAAAGGCATCATAGCTTTACACATTAGCAACAAAATGTAAAATCATACAGATACTTAATTTTATATCTTATTTACTTTCCTAAGACTTATAAATATTTTCAGCATTTATGCAGTAGTAGGTATAATAGAAGCATTATATATATGCCTCTGTTGCTGAAAAAGCTTGTTGCTTTGAATGCCTTGTGGGAATTTCATTGCAGCATTAGGCAGTTCTTGCTCTGCACTCCATGTACATGGCTTATTTCTGAACTGAGTTTCTTGAAGAATTTTTTGGTACTAGCATGTCATGCCATGTATTGTTGGCTGCAAAATGAATCTATATTCTATGGAATTTAGTTAATCTAAGGGTTAATTGTGTTTACTTCCTTTTAAATAGAATGTTGCACCAAAAGTATGACATAAGGTAAATTCTGTTTGTACATTTATTTACTGGCATTAAATATTGTCTTTGACAATATTTATTGTGTTTGGACCAGCGTTTTTCCCTCAGTGCTGCAACATATCGAAAGTGAAACTTATTCAAGATGCTAATTATAATATCATACCAAATAATGACACAGAATCATAACAGCATTTAGTAATGAATTAATGCCTTAGTTCAGGGAAAATCTGTAGCTGATAGCTCTCTGAAGGTCTTTAGTGAAGAAAGTATGTCTGAATGGCTAGGAACAAATGCAGTTTATTATAAAGAAGTATTTATTGAAACACCACTGCTCATTCATACAGAACGATAAATAAACGATAAAGTTTGCTTAGGATGTGGGTCGCTAAAGAATGAGTGGAGAGGTAGGAACAGAAGCTACTTTGAAAAAAACCAACCTCTTTCCAAACTTCAACTGGCAAATGAAAGAAAATGCTGGAGAAGAGGAAAGGTAAGTGGAAACATGCATACAAATACACACACTTGCACTCTAGAGGGGAAAGGAATTGTGTCTTTGTTACAAGGAAATGCCTGCTCCTATGATCTGTTCTAAACTCAAGTAGTCTTTTATTAATTCAGTCAATATCATACTTTTCCATCTGTATAAAAAGAAATCTTCAATATACAAATGCCAGAGTGCAAGATTCATCCTTGAGCTCTCTTGTGAAATGCCAGCCACGATATACCAATTGAAGGAATATCCTCATAGGAGATCAACTAAAATGTTGACAAGCTTATAGCTAGACTGGGAGATCCAGATAGAGGCATGACTGTGGTATATCTGTATTGCAGTGGTGAGACACACCGTAGTGAAATATAGAGAAGTTTTCTCTTTAAGCTATAGCTAGGCTAGCTCAGATACTGATTGCAAGAAGCTGGATGTGGGCTACACGCTGTGTTCTGTAGCGAGGTGGTGTGTGACAGGCAAGCACACAGTCTCAGTATTTATTTTATTAATTATTATTTATTACTGCTTCCTTAGAAGCAAACTTTGTGCAGGAAATTGCAAGAAAGTTTCAGTACAATGCAGTACATTGGAAATGAGTTATGTCCTGAGAATTATCACATGGCAATCACAAACATATTAATGAAGGGGTGTGCGTGTGTTTGTGTGTATAGAAATTCCCCACACATTGCTTTTGGAACTAAGCTGCATTACCATTTTATTCCCTCTGCAAATACAGAGAGTATGTTAAATAGCTTAGAGAAATTATGTAATTAAAGGCAAAAAAGTGAAGTATTCAGTGATGACCACTCTTTTGCACGTGCATATTTGTCCCTCAGAAGTTTAGAGAAGAGCCTGGCTTTTGTTTTCCTAGCAGCATTAACTCAAACCAAGTATCAATTAAAACTAATCTATTGTCTTAAAGCTTAGAGATCTCTGTGCTCCTGTAGAGGAACTGTGCCCTTGGGTTATGATATTTCTTCCCCAAGCAGGATCCTGAAGTCCTTAGGGTTATCTGTGCTGCAGATGTCTCTTCTCTTTGGTACTTGTCTTAATGAGTCTCTCTGGACTTCATTTCCCCATTATTCAATCTCTTTTCTGAAGTTAGGGGCTGCCAGAACAGCATATTACCCAGTCTGTTTGCTAAGAGTTCCCTCACTGGCCTGGCCTTCTGCTTCTTTCACCTTCATCAGAATGGAGGCACCCTAATGGAAGCCTCTTTTATGATCCTTCTTTCCCAGACTCAAATTGGAAATATCTCTTTTTTGCGGTGTTATACTGCTTCCTCCTTGTGCATATGCAACTCGATTTCTTACTAATTCTATTTTAAGAAATGGGAATAAGAGGGTTCAGATTAACATCAATACTTTCTCTGACCACTGCAGCTTCAGCTAGTCACCTGCCTCTTTGCTTTTGTCCTCTAGCCTTCTCCCTATCATGTCAACATACATCAATCAACTTTCAAATCTTTTTATAGTATATCCTCTTCTCTGTCATCAGATATTTATTAAGGAGACAATTCCTTCCTCCAAACTCACTATAAGGCTGACTTGTATATGGAAACATCTAGGGACTTTCTTCTGTGCTTTCTCTTAATTTTGAGAGGACCATCCTAATATCTCACTTTTCTACACTATTCCCCTTCAAATCTCTCTTTAAAAAACTCTCCTTTGCTGTGATGCCTGCAGATTCTTCTCCCATTTCAGCCTCCTGAGCTAGACAGATGCTATTCACTTTTGTTTTCTTTGCTAGAGTGCTTCAAGATCAATCCTAAGGTATTTCTGGAGAGCTCCTGATTCTTGTTTGGAAACTCGACATATCTTATAATTATGTGTTTTGTGCTCTGAGGTGAAAATCAGCCCCACACAGAGATCAGGCTAAATGTGCATCATTTAAATCCCAGAAATGCACTAAAATAGGCTGAATGACCAACGCTAGAACAAACATAACATTCTTATGTTTTAAATGGATGTAAGTGTAGTAGGTTGCTTTGGCTACCTTCCCAAGAGATTTTGACTATGGATATCTCATTTCAGTAATGTAGATAGTTTTTAGGAAACTCTCAGGTTTACTTACCTTAAAATTATCAGCCCCTTTGATTACATGGGTAGTAATAGTTAGAATTTCAGATTTTTTTTAGTAAGAATCTTTCTAGATCATAGATTTGCACCTAACTGAGGTGCAGAGACCAAGGATTCATGCCACACTGAAGCAGCAGAAACTGTGCTGAGTGCAGTGAATGATATCTGGACCCCAGTCTTGGAGTTTCATAAACTGTTGCTGTTTCAAATAGATGAAAACAAAGACTATTGTAATGTATTTTAAACTGGACTTTTGTTTGTTTGTTTGTTTTTGAATTCCTTTAAAAGTTTTGCAAACTGAGATAATAATATCTTTTAATATGAATTAAGGCATATCACAGGAGGCCTGCTCAGATGTGTAGTGCTGTCTTTTTGGGGTGTGAATATATATGTCACTGCAGGGCTGTCTGCTTCCCCATCCACCATTACATCCCACCGGGCTACCAGTACTACTATGAGAGCACCTGGGATACTCAATGCAACTTGCCTGTTACCTCCAAATTCTATGGGTTTATAGTAGAAAGATGATACTTGTACAAATTATCCTCTTTGTGTCTCACTAGATCCAAAGGGCTCTGTTAAATGAAGCCCTGTCAAGTTGTATAGTCTTTCCATTTATTTTTCATCAATTAGATTGTGGACTTCTTGTCTGAGTAATGTTTAAAATTAGCAAAAATAGTAATGACATTTACAGGACTATTTAATTGTATTTTTTAAATAATCCTGTAACTTCCTGGCATTCGGCTGTGGATTTTGGTAGCTGCCATGTTCTGTAGGAAAGTTAGTTTCAGTTTCGCGGTCTTCAGTGTAACCTAGCCCTGGAAAATTCGAGTTTGTTTGGTATATTAGGCATTGTGTTCTGTGTCGTAGCTTACAATTTGTGTTGCATTCCTTATTTGTGTGATTTGAAGCTGTGTTTGTTTAGTTCACAGCTAAAAGTAGCAACTAAATGTGAAAAAACAGATTAATATAGTAAGGTAGATGGATTCTGCTGGTCACCAGCTCCACAGCAGTCAGTAAAACAGAGGTAGCACACTGAGTCTAAGGACAAAGCAGTGTGTGATGGTGGATGTTCCTCAATCAGAGGCATGCTTTCCTCATGCCTCACACAAAGAAGTGGAAAATCAGTGATTTTTCTTATGTGGTAACAAATGTGTAGCACATACAAATATTATGCTAAAGGAGTTTTACATTAAGTTGTAAAAAAGCATTTCCATACTGTAAGAAAGTAGCAAAATAGACCCCAGCTGCAAAGTTCAGGCATATTGAAGCCTGACAGTTTGGTTTGGGCCCACTCTTAGAATGGTTCTGAATGTGAAAAGAGATAAAACTTTGCTAGTGTAGTAGCATACAAAGGGTGAATGTGCAAGAGAGACATTATATTGTGTGTATCTATTAGTTTGTGACTTCTTCTAAGTATTTGATATAACTTGTCTAGATATAAGCAGGCACAGTTTTATGTATGTCATTTATTCAGTCACCATGCAGACTCTAAAATGGATCCTAGCCAAGCTGGCAAGGCACAAAGCAGTGAATGCCCATGTTTTCAGGAGTAGGACTGAGACCCAAGGTTGTAAAATAAACTGCAAACATACACCCAAGTTGAAACAAACAAAAAAAAAAAAAAAGAGACATTTTGTGTACCCTAGGCACAGTCAGGATTTATGGCAGTTTGAAGATGGAGCTGACAGCAGATAGAAGAAATGTTAATACTTTAAATTGGCCATTTAAGTTTTCCACTCTTTTTACTCCTTTAATTTTTATTTCTCTGTAGAGACTTGTAAGCCAAGGCAAAGAAGTTCACTTTTCTCTTCAGACTGCTCTGAAGAGAAAAAAAATATCAGATTTTTGACCATGAATGTTTCAGTACAATGTATCTTTCACATACCAGTTATGAAAATTATTAAAGAAGTATTTTTATAGGACAAGTCTAAATACATACACTGGTGAAAATTTTCTGCCACTGGCTTTGGTTTCCGACTGAATGTGAGCATGTTTAATGTGCCTCGATTTCTGTACTGAATTAGCTGTAACTTGAGTGAGTTTGTAGTGCATTCTGGTGCTATCCTTTAGTTTTGTTATGTGAATTGCTCAAAGCAGTTTTTTTTCAGAAAGAATCAAGTTTAGCAACTCTTACTCAAGTTTTCACTAAATGCTAATTGTGTAAAGTTTTGGATTCCTATCTTAAGAATGGAATTAAATATACCTGTAATGGGGTGTATCTCTGTCCAGTCACTATAAAGAAGGCTTTTAGATTTCTTGTCTGGCTGAGTTTACCACAGAGCTGACTTTGCAACATGCATAGTCTGAGGTCATAAATGAGCCACACTTAGTATGAAGAAGAGCCATCTTGTATTAGGCCAGATTTGTAGAAAAATATTTAAGCCCTTTGTTGCATCTGAAGTTACGCTTACAGTAGTTTAGCCTGAATATTTGACTTTGAAACATCCATTGCTTTGCTAGAAGCCATGAATAGGACTGCAAAGTCTACACTAAAAATGGCAGAGAAAGGAAATATTATACTGGGAATTAAAATGTGTTAGGTGTCCCTGGAAATACGAAGTCTTGATCAGATTTAATCCAAATGTATATTAGATAGGCTTTGGATAGGGTTTAATCTCTTGTTGCAGTTTTACTGAGAAGAAAATTAAATAGCTGCTGGATGCTGCAGACAGGTGTTTGCAGAAAGTTTGTTTTTGCACATTATCACATATCAATTAACACTCAGATGTGGTAGCACTTTCCATACTCTCTGTAATTCCCAGTTTCTAAGCGATTCCCACAAAATTCAGTTATGTAAGCAAGGCTTGCTCTGCTCTGCCTTTTTAGAGGCAGAGGATTGAAAGAAGCTGAAGGAGATGACTACATATAAGAAGACATGTCGCAGGCTGAATTAAAATGCGAACAGGGTGGCCCCAGGTAAAGGAAAATGTTTGTTTGTACAGAATAGGGACCCAATTGCTATTTAAGACACTTCCACAACTATTTCTTTATGTATGTCACCTTCTCACCTAGTCAGGAAAATGTTAACAAAACTTGAGATATGTTTTACCCTCTGCCTTTGACCAAAGGCAGAGATAGATAGTCTTTGTGGAAGAATGCAAAGGGCATTTATGCACAGACATATTCTCTGGTGTAAGCCAAAAAGAACTAACCGCTCTCTTTAATTTCAGTCAATTAAAGTGAAATTAGCTTCCTGTTGTTTTTGTTTGTCATCTTTGTGCAGAGTCCAGGACTGGAGATGAAATCCATGTAACAAATGTGGGCAGACCCCAGGGTCAAGCTCCTTGTCATTTTTATTTATTAAAAATGAGTGTAGGATCTTGCAGTCATAGTATTTAAAGACTAGATTTAATCTTTAAAACATTTTTATTAATTAATCCTGAAGATATTTATCAGCAACCAGGTTAATTAATAAATAAATACAGAAGAATATAGGAATATATATCTACATCTTCCAAAGATCACTGTTGGTATGTCTTGAATTTCTCTGCAATCCACATCTAATGCATTTTCCTTGCACTATTTCTTCTGTCGTCTAATATAATTATTTGTGCAATGTCTTTGAAAACCTATGATCTTCAGATTTCTGGCAGGTAGGTGTTTTTATGTATACTTGTACTCCCGATTTTTCTGTTTTAATTGCAGTCCCTTTTCCCCTGCAGTGCTCCATTGCTGACAGGAGGATCAGTTGGTGATGCTGGGCAGTGGTATTATGGCAGGAGTCCTGATTGCATAGCTCCTGCGTGGAGTCTCCTATCTGACTCTGCCAAACAGGCAGGAATTTTTAGGGCTATATTAATACCCTCCCAAGTTCTGCAAAGGCATTTGTATAGGATGTGTGGCATTATATCTATGGCAAATCTCACTAGCCAAGGAGGGAATCCAGCCGTTTTACCTTGAAAGTGGTCTTGCATATGTATTTTTTGGTGGCCTACTACCAAACAGTACTGTTTGCACCTACACTGTGTCCTTTGTGCAGAGCACCACATGACGATTCACAAGAAATATCAATTGAATGTGAAGATGAGGAATGCTTTTATGGAAAGATTTAGGGCAGGGAGTTGACTCAGCGAGATGAGGGGGGAAAGAAATGACAGTCACACAGTGCAGCGGAAATAAAAGTGTAACTTCTAACTGCAAAGGAGTTTTTAATCCTTAGAGGGGTGGGAGGGATCCCTGTTCAAGAGTAATAAATAAATTGCCTTTAGGAAAAAATGTGATTTACAGATGTCAGGGGCTCTTATACCCTGCTGCTGTGGTAGGGTGGCATCACATTTTGTACAAAGTATAGACACAAGTAGATGTTTCTGTTTATGAATATAATACGAGCTCTTGCCTACAAAAAGAAGGCTTGTAAACATTAGACATCAGAAAACCTCAAAAGCATTAACTTGTGAATTTATTTACTTAGAAAAGAAGTCACTGTCCCCTGTGTTACATCACCAGTACATACATGCATATCTCCCTTATCTTGAGCTTCCTGACAGTTATTAACTAGAACAAAAAAATTTTTAAGTACAGAGGCATGTCAGGTAAGATTTTCCCAGCGTGTTTACAGTATCACTTTAGGATATGAAATGTGTCTTCCTCTTCTGCCTTGCTATAGACACACGGGAAATGTTTCTTCTGTATGAGGAAGGAAAAGCACTGAAAGGTGCGTGCGTGCACACACACGCAAGTGGTTTCTTAAAGATTCTAATAAATCATTGTTGCTGCTTTTCCTGTGTTCCTCTGTGGTAATAAGAGCTACCACATAGCTTTCGTCATGCTAGCTCAGTGCATTTAGACATTCAAATGCATCATTTCTTGTAAAATATGAGTAAGCAAATGTATCTCAGGTAATAGCAGTGGAAATAGGGGCAGGAATTCTCCTCCTCCCATGCAGATTTTTTACTAGATGCCATACTGCTGCTTTGCTGACATTGAAATTTGTTCCACTGTTTCATCATGCCAGGTTCAGAGCTTCTTTTTAGCTTTCTGTCTTTATGCAAGTCTGTCTCCTAATCAAGCAGATCAGAGATAAATTGTTCCCACCACCTCTGTCTGTGGCACCTTTGAAAATGTTACTTTCTCTCTCTTCTAAATGTTTGGTGGTTTGTTTTTTGTTTGTTTTGTGTTTTGTTTTTGGGTTTTTTGGGTTTTGTGTTTTTGGGTTTTTTTTAGACTGTGTTAGACACCACATGTGAGTAGAAGTCGAGACAGAAAAATAAAATAATTTATTTAATAAGTAAATTATCAGTGTTTTAAGTAGTGTAAAAGCATAAAGGAAAGGTAGTGTCTTTAAGCAATCTATGTTATAATCCATTAGAAACCCACAAGTTTCAGTAGGAATTGCACAAGTGTCAGAACCTCCCACAAGCAGTAAAGAGTGGAAACACCATAAGAATAAATACATTTGTTAACTTTTTTGAAAAGGCTTTTTCCAAGTGCCATCACTTCTGTGAAAGTTCTTGTGTTGGCAGAGCTGTGAATGAAAGTTCTTTTGTTGTCAGTTGGACAAGTGCAACAAAATAAATGCTGTGAGGTGAGAGGGGTAGGTGGATTGTTTGGTGGGGTTTTTTGTATGTCCAAATCCACCTGAACCTGCAAAGGCTGCTGCTTGCCCAGTTTGTTAGATACCAGTATTCAATGTAAATAAATGTAATGTGTTCAATATAAGTAAAAATGGAAGATCACTTACTGTAAATGTTCCAAGTGTGACCCCTCTTGCAATGGATAACATGGAAAAGAAAAAACAGAAATCAGTAGTCAAGCTCCAAGAGAAATACTTAGTTCCCTCACTAAAGGGACAGATCCTTCAAGAAGCTGTCTGTAGCCACTGTGTAAGTTTGCAGAGATTATTTTGACTGCTGCAAAATCTTCTCTGTCTTTTCCTTACACTGGAGCAACTGTATGCAATTGGCAGTACAGAGTTACATATGAAATACTATTTCTTATGTACAAGTTTCTAGAATTGATAGAAGAAATGGTAGGTACTTCAGGTACAATATTTGACCATAGCTGGGACTTGTGCAGTCTGGTTGCACACAGACTACTAGGTGCTGTATCAAGGTATTTCCATCATATATTCTGAACCTGCAAGACAGGATCAACTCCGATGTCAGCTAGGACTTCAGTGAGATGGTGATCCCTTCTGCCAGGCCAGAATTTGATTTTATGGAAGTGAAAATGTTGTCAACCAAGAAGCTGGAATTTCTTTAAGAAACTGGGCTATTGTTGTTATGTATAGTGAATTAAGAGCTAAAAGAAATGTTAATGAGGTTTGTTTATGATGGAGGTTTTTAGCAATGCAGAGACAGAAAACATCAAATTATTTTCCTTGTAGGAAGCCCTTGAGTATGCTGTTAGCATCAAATGCTAACAACATTTAGTCATTAGTGACCTGCTCAGTGCTTGAATCGGTGACCTGAAGGAGATAGACCTATTACCAATCCACTGAAATAATCTTCTCTGCACTTACAGTAAATGTTCAGCTGTGGTCCATTAAGAAAAATCGCTGCTGTGTGGCCATCAAAATCCAGCTTCCACTCACATGATGGTCCGTGATGCCGGTGTCTCAGCTTGTAAAACGAAGTATCAGTAAGCTCACACCAGCTATTGAGAATTCATTTCCTCAGACTGCCTTGTCTGCTTGTGTAGCGGTGCACGCATCAATACAGACCTGTTCAAACCTTATCAATTTTGCAATTGTCTCACCCTCTAGTGGCTTGTCTGGGAAACAAGATGTAAATGATGGTTAAATTTGAATATTGGTATTTAAATTCTAAGATGCCTTTCCCTGTATTTCCAGGTGACGACTACGGTGTGGATGCACTTGCAAACTACAGTGTAGTGACTAACTAATGTCAGTCTGCCTAAAATTCAGATGCTGTCCACTACTGTGAAGGTCTTGATCACCGGAGATGTCAGTCAGAACAGGCTTTCGCAATGTTTTTCACTGTTTATGTAAGCCTGCTAGAACAGTATGGTTTGGCAGTTTGAAAGTGTGGTGGTTTGTTATTATTAATATCTAACATAAAACCTTTTTACTTTGTGTCTGAGTCCTGTGTTGTTGAAATCAGGCCATTCTCAGAGAAGCATATACACTGTATGCTTAAAGTGGCATGGTGTCAGTGTGAAGCAGTGCACTTAGTTTGCTAGGTGCTTGCGTAGCTTTTACTTTATTTGAGCTTCATGCTAATAGAAGAACATTCTCCTTAAAACCTTTTGAAGACCTGTTTATTTATTTGCGAGATCTATGTGGACATCTGAGTAGTGGTACCTGAACAAAAGAATTAACAAAAGCATGTGTGTAGACAGGGTATTGACTCTTCAGTGCTATAGACTCTCTTGGCATTCAAAATTATATGCTGGAGGCTTTTGTGCTTACAGTGGATGGAGATGTAACATTTAATACCTGATGGCAGGTGAAAATCAAGTTGTTGATGGAGTTACAGAAATTTGGAAGTACAGATGTATTTTATGCTGATAGTTGGTTTTGCCAGAAACATAGACTTTGTGACAACTTGGCTGAAAATACGTTCCTCATGGTACAAGCAAAACTGAGGCTAGTATAGTCTAGTAATTAATTTATGATCTATTATTTGCTTTAGCTTTGTTCTGCTACTCTTCTTGCATTACCTATTTAGGTAATGCTTTTTCAGGGTATCAGGAGTGGGTCGACTGAACAAATTTCATGAGTAAAATCTCATTGACCTGCACACAAGAAAATCTCGAATTTGTTATCAGATTTCAGACTGTTGAAATTATTGCAATACGGCTTTCTCCAAAATACCATAACTGATGTTCTTTATCTGTTTCCATTGCTACTTTTGAGAAATCTGTCACATGTTTGTGGTTGATCGCTCCTTACCTTTAACGGTACAGGTATTTAGGAAAGTAAACACATAGATCTCCCAGTCTAGAGACAAAAAGTGGCAATGTTGCAAAGTTGGGCACTCTTTCCAGATAAAAATCATTGCAAGTATTTTTGGCTTCTATACTCTTTCTTCAACTCTCCATCTCCTTGGGATAGTCTTATGCACTAATCAGCATAAACAAACAAGTGTTTTCACTTTTTGCAGGAACTGTTCATGAAAGCTGGGAGTTTGTTCAGCTTCTGTTAGGAATTAACTGCAAGGAAGGAGTGCAGAAACGCTCATTAAAACGAGTAACTACCTGTAGCAATGTAAAGCATAGGCAAGAGTTGCTGGGTATTGCAGAAGGCAATGATGTTTTAATTATTAGCATTTGGCATTCAATACTTCTGCATACTGCTGTGTCAAGGTCTGGGCCTTAGCTGTAAGGAGGTCTAATGTGTATGAATCAACCAGTATGGAATTATTTGCTTTTTTACTTGCTTTACGTAGAGATCCCTATTCTGAAAGGGTTTTGGATAGAACTAGCAGAAATTAGGTTGTGAAATGAGTTGCTATGTGTCCTCTTACTGCAGATCATGACAGTTGTAAATGAGATGTGAATTTTCAAAACTGGTAAGTGATGCTAGAAGAGAAGCAGGAGAGGAAGTGTCCTCATCTGAGAGGATTGCTGTTTAGAATAAGGTAACTGGCTTCTGTCTCTGGAATGAGTTTAAAACCATGAATACCCTAAAAATGAGTTATGTGTTTAGGGGGTTTTGTTTGTTTATTTCTTAATAATGGGTGTGTGGTAACCAGAGCTTCTCTGAATGATTCAGGTGCTTTCCCAAGCTCTGATGATATACTGCGTCTATTTGCATCACAAATTCAAATGCAGTGCAAATAGAGTAATTATTCTGTCTCTAAAGAACTTGATTAATCTTCCTGTCTGCACACAGCAAAAGGGCTGTTCCAGCTCTGTTTTGTTTGTATTACACCAGAAGACATATATTGTATTTTGGCTTAGGGAAGCCCCCATTATGGAAAATGTACAAGTAACTGGAATTGGTGGGTCATAAATTTTTGATGGAATTAAGCTATTTACAGGTAGAATTCCTTGGAAAGGCTGTCTTTTTAAGGGTGGCTTTTGGATGAGGATGTGTGAAGGGGTGTTGACTAAGATCTCATTCACTCCAGCCAACCTGGCTAGATCAGACAAGCAAGAGGAAAAGGAAGAGGGAGGGGAAGAAAAAAAAAAAGACAAGACAGTTGCTGGTAAGGGGAACTTGCTGTGGGAAGCAAAACTGCAGAGGTGGTTAAGAGGTGACGCAAGAATTTGCAGGTTCAGGAGTGGGGAACTTGGAGGAGATGGGGAGGCCTATGGTAGTTGATGTAGATTCCTTGGAGGAAACGTGGGACCTCAATCAGACAAATCTGCCTGAAAGGGTGTGGGGAGATGGGCAGGCAGAGAGTGAGTGAATTCACTGGAAGGAAGATAGGGAGGGCAAAGGCTTAAAGGACATGGAAGAAAGGAAAGAAGGGAGAGAATAGAAGGATGGAGGGAGGGAAGAAAAGAAGGAAGGATAGAAAAATGAAAAGAGGGAAGAGAAGGAGGAGGGAGAGAGGAAGGAAGGAGCCAGAGGGCTTGAGAGGGAGGGAAAAAATAGCTACAGAAAAGAAGGAAAAAATAATTTAGCAGCCAGCTTGGGAAAAAGAGTGTTGTAGGGTAAAGAGAGGTCAAAAAGCACTTTGTTTGATGGCATAGTAGATTTGTTAGTTCTATTTGAGATTTTATTCAACATTCTCTGATTCAACAATACTGAAAAATTATCAAATACTTGCAAAACATCTCAAATTTTTTTTATGATTGGCTTTTTAGCACTGACTTCAATACTGTACCTTTGGACCTTGATACTTTGTGATGAGAAGTTATGTGTTACGGCTGTGGAATCTATTGTGTTTTGTAATCTTTTTTCACCTATGTTAACCTTTATAGTTAAACTTGCTGTTCACTAACCTTGCAGTGTAATAGTCCCATCACCAAACCCACTATTTCCTCTTGTGACACTAAATGGGTAATAGCACAAAAACAAGGCTAGGTTTTCAGAAGAGTTTGTGACTGAATGACTCTTAGGCATATTCATTGATAGGCTCTTTTGAAAGTTTAGCAATGTATGCCAAATCAGACCTTAAGGTATTAGAAGCTGGAATCTTGCTTTCCTTGGTTTTCCAAGAGGGACATAGAAAATTTGAGTATTGTTTGAACGTGACTGTGACTGTCTTTTTAAACTTAATTCTAATTTCACAAGATGGAAAATGCCACATCTTTTAGTAATACCATTGCATTAGATTTTGTTACTGTTAATCTAAAGTTTTTTCTAAGTAGCTACTAAATTAATGAGACTGAGTCAGTGTGCAGGGAAATGAATTGCTACTGAAAATGCTGATATATGTTGACATAAGTTCTTTACCTAATAAGTCAGATTCTGCTTACACTTACAAAGGAGGTTCTAGCTCAGATAGTTTAAGTGCTAGATTTTTTTTTCGCTATAGGCTGGATTTTGAGAGGCTCAACAGTGTCAAGTTCAACATGTAACCTTTATTTACTTGCTTGCAAAGTTGTATTGGATGCTATCTGTGTAGTAAACTCAAAGTTCAGAGCTTAATTTCAACCACATAGAAAAACTAGTTCTGAGTACTTAATACCAGAAAATGAAGCAAACAAGTACATGATACGAAGTCATGAATTGGTATCATTTATTCTACTGGTTCCAGCTTCATCACATAATTTTGAATGGCTAACTTTGTCCTAGGTAGACTTCATGCTGAATCAGATTATTCTCATCTACCTTTGTTTCATCAGGTTACATTAATTTCTTTGCAGCTGTCAGGGAAAAAAAAAGCCCATCAAGCCAACACAAACAAAATACTATGTGTGTCAGTCAATTAAACAGAAATGCAATTATAAGTTCATATCTGATCTGGAAGCATTACATTGCTAAAAGATCCAGTAATAAGGCCAGAAATTCCATTTTCTGGTCTAAACAGAGTTGGATTATAAAATGAAATGTCACTTCTGAAAATTGCCCTTGATATTTAACATGTATTAAGGGTTGTTAAAATTTCAGCTATTATATAAAAGATATAGGAAGAGACTTTTACTTTCTTTTGCAAAGGGCACGTACTTTACAGTAAAACCTGGTATAATATACTGTGTGTAATATAAGGACCATGAATGGCTGGGGTTTTTTTGAAGTTTTTTTTGTAGCTGTAGTGCCATGTGGAGGTAGCAATCCTTTTGGCTGTGGGATACTTGAGAAAAAATAAGTAACGTTTACAGATTGCTGATTTTTTTTTTTAATACTTTAAGCTATGCATAAAATTATCAGTCCCAGAAGTTTTAGCTGCAGCATATGAAAATTTTCCGTTGCATCTTATAACATAGACTTAAACCAGTCCTGAAGTGATTTTGTCAGGCACTAAGCAATTGTTGACATAAATATATTAGGGCCAGAAATCTAAACAGGTAGGTCATTCCATAAAATTACTCCTATATCATAATAAAATTAAAAGTCTCTCCAAAGATTTGACCCAGATTTTTCATTCTGGACAATTAATATTTAGTCCAAATAAGGAAGCAAGTCAATCACTGTTGTTCCATGTCCCACACCATATGTACAAGCATGAATTTTTACTATGTATTACCTTCCAGCATCCCAATCAGACTGTTACAATAGACAGAGCTTGTAAGGGCTTCAGGAGCAACAGCCTCTGCTTTTCTTTGGCTCAGACCCATGTGGCAGAAGAGCTACAGTGTATAGAAATGTTGGAGTAGGTGTTGAATCAAGGTTTTGGCAGCTGGTACAAGGTGAACTCTGCAATTTCCAGTTTGTAGTTGGCCTTGTGTATTTATATACACAACAGGGTTTATTATGACAAAGGTGTAGTTTATCATTATGTCTGTGGGGCCAGGTTCAATGAATCACCCTAGCATTTGCTTTAGAGTCATTAGAAGGCAGACACTTTGTGGCTTGTGATTAGTTAACAGACAAGCTAGAGTTGTTTATGGTTTTGTTAGGTCTGTCCTGGGGCTAACTTTGGTACTGCTGAATAAAAGAATCTAGAAAAGTTATCATTTTGAACCATTATTGAATTTGTAATGGAGGCTATAATAGTTTGTATGCCAAAACAGTTAAAAATCAAAAGACCTTTGTCTTTTAGGGGTAATTACTTCCAGACTCAACAAGAATTAAATTTGATTTTCTGAGCGAAATAGTAAGTTACATCTTCTGGCATTAAAAAATGCAAGGGAACCTCGCAGTAAAAATTACTGTAGAGCCTGGTAACATTTGGAAGTAATGAATAGGTATATTTAGGGAAGACAAAGAGGGTCATTATTTTATTGTGATGAAATGCATTATAATAGGAGATTCTGAGGGAGAGGTAACTTCCAGGCAAGACGTGGGGACCTGAGAAATAACAATACACATTTTTCATAAAGGTAATAGGAGCTGTCTCCTACCTAGGAATGAATGGTTTATGGTGGCTAGATGAATTCCTAAGAGCTGGGCTTGTCAATAATGCTCCTTGAAATTGATTCATCATCAATTGGTCTCATCTATTTTCCCCCCAGTCTCTGTTCCTACTGTGCTGGCTAGCTTGCATCCTTTCTCTTATTTGCTCTCATCCCCTCCTTCCCACCTCCCGGAGCGCCAGCTCTTTGCCTGCTTGGGATTTGGCTTTGCTGTAGACCTTTGCTAATGGATATGGTAAGCAGGGTATAAAGGAAGAGTAAAGACATCCTTCTTAAGAGACTAACACATGAATACATTAAAGTGTAACTTGAAAGGTACCTACAGTCACGTCTTATGTCATTTATAGGGCTGCTATTAGATCTTGTGTGATTTCTCAGGATATTGCATATCAGTTTGTATTAACCATAGGATGTATTATGTAAGCAGCGAGAGAGGTTATTTCATGACAACATCACAAGTAATGCATATCATGACTGTGTGTGTGAGATATCACCTCTTCCTTTAAGAATGCACAATCACAGAGGGCTTGTAAGAGATTTACAGAGGAACTTTTTCTCAGGTACATAATGATATGTAAATATCTCAGGATCAAAGGTAAGTCAAAGAAAAATGGCAATGAGTAGAATAAGTCAGCTCAGCTAGCAGCCTAACTACATGACAGACCCACAGGCAACTTCAGAGCTGTCAGCTTCACTGCCTGTGGAGCCCACCAAGGGGCCAGATGCTGCTGCTGGTTGAATATTTTCAGGAGCTTGGCATCCGGGCTCTGTGATGGCCTGTGTGTCATGTCGGAGTGGGAGCTTTCGCCATGCTGCTGGGGATGGACACAAAGGAACACAGATTTGCTGAGGTTAATGATAATTAAAAATAAATTGTCATGACGGTTTTTGAGCCAAGTTCTACCTGCCATTTATTAAAGATCAAAACCACCTCAAAAAACAAACCCAAAGCTTTGCTTTATTTAAAAGCACACAGTTAAATTATACATGCTTGCTGTTTATTTCTAGAATCTTTCAGAGTTGTACTGAGCAAAAGTGGGAAGCATATCCATATGCATATACACATAAAACTCACATGAAATGGGAAGGTACATGCATGGTACCTATTTGTTCAGCCCTGTATCATTTTCAGTCTGGGCACAAAATTTACTTTCTGTACCCCGAGGATTGATGATAATGAAACTAATGAAAAAATATGCCTTATATTTACCTCATCAGGCTAGCAATTCCCAGCACATTGCAAGTAAAAGCTACCCTTGTTTACTGAGGTAGTGTTACGCATGATGCTCTAATACTGTTATGGCTAGGACAGTTTTAGCCTTCAGCTCTGTTAATTAGCAAAATCACTAGAAACAGGGATTTAATTTTTTCCCTCCATTTCTTTTTTAACAATGAAAGTACCTTTTTGGATTTCTAACAACTAGAAAAATAGTGATCAAGTGTTATTTATATGACATTTTGAAGTCTTCAAATGTCCTCTCGACTGGCTGGCCTGAAATTGAAGACATATTTTAAAGAGAAAACAAAAAGTATTTTAACTTTTGTTGGGCTTGTAGGTAAAAAAAACCCCATGATGAGAGTAGCTTTAATCATATTTTGTTTTGTTTTGTTTTATTTTAAATACAATACATCAGCTGGTAGAATCAATTAAGAACAAACCAAGCTAGTGTCTGGTCTTAGGAGAGCTCTTGCCATCCGTGTTCTGGTGTAGCTTCCTCTGAGGTCACTATAATCCAGAGTCCTGGGAAAGATGCCAGGTTTTTACCCTTTATGTATGTGGTCAACTGTAGGTGCAGATAAAAGCTGCGCTAGACAGGCTTTGCTTAGCATTGCGCATATTTCTTCATGAGCAGTCAGTGGCACCATTTTGACTGAATGCATATACCACAGATGGATGAAGTTCAGCCATGAGCAGGGCACTAACATAGAACCAGTAAATTGCTCGGATTCTGTTTAACCCTAAAATTTGCCCATGCATATGACATTTGGACAAGAAAGGCTGTAATTTGGGCAAGAGAATTTGCTACCTGCAATCACAAGTGACTATGTGGAGAGGTGTTCCCTCAAACACAAGGGTCTTATTTTTCAGTTTGATTCATCTAATCCAATTCTTTTGCTAGATGTGTCTTTGCATTTTTTTTTTTATGATGTATGGATGAAATGTGCTAAGATTGAAGTGAAAATGAGGTAGGATTATTTTTGTTGACTCCTGAATGGTCAGAGGGGCACTTCACAATATTTCAGAATATATTCAGAAACTACTTGAGATGCACAAAATCAAAATGCCTATAAAAGCCTTTAAATGAAGGCCAGCTGTTTGCTGTAACCCTCCTTTCCAACCGAACAGCCTTGTGCCCCAGTGAATTATTCTGAAGCACATTCTAGGTAGAAGATGTAATGGCCAAAACAGGAGTATAAGAGACTTTCCAGAATGCTTATGACTGCTCTGTAGAAACTGCTTTTCATTTTCAGAAATGTTATTTTTTATAGATTTACTAATAATAGGTGAAAACTTAAACCTACCTGAGGTTTACCCATGCAGGGATTGTCTAGTGAAAGAAAAAACCCAAAAACCACACCAAAACATTTGATAGGGATTGAGGTGGAGTTAGTGCATTAAATTAGTAACACTTCTTTAGCAGACGTTAAAAAAAATAGCCTGGAAAATTATATTTTGAGTGACATACTGGCTCTGCTGTGATGGACTTCATCCAGTTTGCAGTTTGGAGTAAGATTTGCTCCTATGTAAGTGTCTGAAATGTTTGATCTGCTATAATTTCTGAGTTTTGTTTCATGATACCTTTTCATTGACTGCAAAAAAGCTGAATCAGACTAATGAGCTGGCCCTTTTTTCATTTCTGAACAAATGGTTCCATTGCTAAATATGTAATATTATAGATATGATCAGTTTTGATAGTGCAGTCAGCAAAGTGGTATTAAACCCTGTCAGGAGACCTTTTGAAATTATAATAATAATGATAATTAAGTAATTAGGGCCAGTTCAGTGTTTTTCCAGTATTAGTGTATGCTTTCCCTCTATTAAATCAAGTCAGAAGTAAACAAAAAGTTTAATAAAACTGGAATAAAACAAGTTACTTCATTCTCTTACTGTGGAATTTGTTGGTTAACTGGTTGAAGAAGTTCCAGTTACTTGTATTCCTTGAAATATCCCAACAAACAAAGGTAATATATTGTGACAATTGTTGTATCACAACTATGTTGTCTTTGTATTATGAAAACCTGATTCTGATGGAGAAGTGATTGTTCAGATAAATTTCTAGATATTACAAAACCCCAAACCTGAAGTGCTTATTGAAGTGGGCGGACAAAGTCTTGATCACAGGTGATGCATGTCTTAGCTTTGTGTGTGTGCATGTTAAGAGGGTGAAAGGGGAACATCAGTACTGGAACAGGTTGCTCAGAGAAGCTATAGATCTCCATCCTTGAAGTTTTTAAAACCTCAGCTGAACAAAACCCTGAGAAACCTGGTCTGGATTCAATATTGACCCTGCATAAAGCAGCGTGGACTAGAGACCTCTGGAGCTCCCTTTCAGCCTGAATGACTCTTATTTTTTGATTCTGTAAAAAAAGACCTTAAAAAATAGTAAATATTAAAGGAAATTTTGGGATTAGAGAAGTCCATAAAGATTAAACGATAACCTGTCTCTACTTTAAAAACAAACCAAACCAAACCAAACCAAAACAAAGATTGCCTGTGCAGAGGAATGAAGGCAGTGGGTTCATTAGCGCTGGTAACATGCAGCTGTGGCCTTGCCTGGAAGGCAGTGGTTGATTGACATGGATGATGTGCAGCTGTAGCTCGTTCCTGCTAAGTAGTTAAATAGCCCTGAGGATTGTAGGGTGGGTGGTTTGGATGGAGGAGGAGCAGTGTGGTCTGATCTTTTGGGGGAAGGAGAAACAGCACGGACAGTAGAATCTGACCACTGCCTTGTTGCAGCCCGATAGCTTTCTTGTGCTGCAACAACTGGTGCCCCGTGTGAGGCTAACTGATCTGGGCTCTGGCTACAACATCCCTGTGCTCTGCAGGGAGCCATAATTGGTTTTGAGGTTGTTCCCAGAGGTTTTGCCTCTTAAAGTCCCTGCTGTAGGAAGTGGTACTACAACATCAGAGATGACTCTGACACATCATTGCCAGCAGGAACCCCATCCAAGGTTAGTAGTGTGCTAAATTATACCATATTACAGTAGGCAAAGAAGTACTAAGTTATTACCTCTGATTTAGCCAGAGGAACACTTAATTGATGAAATTCTATTAAATGGAGACTTTGGAAGGATTAATTTGGATCTGTAACTGTGGTAACTCTTGACATATGCTAAAAATATTTGGTGCATAGATGATGTTCCTAGCTAAAACATCCACTGTTGTCGTTCCAGAGGGTTCACAGCTGTTTCATTTTTCCTTATTTTAGTTTCCTTCTCTACCTGTATCTTCAGAAGTCTTCTTGGACTAATATGCACTGTCAAAAAGGATGGTTATATCTCATATTTGCTTAGATGCTACTTACTGCTACTAAGATGACTTACAAGTAGAACTGCTCTTGAAGCTTCGATCTAAATTAATGTTTCTGTGGACCAAGTCCAGGAAAAAAATGATTTGTCGAATATAAGTATTTGCTTAGAATTGGTCAGAGGCTAATCTGCCTCAGCTAGCAAGCTGTTCCATAGAAATTCATAGATCAGGAGTTTATGTCTTTGCTCTCGATCATATAGCCCACTTAAATGAGTCGTCTTAGCAAGAACAAGTCTTGTGATATTTGGTGGTACCTTATCTGGCAAGAGCCATCAGATTGTCTCCAGAAAACCTGCTGATCAGTGTGCATTATGGGAGACTTTCTCATAATTTTGTCAGTTCTGCAAGCAAGAGTTCAGTAAGTGGGTGAACAACAAAGTTAAATTTACCATGGAAAAGTCAGAGAGAATTCCTTATGCAGACAGAGGTACTCATAAGTCCTATGCACTGAAGATACTTGCTTCCTTTCCACCAAAACAATCTAGTTGTGTTCCATTTTCACAAGATTTTGTTCTGTAAGTAAAGAAAATGTGTTTCTCTGCTTCCTGCTGATCAGAAAATGTTTGCCCTTTTGCCATTTGTTTTTAGATTGAGATTAGACCAGTTGCATGTGTCATCCTAATAATGGATTACCAAAATTTTCTGTATTTGAGGATTATAGTATGAGTAATTGAAAGATGGCACTGTACACAGAGAGTAGCGCTTTTCTGGTGAGGCCTAGTGTAAGTACACTTTCTGGTGTCCCGTTGCCTTCTGCTCTCTGAAAGACCACTTGCACTGCCAGTTCGTGACTTTACTGCTAATGTGCAATTTGATCTGTATGTTGTCCCTCCTGTCTCCAGTCATGTGCTGTCAAAACTGCCACTGTTTAGGAACAGTACAACTTGAGGGAGCCAGGAATCAAACAGGAAAAATCAAGGAAAAAGAAGCTTTCAGAGATGAGTGGCTCAGAAATTCCTAAGTGCATTGGATTTATTTTGACTATTTTAAATATAGATTGTGGGATTTTCCTATTCAAGAAATAATGCCATAATTGTAATGATGTCAAGACCAGTTACCCTTTCATTACTTTTTCTGATCAGATATTTTTGTACCTTGTAGAGAGTGGAGAATAAAAGACTGAACAATACTAAGGATGGACTGTGTTGGTAAGAGGTAGCTTACACTGAAAATGCTTTTACAATTAGGAACATGTCACTTTCTATAGAAAAAAAGATCCAAGAATGGGTATTCCTGAAAAACAGCAATGGTAAAAGAAGTTGTTACTTTTCCAGAAGTGCAAAGGTGAGAATGTATGTGCAGAGCTGGATTTAATAGGAAATTACATGTGTTAGGTTAGCATAATAGTGATTCTGCCTCCAATAATGTAAATTGGAAGTCTGAGAAAGACAACAGAAGCAAAGCCTGAAACTTGCTTATGTTCTGTTGTTTGATAGCGTACATAAATGAGAACCTATATGTTGCACTTCATATGAACTCATGCCTTTTTTTCTGTGCAGCTCTGTTTATGCAGATCTCTGAGTCAGGATGATGTAATAAAGAAGAAAGATATATTCAACATCAGTAGATGATAGTAACCTATGAAGTAATAGATTTGGAAAGCTGGGAAATTGGCCAATATTGATTTCAGACAACATGAGGGGAAATTCTTTCTTTATGTCCATATAAAGTTATGGCTAAGTATCCAGTTTGCATTGTCTTCCACTTTTAAAGGGCACAAATAGTGATCTTTGAAGAGTTTTTCAGCCTTTGCAGAATTTAAAATTCTTTCCTGTTGTCTAGCTGTAGAAGTATGAAACCCAAGATGTGATGAGAGGAGAGACTGCAGAAAAAAGCTTATTTAGTTAGTGACATCAGTCTTTGTCCTCTGGGACATTAGTTTTAGTCACGCTGAACCCATCGAAGTTCATCTAGTACCACCTGCTCAAACAGTATATCACTGTTTCTTTCTTATCCTGCTCTGTAGTTATTGTTTATTATTATCTGTTTTTAAATAACCATGTTGAATTACTGTACACTGTGTTGTGGTACTCAAAGAAAGACCTAAAATGTCTTATTTTAAGATGTGTTGGATGCTCCATCCTTAATTTGCAGCATTTAGGAGTGAGAGTAAGAAAAAAGACACAGATTTACTTTACTTCACATTTCAGGCTTTTTTATAAAGAGAAATCAAAGTCTTTTATGTACTGAGGTAAATGGTAAAGTTTTCATTAACTGCTTCAAAATAAGAGATTGGTCCAGAAAAAAAAAAGATAAAAATAGCCTTGACCAATCTAAAAAGTATATAAAAACTGCAATCTGGTAGACACCTTTTTGGTCCAGGCAGTAATTACACAGTGAAATTATGACCTTTGGAATGAGAGCTCGTTTTGAATTCTATCATGTAAAGATGTAATTGGGCCATAAAATTCTTATAAAAATTTATGAAAGAAATTTGGCTGAATGAGTCTGGTGGGTAATTTAGAAACATGAGTATCTCAGTCGCTTTGCTGAATTTGTACCTTAAAATTTCTCTGAAGTGATAGCATTGCCCAGTCTAGGTAATGCCATTCACTAAGCGATGGCATCAGGATCTTCTCTAGATGATCCTATTTAGATGAATTTTCACTGTCTGTTTCTAACAGCTAGAGGGTACAGAATTACAAAGACTATCCAAAGTGATGGGTAATCTTTGATTTCCCCTGCAAGAAATCATAAAAGTATCTGTCTTCTAAACGGTAGTAGCCTATTAGTCTTGTGAACTCAGTAACATCTTTGGCTGAATATGCAAAATGGAGGCACTCAGTCACAAGCCAGGTAATAATAATCACAAGCTTTTAGAATTAGATCTGTGTTAAGCCCATAAAACAACTGCAAGTAACACACTTACAGTTTTGTCCATTTCATCCTTTTATCTTGAGTCCTTCTTTGTGAACTCCAAAAATCTCAGAGAGTCCTTTGGAAACTTTGAGAAAGAATTAAGAGTTAATCCTCCATATATATATATATATATTTTTTGCATTTTCAAATGACTTTGTGTGTAAATTTAAACTAATCATAAAAAAATAAAACTTTTCCTTTATTCAGGTAGATGATAAACTTCAAGTTTACAAATGTCAGTAGCTCACCCACGTTCATGCAGCCATTTGCTGGTAAGAGGTGTTGGCTTGCAGTTCCTCTGTATTCATTATGATTTCCTACTGCCTGCCAAGTGGATATTGGTGCAGTCCTAACTGTAGGAATACACTGTTGCAATAATTATAAACAACAGTTTCAGAGAAATTATTTTTAGAACAGCAACTGTCCTTTTCAATGTAAATATATTTTTTTTCTGCCACAGTGGCAATTTTAATGTGGGCAAGCAGTATTCAATTTGATTTCTTGTAGGTGGTATCCTCAAATTACGTATAAATTTTCCCTTTTCCTTCCCACCCCAAGTATGCCTGGTTATTTCTAAGTTTAATAATATGTTGATTCATATGAAAGGTACTAATTTTTTATTCAATTAAGATTGGGTTTGTGTGTTTTGTTTATTTTTCTTCCACTGCGCCATGTAGCTGGAGAACTACTTCCGTTTACTTGCTTTTAAGTGTAATTCACTTTTACCAGGCAGTATTTAGGTGATGTTATTTGAAAGACTCTCTTGCATGTTGGATAACAGAGATAACTGGTATAGTATTGGCAGTGTTCAGAAGGTGGTTACGATCTTGCACTTGTGCTGTTGATCAAGCAAGGTTCTTAGGCACATGCTTAACTGAAAATATATGTGAAGAATCCCAAAAATTGCATGGAATATAAATAAATTTGTAAATAACCTTGAAAAAAGCAGTTGTCTCATGTAATTCCCTCAACATATTGATAGAGCAGAAGTCTATTACTTCTGAAGAAAATGCTGCTCTTATTTGTTGAGGATAAAGAAGGAGAAAATAGGAGCTCAGAAGTGAATGGAGACATCTGTAGAGAAAAGAAAGGCATGTGATAGTAAATATATGAGAAAGTTATACCAGTACATTAATTTATGTTGCTTCTTTATTTTCTTACTGTCCTCTCATTAGTTTCTCAAAACAGGAATATTTCTGAAATCACAGCAGCATATGGATGTATTCTACTGCTATCTGTAAGACCTTAAGTTCATGTGAAGAAAAAATTGTAGGATCCCAAATAATTTGGCTGCATCTGAAAATCTTAGTTTGCTTTCTTAAAGGGTTTACTTAAGAAAAATGCTAATTTATTCCTGTTATCTACGTTATTTTGAATATTGTTTGCTTTGAAAGGACGTTCAGAGGTTGGTTCCACAGAAGGATCTGTGGCTGGGAACCATTTTACTTCTCATTTTACTCTTAGAACCTAATAATTCTGTTGTAAGGCATCTTGGTGTCAGTTACAGAGCACGTGACACAACTCTTTCCAGACAACAAATGTTTATGTCTTTTTCGCTGAAGTACCTTCTTTCTGCCCTTACCAAACCAAGGATTTAAGCTACTGCAGTCTAACCACACAGAGAACATCAGACTATGCCAGTAAACTTCTGATAAGCCACTGGTACCAGTTCCATTTGTCTTTTAAGCACCTCCATGTTCTTCACATACCAATGCTACCCGTAATGATGGTTTAAATATTTTTCACTTCTAGATTTCAGATGTAATGCAGTATTTTTCTGATCCGGATACCCAAGCATGGATTTTTTAACAATATATGGGAATGACATTTTTCAGTAATCTTCCAATTTACGTACGTTTCATAATGCTTTCAGCATATTGTCTTGTATAGACAATCCATGATACTTGTCTATTCTCTGTGTTAAGGTTTGCTCAACAGAGTGCATTGTTTTTCAAAAGAAAAACTTTTTTGACATTGAGGAACTAAAGCATTGTTCTGCTAGTGATTCCTAAATAAGAAAAGTCTAAGAAAAGAAAGTATCACTTGTACGCATATTTGTGTTACAATAATAGATTTTATGATTTAGAACCCTAAATTGAGCTACAAAGAGGTGAAGATCTCGTTAAATGGAAGGGATGGCTCTTGATTCAAATGAGTCAGGTGGTCTTTTAAAATGCTTTGGTAAGAAGGAGTTATATAAAGACAAACAATAAAAATAATACTGAGGAAATTTGAAACCAATAGAGCTTTTAAAAGTTTTCTAGGCTATTCCTATATCTAGAGTATTTCAACGGCAAAATGGGAATTAGTCATTCAGTGTTTGTCTTTCAGTGGAAACTGGAAAAAAAAAAGCTAAAAAATAATTAGGTGGCTAAACATGCAAGTAGAAACTGATACAGTAACATTGCCTAACCTCTGTTGAAAGTGCCTGAATGTTTCAAATGCATGGCTTGAAAGTCTGATTACTTGTTTTTCCCTTTAAAACTAAAAATCTCCATCAATTTTTCATCTGAATTCTTTTTCTTTTTTTCTCCTGTAAAATATATTGGATATTTTCAAGTGGGTATTATCTTCCTGTTATTTCCTAACTTTTGAGTATTTGATTTTTATATGTATTGTATATCCCATGGGAAGAAATTAAGCTTATAAACAGTGAAAGGGAATGACAAAATAGAGATGTGACTGTTGCTCTCATAGTTTCGGTGTTAGTTTATTTTCTCATGCCATTGATTTCAAACTCTGTAATGTCCTGCTGAAGCATAAGCCATTGAAATTTTTGAGGTGAGGTGTGTTGCAAGAGGAAAAAATGTATTTGTGTTGTATATCTACTGGATGCAGCAGTGGGTAAAGGTTGTCACCATTTTAGCTAAAATGCATAAAATTGATGGTAAAATGTTCATTGACCTAAATGGTGTTTCTGACTTGCTATACACCTGCTATTCAAAAGGCAGACCAATGAGCTAAGCACATATTTCTCCTGTCACATAAGAGATGCAGAGGCTAAATCAGAATATGGTTTTAAAAACCTGAAAGATTTAAGGCTTACAATAATAGTAATGTTGTATTAACAGTTCCAAATTCAGGTCTTGTTCTAACAGTTCATTCATTATTTGCAATGCTTAAGTGTCTTATATAGAAAATGGTAAAAGAGAGGACATTTGGCTTTTAGTTATAATGTGGTGCTTACTGATAATTAGATTGAATCAACATAAATAAATCCTGTTGCTTACTAAATGATGATTTCTCATCTGCTGTTCAATATGAGGGCAACTAATCTAATGCAAATAGATAATTGTTGGGCAAGGGCTTGTGAATACATGCTTAATTCACTTAATATCTATCTGTTCAAGGTATAGACATGCAATTAGATACAAAGAGGCAATGAGAATGCTCACAAAACATGCATTACTGTCTGAAAAACAGAATGCATGACCTAAAGAATCTTTTTGCAGTGTCGTTTGTGGCTACTACAATGATCTTAATTAAAGAGAGTGTTTTTTGAATTACCAGAGCACCCAGATTTGCTATTGAGATAGAAAATATGTTTAGAGAAAGGTTTTAGGTGTGCTATTCACTAATTCTTTCTGTCTAAAAATGTATTTTTAAACGCCCTTGTTTTTTCCTGCCAATCAAATAATCAGTTAGTCCCTGTTTCTTTTCTTGTGGGGCTAAGCTGGCTTCCTCTTTTTGCAGTTCATCAATACAAAACTGATTTGAAGCTGAGCTGTATAATAATAAGCCTTTCAGCAGCCAGGCTTGACACTTGCCTTGTAATTAAGGCCTTGATGGTTCTGTTGATGGCAAATGAAAGAAAATGGCTTTGTTCTCAATTCCAGAGGCTTGATTGCTGGTTCTCGTTCTCACCTGAATTCGACCCATTCTGCATTGTGCACATGATTGCTGGAGTGTGAGTAATTGCAGCGCTGGCAGATGACATTTTCATGAAGCACACTCTGCACTGCTCCAGAGGGAATTTACAGAATTTATAGCTGGAGAAGCTCATCAAACATGGATTTAGGAAATGCCTATGTGAAAAGTGGGAGCCCACAACCAAATATTAGAGCTTTTCTTTTGACATTTGCTTTTACATAAAGGACTACTGTCTGCAACCTGTCTTACCTTATGGTAGCAGCCTATTCCTAACTAGATTTTGTGATTAAGTACAGTTATTGAAGTTCATTAATGCCCTCCCTCCCCCCCCCCCTTTTTTTTTAAATAATGTTTTCTTGTACTTTTTTGTTTGCTTGAGTAGGAGTCTTGGGAAAGGAGATAAAAAATGTTTTTTCATTTCCAGTCATATTTTTACATCTCCATAACCTTTCAACTATTTAAAAATTGGCAGCTGTTTAATGATACTTATTGATGGCAATGTAGGTTTGTTTTTATTTTAAATCCTCATATTTTCTCAACTTTTTTGCATTACAGCATGTTTTATTTTAAATGGAAATGAACGTACATTTGAAATAGTCACAAAGGCTTCTACAATGGAAATATACTTCGGCAATTACAAATCAGATCTTTAGAAGGAAATCGGTAATGACTTTTATGTTGACAAGTTCACAGATTTCAATGAAGGGTGTTTTGTGTGTTGTAAATAAGAATTTCATACTGAAATTTTGCATTATAACTTATCATATGCCATGATATGTATAACCTTTCCTTTCCTCTGCCTTGGCACTTCTGCCTTTTCCTCTCCATCTGAAAGTCTTTGGGCCTGTCTTGTATTCACCATGTTTGTTTGAGCCCCTTTCTGCTTCTCTTTGCTCTCATAACACAGTAGTGCTCGGGTGACTATCTATAGGTTGTTGCTTTGGTTGTATCTTTCCCGGCACCTGAATCAACAGAAACATTTATGGAATCCTGCTGACCTTTTTGTATCACAGCTGTTTAGTCTGTCACTGACTTTGCACGTGAAAAGTCATAGCTGCTGTGACTCAAGACAGTTTTACACTGCTGTCTTGTCTGGCAAGCCAAGATGTCTGCACTTAGTTTTTTATATTTCCTGAAGCTTCTCAGTCATGGCAAGTAGAGAGCCTTTCCTCCTTGCATTTGGCATTACTGAAAGTCCTGAGCAATTGAATGATTGAAGGTTGCAGGTTTTTTTAATTAGGTTTATTGATTAACCTCTAGGAAGTTAGGTGAGAAGTCCTTTGAGTTTCTGCAATAAATGTTTGATTCAGAGTAGTGCTGATTACTCAAAATACACAGAAAAAAATATCTGAGGTCTAAGCTGATGATAAGCTGCCTGTTGTTTTAGGGCCTAATTTATCCTCATTTCAATAATAGAACTCTGTATCAATACTAATAAATGGCAACAAGAGGAGAATCAATCTAAACTGCTGACAGTTGTTTTAATTTATGCTGTAGTCCTCAGGTAATTGGGTAGCACAAGGGAAGACTTTCGAAGTGTCTTATAAAAATTTATGCATGTTGTGCTGCTGTCATTTAGAAAAAGTAGGAGTTTCTTTTTTGTTGTTGACTTGAATGGGAACAAGATGGAACCTGTTGTAAATACATCTTGGGTTGAGTCATGCGTAGTAGATCTCGCTTAACGCATTCAGGTTCAGATCCTCAAAAGTTCTTAGGAAATTAAAAACTTTTGAGGATTTGGGTCTGAGTCACTTGTCTTTTGAAGCCATGAAAATAATCACACTCAATATCTAGGGCTCAAGAGTTGGAGACAAAAGTCTGTAGCTGATTGCATCTCTTACAGTTATTACTGGAAAGCTGAGGTGCAGCTGGATGCCTTTGCACTTGCTGATAATCTTGCAGAAACATAAGGGACCTGTGTACACTATGGCAGCCTTCTGAGGTGCATTCCTGCTCTGTTTGTTCCTCTCAAAACGATCCCTCTCTTACATTGACGTTTGAGTGGCAGCTCGGCCCCAAGAGGGGAACCTGCCATTATCTTTCATAGTGCCTGTAACAAAACAACCCATACCCGTCCAGGGCTTGTAGTAGAAAAAGGGCAAGTTGTCATCATCCTCTGTGTCCTTCATCAGGATCTTTGACTTACAAAATTATTTCCTTTGTGGGAATGAGACCTGGATCAAAGCAGAACATGCTGAGAAAACCCAGAATTTTAACTATTTTGCAAATCTGTTGTGAAACAGTAACCTATGAGGAATAACAGCAACAGCCCCTGGACTAGAACTGTGAAGAGTGGCAGTGAATAGAGGCTTTTGAAACTTGCTGAGGTGAAGAGATTAAGCTGCCTGATACAGTTACCTTAATTATGGTGATGGTCTGAGACATACTGGGCATGATGATCAAACATTACATTTGTAGGCCATTTTTGGGCAGTATTAGCATCTAACACAGCAGCTTTAATGTTGAGAAACACCTTAATGCTTTATTGTAAAAGTTAAAATTGCAAGTTATGACAAATGTTCAACAGGCATTCCTGTGACCTTCTTGACACTAGCCCTGGTACTTATTTGAAAGCTTGATCTCACTTCAATAATCCTTCTCTAACCCTATTTGTAACCTTCACCTTTTATACACATCTCATTAGCTTTCTCAAAAAGAATGTTAATAATATCTACTTTAATTTTCTAACACCCATTCATGCTTGCTTTTCTGTCATCTTTTCCTCAAACTTTTCCCATTTGCCTCAGTGACCCAACACACTCAGACATCTTGTTCTCTTCCCTGATCTCTCCCTCTTGCTTGTCTCCTTACTTTGCTTTGTGTCTTTTGCTTGACAATACAAAAACATGGTCTTTGACATCATCTCAGGAGTGGCTCTTAATTTTTTTTGTCTTTTCTATTCCCTTCTACTCTTCACATCCAGGGGAAAGAGGATGCCCATCTCATGCTCTATTTTCAGGCTTGTTGTGAAATGAATTTTTGGCATGTGGCAGGGAGCTGGCTGTGTATCACCCATGGCTCAGGCTATTGCATGAGACCATTGACGATTTTGAAATATTTTTCTTTTTCTCTCTCTTTTTAAAGTTTTGAACAGTTTTACAGTTAAGGGAAGAGTGTCTTACCTGACTCTGCTTCTTCTGTGCCCACTGTAAAGGCCATTACATTCATTCGCACCACACAGCATGTTTTGTGCAGTCAGTCGTCAACAATTACTTATTTCTACTGAGAAACCCAAAGTTCTTGGACACTACAATGACTGTATGTGAGTAGCTCTTCTGTTATTCAAGGGAGGTGATGAAAGGGCAGAACTTTCCTCCTTTCATTTATGAATGGGATTATGCCTGTGGTTTCTGTTACACCTTCTTGTAAGCCAGCACCTCTATTTGTTATGGCCTTATTACAAATCTTTTTGAATCTAAATAGAACTTAAGCTTATCTTACTTCGCAGTATCTGTTAATCCATAAGTTATTCAACACCTGCTCTACCTGCTAGACAAGGATTCTTGTTTTCTCTTTTGATACAAATCAAGCAGCATAGGGTGAAACGCTGTAGATAATGGATTTTAAACATATCTTATTTTATTAATGACATATTTTTGTACCTTTGGGGACAAGTCATACACCTGCCTCTGTATCTGCATCTGCACATTATTCTTCCATTCAAGAATGCTGTACACTTACTCTACAGATAGGCCAGTACATCTCTTTGATATGCAGTTCACATTGTAGCTGATATATCAGTCCACCTTACTGCTCTACTTTTGACACTATTAGAAATCAATCTGTTGTAGGAACTCACCCCTTAAAACATCCCATGAACTATTTGAGGTCTCCTGTAACTGCATCAGAGGACACCAAGGGTTTGTTCTCCTAACACATATGTTCATAAGTGTATTTTGCTTTCCTGTTTGTTTGCTATTAGAGGTTTTGTGTTGGGTTGTTTCGTAGCAGTTGGTTTGTCTATGTCTAGTTAACCACAGTATAACCCAGCTTTGCATTTGGGGCACCGCTTATATAGTGGTAGCAGTTATTTTCCTCTTACCTGACAGTATTAGTGAAATGTGGGGAGGTAAGAAGAATGGGTTTCTGAGCTAATGTCACCTGAGAAATAGTCTGAAACCATAAGATGCTTTAACATCAGAGAGTAACAGTCATGGCTACACTTTTACTGTAAATGCAATTTGAGATTAATTTAGTGCTCTAATCTGGTCAGAAAAAATTTGCAAAGAAATCCAATCAGTAGGACCATATCCATTTTTCTCAAGTATTTTCTGTGTCAGCCTTGGAGGAGAGTTACCCTTTCTGTTTACACTTCTGCACAGTTATTCTCAGTGTGTTAGTGACCATGTATTGGTTTAGTTTTTGACTTGGCTGTCTCTGAAATGACAAAATAATTGAAGGGCAATGAATAACTAGTAGCAAATATTAGTTTTCATTTTGGGATCTATCTTCTTCTAAATATAATGCTAAATGTAGACCAGTTTGTAAACATTATTTACACTTTTCTTTTTTGCCAAGTGTCGCTAAAAGATCAATGATTTGTATTTCAAACAAATCTATATGAGCCCTGTACAAACCAACAGTAGGTTTCATTCACAGCAGTACTTTCTTTGATGTAAATCACTGCAACTGAGTATACATAATGGTAATTTTCAGGTCCAGATTAGTATTTTAGCATTAGCTTGTATAATGTGCTATAAAGAATATTGCTTATATATTTGCTGCTAATATACTTATTTGTGTTATGTCTTACCACAAAACAAACTCAATACTTTGATTTCCACATCAATTTTTTTAAATCAGTATCACACTAACATAGACTTTCCTTTGCAATTAATTCAGTTACACATAGTTTATCTGCTGGTTCTGAGAACCTTAACATTAAATATCTTCATATAAACTACTATTTTAAAGTGGAATCAATTGGAATGTATCAAATTGTCTTGGTCAAGGGACATAAGAACTTGCAGTTTCAGTGACAACTGTTGGGGTTACAGGGTATGACAATGAAAGAAGATCTCCCCATGCATGTGTCTTTTCTGTTCTGACAACAGTAAACCAGATTTCAGCAGAGTAACATATGAAAAAATCACTGTTCAATCAAGCTTGTTTGCATATGGCAAAATAGTAGTAATGCTTCTGTATGTCCTTTGTCCTTTCCTATTTATAAGTGGATAGGTAGATACAAGATAAATTACTCTCTACCTATCTGTGTGTCTGTAATGTGTATGCATCTTTGCTCATTAGGCTTTAAAGGCATATGTCAATTTTTTTAAAACATGGCTCAGGTACATCATAAGACCATTTAAGTCACCATCAAACTGAGACACAGGAAATTGATCTGATGGGCAAATAAAGTGTTTCCTGAACCAGGCTCTATGGCTTTTTGTTGTACTGAAAAGGCTATTTCTATGCCTCTTTATGTTATAGTATGCTGGGTATTGTACTTTTACTTTCAGTTTGTTCAAAAGGTGGTTTTGCTGTTAAATAACTTCAGTTAAGGATTAAAGGAGAGAGAAGAAATATTGAACTTGTGACAACAGATGGTAAAACTGGGTTTTAGTCCACAGAGGAGCCAGTAGGTACTCAGTACTTTCACCTGTAGTCATTAGGTAGTGCCGCCCTTGGTGCATAGTAGGCTGTGTAAACAGCTCTGCTGCAAATGTGGCATTGTAGGCATATCAGTAACACGTGGCACTTTGCCACATTCTTCCCCAATAGTTGTCAGTTTAGGAAGGTAAAACTAGATCTGCTAATAACTCTTTCTGTGTATAGTTCATAGTCTGCAGCATATAGGTCTATAATCTGTAGGTTAATGCTATTTATTTTCTTTCCACTTCTATTTGTCTAGCTATTTGTATTTCTTAAGATGCCATCACTACCACTGATTTGCTTCAGAAAACAGCAGGAAAGATCCAGAAAGGCAAATCAGTTCTCTGCCCCAAACTTAGTTTAATCGTTGGCAAGTTGCTTTGATTACCTGCCTGATTTTCTTCTGTTCTGGCTGTCTGGGTAACACTGTATTGAGGAGATGAATCTGAACACAAAAGTGTATTTGTTGACTTTTGAAATGCCTCCAAATCAACAGCTTTTAATTAAGTAACATGTATAATATATACATAACGTGAAGCTTTAAGTAACAGCCTTTCTCCTAATATAATTTGCTTTGTAGTAGGGTTTTAAGGTGCAGGATAAAGGACAACATTCTGATTCATCCAGTCCTGTTGGGATGCCATCCTCCTACTTAAGGCAATTTTCAGATTCCATGTTGTCCTGGCACTGGACACATTGCTCACTTTGGAAGAGCCACAAGTCACACTGCAAAGACTTCCCTTGTATTTTCACCATCCTCATTGCTTTCTGCAACCAGGAAAGTCCACAGGTTTTTCACTTGGGTATTAGTGCACTGATTCCCACTTCCTCCACTGTGCCTTATGGCCAGGAGATAACTGTTTATCCACCATTTGAGGAATGCATGCAGCCCTTCCAGAAACTCCCCTCGGTGCCAGTTGTGTATTTTCCTCATTATTTTTAAATCCTTGTTTGGCAGCTACTGATTCTTTGAACCATTAATCCTACCTAAGCTACACTTGATATCAGAAAACATGACATCCAGTATTAACACGGGTGCTCATGGGCTGTGCTCTCAATGCTGATATTCTTAAATTTTCAAGAGTAACAAATGACAACTTTGGATATCTTTTTCCTCTGATAAAGGGTATTCACTCTGCTATATTTTTATATTTCAGACCACATTTTCCTAATGATCCTTTTTATTTTATAGATAATAGTGTTTTAGAAGTCTAGGAAACACTTATTTCCAAGCAGGATTGGCACCAAGACTGTATATTGGCGGATATACATAAAAGTTAACGTAAAGGCTTACAAATGTTTGTGCTCCTTTGTAGTTTTAAATGTGTTTTTGATGGAAGTAGGCTATACACCAAATATGTAATGATAGGGAAGACAACTTTTCACCTTACATTCTATTTTTTCACAGTTGGATTCAGAATTTCATATTCTGATTGAAAAAGTACTTTATTTGTTATTCAGCTAATGTTTTTAAACAGATTGTTTTTGTTTCTTGACCTTTGACTTAATGTTTGTTTCTAGGGGTTGAGTTTATGACATTGTTTCTGTTAAAAAGTGTGACAGAAGTCTGTCCAATGCCAGCAGAAGCAGGACTAGGCCCATTGTATTTTTGTTTGTACAATATTCTGAACAATCAGAATCATGACTTTAGTGTCTGTAAGTTTATGTAAGCTGTCATCTGCTGAAGTCTGTCCATAATCACAAATATCTCCTAGAAATTAATATTAATTCAGTTCTTTAAATCAGTTTTTAAAAATTATCCAGCTATTTGAAACAGTGGTAATTATTTCATCTTTCCCTGAAAAAACAGTAAAGCAAATTAAATTACTGCAAGAAACAACTCAAGTAACCACTACTGCTGAAATATTCAGACTAGAGGAAGTACACAACCTCTTAAAGGCAGGTGATGTTTATGTGAGAGTGAGGTAGAGCTGGACGCTTCCTTGTGATTTATTTTATCGGTTCAGTTTTTCTTCTGTACCTTCAGGGACAATAAGAATTGGGAACTCCTTATTACCTTTGTGGGAGTTGCTGGTTCTCAGCATCAGTTGGAATTTAACATTTTGTAGGAATTTTCTTGTCTGCTGCGTAAATATCTACTTCTCATAAGGATTAAGTATCCATTCCAGGTGGTTTTTGCCATTCTGCTGTTAAGTGCATTGCTTAGGGTATCTCAGAGGCTGTGTCTTTTAATCTGTCTTTAAAATATGCTTTTCTTAGGGGCTACACAGTAAGGAGAGTCTCCATATTAGACTCTTACAAGTACCCAATACTTCTATTTCCACAAGGGTAGTTGAACTTTTTGTTTGGGTTCCTGAAACAAAGCATTTTTATCATTAGCAGAATTTTAATGGAAAACTGTGGGTACTTTATTGTTCCAGTATTCTCAGGTGCAAGCAAGTTGCCTATGGCTGCATGTGCATGTCAAGCTGATATTGAGGCAGTATTTCCCACAAACACAAGAGTGCTGTCAGGTATCAGATTTTCAGTTTTGAAATGGAGGGTCAGGAGTGTGTAGTGGAAGCCATCACTGGTAGCCCCTTAGCTCTGTCTTCAGATGTTTGAACAACTGATTCATTTTCTGATCAGTTAATTCTCCTTGTTTCAAATAATCAAAAGTCGTAAGCAGACCTCAACACAATGTCATGGGAGAAAAAAGAAAAAAAATCCCAGTATTTTAATTTTTAAACATGTCTTAAATACAGCACCAAATTAGGATAGACAGAGCACATGCTCTTATTTACACTACCTCCAGAAATAAAAGCTTTCAATCATGAAAAAAGGAAGTCCATGGTTATCGGCATGAACTCGTGGCGGCTCCGGCGCGGCCCGCCCCGGCTGCCGGCGCACGGTCGCTGGCCTTGGTGCTGAAACCCCGGCTCCGCAGCCGCAGCGTACGGTCCGCGACGCACCCCGCGACTCCTAAATGGGGAGTATCAATATACCGATTAAACAAAAATAGAAAAATAGGCTATATGAAGCATTTCACAATTCGTTGGTACCTTTGTGTCAATAATTATTTCTTACCTGCAGCTGAGTTTGTAATTTACGCTATGTGGTACAGCCATTTTCTCATTAACAATAAATCCATCTATCCTTACATAGGAAAAGGTATTTTCTAAAGTTAAAGAGAAAAGGCACATTAAGGTCACCATGAAGATGCGTGCAGAACTATATATAAGATATTTCTTTTTAAGCAGTGAATTATTGGGTCATGTATATTTCCTAAAATGAATTTATTCCCTCAGAATGTCATCTTAGAATAATAATAATAATAAAAAAAGCAAACTAGAAACTAAGAATTCTGGAGTTTTGCGAAAAGTTATTTGGTTTATGTGTAATTGTGTTTTAGCCCATTGAACTATGTATGTGACAAATTGATACTGAACCCTGATCCTTAAATTAAAAAATAATTTTATGGATGAAATTATTTGTTTGTTAAAAGGCTCCGTTCCTGTGTACAATTTCAGAATTTTTTAACTTAGATTCACATATTGTTTTGAAGATTAAAAGACCCTCTTTGTTATAGAATTGTAAAAAAGTAATAATAGAATGCTACTTAGTGTATTTACATGGAAATGGTTTGCCTAATAGAAAACAGTTTTTAATCTCCGCCGCGCCCCCCCCCCCCCCCTTTTCTAATCTTGTAGAATATTTTGTTGCCTGAGAAGTGGCATGTAAGAAATTGAGTACAGTATCTTTTAGAGGATTTATGGTAATGCTGCTGAATTTAGCTGAGCATAAACAGCATGGTGAGCCCCTCAGGGTCTCTTCATTTTCCTGACACACTCCACTGCTGCCCCATTAACACTTCGTCTGTTATTGCCATCTACTCAGTTTAATGAGTATCTTTGAATTTGAAGTTCTACACAAAAAACAATAGCTAAAATAACTGATGCACCTACTGCAGCTTTCAGCAGAGTATCTTATTCCCTTTGTAATTTTTTAAAAATAAAAAGTGCATTTCTATTCTTCAGCAGTGTAGTTACATCATGACATTTTCTTTAATTACGGTAGACACTAATCACAAGCCCTGAGTAATGACTACAAATATGATGCTGTATCTGTCTGTGTACAAGGTAAACACATGCTGAATAGCTGCTAGAGGAGGCTTTGCCTTACTTTAAAATTCATCTTATTAATACTGACTCTTTAATGTGAAGAAGGAACAGTTCTGCTGGAGACTTTGTGCTATCAAAGCAGTATATTATATTTCTTCTAAGAAATCATATGAGAGGAGGACTAGGTGCTGTTTTCTGATAGCTGTATGAATCCAACCAACTGCTGTAAAGGGTCAGTATGTGGCTCATTAGGTTGGTTTCCTAAAACTGAATTTATCACATTCCTCTGAATACATGCATAAATCATCTTAAATTATTAAACAATAGCTGTATTATCAGACGAGGACTCAACCTGGATTAAAGCCTGAGTAATGCTGCACTGGGGTACATCACAGGATTTAAGAACAATTCTAATTTTGCATTGATTATTAACTGGTCAGCAAAAGCAAAAGATCACTTAGATACTTAACAGATATGGAAGGTCTTTGCAGGGCCAAATAAAACCTTTGAATAATTGAATAAATTTCTGTTCTAGAAAACAGGAAATCAGTTGGATATTGGAACAAGTTTTTTGTATTAAATGCATTTATTGAAAGCCTGATTTTAAAAGCTGAAATAACACATAGTTTTCTCTGCTCCTGGTAAGATTGCTATCCTGTAGTAAAGTTTGTTTTTGTTTGTTGTTTTTGTTTTGTGTTTTTTTTCTTTTAGAAAATGAGTCTGGAAGAAAATTGGTGAATCCAATCCAGTGGACCTACAAGCACTCTGACAGGCTCAGAGAGCAGAGTCTGTACCAAAGAGCAATTACCCCACCAAACGATTTCAGGTACAATTGACCTAAATATAGCACTCTCTTGAGATTATTGACAAGAGTTCATTTCCTGTAGTGCTTTTCCCATTTGCTACTCCTGGTAACCACTGTGATCTTATCTGCTTGGTGCTGCGTGACTTCTGGGATGCAGCTAAGAGTTCCATCGTGCATTATCTTTAAACAGACAATTCATGCTAAAAGAATAATTTGCAGTTAAATTAGATGTAATTAGATATATTATTTTTGCTGCTGAAGTTACACAGAGCAGGAATGACTGCCTGAATCCTGTTGGACCTGGATGCACTGGCATTCTCTTTATTGTGAAATCAGAGTTGATATTAGTTGTTAAATAAATAGGAATTTCTGTTTCATTAAAGTGTAACAGTAGAATCAGCTGTACAGGATGAATAGACTGGAAAACTTGCTATTTGTTTCTTTGTATATATATTTATCCATGAAGTATGGCTTTCTCTGGTGTCATCCTCCCTCTAGGCAATCACTGTAGTTATCATATGCTGGCACGAAAAACAAATGAGCGTATAAACTAAGTGTGTTAGTGTACGAAATGTGGATGAACTGAATTCAGAGGCTGGTAATGATAAAACTCATTTAGGTTTTCAAGAATGCATTTTTCTTAAGCATTGCTTGCAAGTTTGTGCAAAATGCTGGATATGTTTGCATTCCACATATGTGGGATATAAAGAAAATGGTGTTCCCTTGGTGTTCATCACAGATTTTTTTTTTGCGTCCTATTTCTTTTACTGCATTCTTATTTGGAAAACCTATGCATTGCCCAGAAATTCAAAACATTAGTATCAGATTCCATGCTGAGCAGCTGTTGGGGAGCCATTTTTTACAGACCTTTATTAACTAATATAGCAGGACACGACTGTGCTATTATTTTCCTTCATATGCCCTGTGTTTTCCCCAAAATACATCAGAATACTTAGTGCAATAGGGGAATAAACTCCGCTAATAGTCATAGGCCCCTCTCTTCAAGGAAAATCAGGAAATTTCAATTGAAAGCTGAATAATGTTTAAAATATGAAGACACATATATCATATATTGGTCTACTGACTTGATTCATTTGATGATGATAGCTGTTTTAAATGTAGTTAGGCTCAGGAATTCTATACTAAAATAAGATGGAGCATGCATTAGTTAATTACATTACATAGTAATTAAGTTATTGTAGGGAAAAATAAAGGTAAGTTTTCTCCTATATTTAATCTGATTTATTTTTTGCCATTCTACTGTAATGAGTTGATAAGACAGCATATCACAGTGGAAAGCAATAGTAATTTGAAATGCAAGTATAATAAAAAGAAAGCAGTAAAATCTGTGAAGGTAGGCTGAGAATATGCAAGGCATAATTAAATGGATTCTCAACTGGACAGGTTGAGGTCATAGAACTTCTTGTGCTGTGCTTTAGGATCCTGAGAAGTCTGTATAGTCCTTTTTGGTGGGCTGCTAAATAAAAAAAAATAAATTGAAGTTTGAGAACTGGAGTAATGTGCATAAGAAAATTGAGTGGATTCACGAGAGGATCTTTCTGTTGTAGTTTTCCAGAGAACAAGACAGTTAAGGAACTGGGGTGGGGGGGAATGATCAATCCTGCCCCAACACAAAGTAAGAGAGAACTCATAAGCAGTTATCAACAGTCCCAAAGTCCAAATTGAAATATTTACCTTCTTTACATCTGGTATTTTACAAATAGAACTTCTCATAGTCTTATTGACTTTTGCAGTTCTGCAAGGGCGTAAGTTTGTAGACTAAACCCTGCTGGTGTAGTTTTTGCTGTGCATGAAAAAATTAAATTTTGCAGTTTTTCGATTTTTTTTTAATTTTATTATTACTCCATCTTGTAATATATTATGGACCCCAAAAGGTACAGCATCTTAAGCATTTTTTTTAATACAGTTACTTTACATCTTCAGGGCATGCTGTGGTCCCTTACGACATGCAGACCTATAAAGGACAATGTCATAGATCAGGGATTTTAAGACACTTTATCCCTGCTGCTTTATTTGGTTTGCCCTGCCAGGATAGTGAAAAGACATAGTAAAGCAATCCTAATTAGGCAGTGTAGGAATCCCTGGTATGCAACATTCTTCTTAGCCAGCTTTATATTCTTCCTGCTTCTTCTACAGGGCCTGAGGGAATGAGAAAAGTCTGGTCCATTAATTAGAGAATTAGCTTAGAGTTGGGAAAGATGAGTTCAGGTTTTGTCTGTGCCACAAACTTCCTGCAAGACACTTAGCTAAGTATTGAGCAAAATTCAGCAAGACCTATGGATTGGGGATTGTGACTGTATTTTCTCTGCTTTTGAAGCAGAATCAGGTGTCCTTCCATGTTTCCAGTGTCTGTTACCCCACTTAACTGAATAGTCAGAAATCTTAGCTTCTCACTAGCAGAAACTACTTCTCTATCTCTATCATACTGTTCTTATGTAAGGATACTGATGGAATGGCAGGGATGCAGAAAGCAAAATAATGCCTTACATTAGTTCAGACAGAGTATTACAAATATACTGTCATGATGACAAGTTCATGTTTGCTCTTAGCAGTGTAAGTCTTCCTAATATGACCTTCTGAAAAAGCAAAGTTAATCAATCAAAACGTCACATGTTGCTAAATTTACAGTTTATAGATTACCACTCTAAATTTAAGTAGTAGAAATCATCACATAACGTGCTGCTTTCTCTTTGTCTCTCTCCAGACTTAAATGGTATCAAAAATGAAGCAGTAGGCTCTTTAAATTGCAGTTTCTAGGCAGCATCTCTGCTCCTGTAAACAGACATAGTTGTTTATATTGCATGGGCCAGCCAACTGTGATCGATCACAGGCTGCTGCTGATGTTAGCATGCTAAGGAGAAAATTTTGTTACAGCTAAAAATGCCAGGGCAGGGTCATATCACCAATAAGAATTAGAAGAAAAAAACCCCTTGTGTTTTATTGGATATATAGCTCAGCCTGCCAGAATACTTAGTCCCTAAATCATCCTGAAAATTCTTTGGGATATAAAATCAAACCTACTACCAAAGGGTGTGGTCTCTTCACTGCACTAGCAGCTACATGTATAAATCCCGATCCCATAATTAAAAAAAGTTTTTGAAGAGAAATCTGATGATACAGCTGATAATTTTTGTAGCAAACACTTAAGAAGTGTTGGAATAATTGGATTAGAAAAGGTAAAAAAAAAAATTTGCTAGACCATTACAGCTTCTTAAGGCTGAATCCCTCCTTTTCTGCTACTCTAACAATTTTATCAACAAGGGTTATCACGTAGCTTTGTGTCGACCGGTTTCCAGTTTTTAGCTTTGTTATGTGATCTTAAATGATTCTTTTGTCTTTATGAATATTGGGCAATAAATTTTGGTGGGGAAAAAAAACCTTAGCACATATGCATATTTTGCTTTTTTCCACTTCACATGAATGACTGTGTATTGCTTAGCTGCTATATCTAACTGAAGTATTCCTTCTGATGTCAAGAAAGACACAGAAGACTAATTTGAAAGCCAAGTGGAGTTAAGAGAAAGACTTCGTTGATCAAATAGGGTTTGGATCAGGGTTGAGTTAGGTCAGAACTATGCTTTTTATACAGTAGAAATAAAGCTTTTATTAACAAGCCTATGTATAAAAAATGACTTTCATACCCTGAGACAGAAGAGGTACAGAAGTACATTTCTGCAGCAATACATTCATATTCAGCGCACTAAATGCCAAGGAAAAGGATCTGACCCAGTAAGCAGCTAAAGTCAACAGAAGGTTTCCCAGTCAACCAAAGCTATAATGAGAAACTGTTTTAAAAAAGCTTTTCAAAAGCATGGCGGGAAGACAAAGCATGTGCAGTTTCTTTGAAACTCAGAGGTCCTTTCTGTATACAAATACAGTTTATAACTCTGTAGTATGTCCTTATTAATGTTACTGCAAACAAAATTTAAAGAAAGAAGGGTACTCTAAAAAGTTTCCTCTTTTCTTCCAAACACATTTTTGGGAAGGTGCAGAGGGAATTAACACTACCATTTCATGGTCATCATGTGCATTTCCAGAGGGAGCTGCTACACTGTGGTTTGGGACAGGGCAGGGCATTGCTGCTCAGCAGTTGTGGTTTAACCCTGGACAGCAACTAAGCCCCACACAGCTGCTCACTCACTGGTATGGGAGTGACAATTGGAAGAGTAAAAGTGAGAAAGTTTGTGGGTTGAGATAAAGATGGTTTAATAGGTAAAGCAAAAGCTGCACTCATAAGCAAAGCAAAACGAGGAATTCATTCACCACCTCCCACCGGCAGGCAGGTGTTCAGCCATCCCCGGGGAAGCAGGGCTGCATCATGCAGAATGGTGACTTGGAAAGACAAACACTGTCACTGCAAATTTATCCCGCTTGCTGCTGCTTCTCCCAGCTTTATATGCTGAATATGATGTCATATGGTATGGGCTATCCCTTGGGTCAGTTGGTCAGCTGTCCTAGCTGTGCCCTCTCCCAGCTTCTTGTGCCCTGCCAGCCTGCTGGCTGGCTGGAGTGGGTGAGAAGCAGAAAAGTCCTCAGCTCTGTGTAAGCGCTGCTCAGCAGTAATGAAAACATCCCTGAGTTATGAGCACTGTTTCCAGCATAAATCCAAAACATAGCCCCATACTAGCTACTACAAAGAAAATTAACTCGGTCCCAGCCAAAACCAGCATCACAGCTCTCAATAGTATTGTCCCCAGATGACCTTGTGGATCAATTTCTATTTGAAAACCATACAGATGTTAAATACTGCTGAAAATAGCATTCACTCTTGTTGTGCTCCCTTTCATGGCTTCTGGGGTGAAATTTATCTGTCCTAATGTAGATGTCTTTTATATCTAAATTGTCTTTGGCTAGGCTGCCTTTATAGTCAATGGAGAGAAACAGACACTTTGAGGGCATGATTCATCTCTTTGGAAGATAGACATCTAAATAGGTCAGGTGAATCAGACTGTAGAATAGCATATTCCTTACTAGTGAGAATAAAGGAAACCCAGGGATTAGCTTAGATGTTGATGCCTGTATTGCATATATCTAAAGTTAAGTGAAATGAACTCAGTGTCTATAGGAACTAAGTCAGAGCTCAAAGTCAGGAAAATATCCTACTCTTCGGGAAGCACCTTTTCCTTCAGAGCTCCTGGTTTCACTGCGTGGAGGTGCATGGTCATAGTCACAAGGTGATAAATTTAAAAAAATTACACCCCCACCTTCTCCTACTTACTGTTTTAAGATGTGAAAACTGAGTAAACTTTGTGTGAATGTAATTTGTATACATCTATCATCAGTTATTCCACTGGTTCCACAGTAGTATCATTTTTTTTACTAGTCTCTGCTAATAATCTGTATGTACAGGATCTTGCCATGGTTTTGACTGGTCCTTGTAAACCATTTCAGAACCAGATACTTTTTCCTCAATATGAAATCTCTGCGAGTAGGCAGAGGAATGAAGATATGCAGTTAATTTAGTCTAGTAGATTAAATTGTTTCCCCATGATAATCGTTAATGCTGGTGCCAGGGTTTCACTAAACCCCACTCGATGAGCTGGTTAGTGCAGTCTACTTGAGAGTCCCCATGATGAGTATTTTCAAGTGCTAACAAATAAGTTTTGTGGAAAGGATCTCTGCTTTATTTTGGTTGTGTTTGCTTTAAGTATCAACCATAAGCAAAAAAATGGAACATACAGGATCAAACAACAGTATTTATTGTATATTTTAAATACGAAATCAACAAATAAAGGCCCCTCTAAAACACCTGAACACCTATGCAGCTTTTTCATATGCTGCTCTTCTCCCATTGTTTGCTAAACTCCAGATCCCAGCAAACCTGCAAGACTTTTGTCAGATGCATATCCAGGAGTAGCACAAGGATGACAGCCTGGAGTAAGCAGATTGCTAGTGAGGCTAGCAGGTGCCAAACCATGCTGTTTCATGACCCAGTGTAAAGATGCCAAAAATAATCTCAAATATACTTCAGTAAATAAATGCAAAACCTCCTCAGCCTTCAGAAATACTGTCTGAGATTAAGCAAGAAACATAAAGTTATAAGACCAGTGTTCTAATTTCTGCTCTGCAACACATTATCTGTGTTCAGGTAGTGATTCCTTCTGGCGAAATCTGTATTTTGCCACTTAAATAGGTGTCATGATTTTCAAAAGTAACGGGGAGCAGAACTACGATGGATTCCACAGATAAAAACATGAAATTAAGTTGAATCAGATGCAAATGTTGACTAAATATCTGTACCTCACTTTCCCAGTCTCTCAGAGTTACAGTATTTATGTTTTCATTTATAGTAGTTTCAAATGTGTAAACAGCAATAAAAATTGCTTTCTAAGTGCAAGTACTGTAAATTCAGTTTGTCTTACTATTAGAGGTAAAAGTAGATTCATAGCTATAGAACATGTTTGTTTGATCAGCCTGAAAACAATTTGCTATAGATATAGTAAGATCTAAATGGCTGTATTAAGCAATTGCATTTAACTTCAAAGACAGCAATACCAGGACTGTGCGAAGTGAACTTGAACTTGCAAAATGCACTGTAAAATTGTCAGAATCATTGAAATAGTCATGTTTTTAGTATGTAAAATAAGACCAATGCAATAAAATGTATGGCTGAAATTGAAATACAAAGATGGGGTGAAAAGGAGTTAAAAAAACAGGGGTGAAATTTTATTTACATTTTAAATATTCTATTTAAATTTGAAATTCTTCTGCCACTGGAGCCCTTTGCAAGTCTGTTGCTGAGTGTATGTTGTGTAAGATACCTAAAGGTTGCTAAGAAATAAGGGATAGTAATTATGATAGAGGAATGATGATTACTGTAGTTTGTAGACACCCAAAAAAAGTCTGTGTGATAAAATTTTCAGGGTGAAAAAGTATTTCCATGGTAACGAGTACTTTATCTTAAAATTTGATTATGAATGCAAAGCCAAGGAATCCAAAGTTTAAGTAGTAACATACAGTAAGTGATGCAGGAGTGACAGGAACTGAACCTTCCAAAGTTTACGAACATGTGTATTACAAGGGCATGTTCTGAAGCACCCGCTGAGCTGGCCATGCAAAATGGCGGTGTTCTTCATATAAGAGATTAGACAAGCAAAATCTTGTATGTAGCCTGTCTATTCATCAGCAAGGCACATAATTCCTTTGAGCCACGGTAAGGCAGACCGTTTACAAAAGTGATGGGTCATATCTTTGAGAGCTAATGAAAGCAAGGAATGGACCCAGAGAACAAGATGTGATCTCTAGTCAACATGCTGATATAAGAGGCGTAGTCATTCTTTAATGACAGAATATTTCAAATGGAAGCCACTTAATCAGATATACAGATATATCTACCCATATGCACATGAGGAGCCTGTGGTTTTCGTAAACAAAACCTCATCCATATCAAAAATAGGAGGTGAAGGTTTGATTTGGCTTAGTTTTGTATGTATTTGAACAGTGCTGATAGAAATACTCGTGTTTTGGCTTCACATCTCTTAAGGTCCTACTGGCTATTTGTCTCAGCATCTTTTGCCCAGTAGTCTGTGTAACAAAACTTGAAAGTGATGTCTTTTTTTCAAAATTTGGTGTGATATTTTCTTCAAGGTTAAGATTCCAAAGCGCAGGTGTCTTGTTCCCTAATTCAGTGTTGTTGGGACAGTAGGTGACTGGTCTGCTGAATCTCTTTTCTAGGCTGCCCTGACTTGACTAGATATCCACTGACTGCATTGGAAGTTTTGACAGTGGTGGCATGTACATGTCTAAATTTAATCTTCAGCTTTCTTTCTTGTAGTACCACCCTCTTGCAATCTTTGCATTGTCTGGTGTGGTATAAGCCATATATACAGCAAAGTAATGCAACCAGTTTATCCTGGCCTATACATTTTTTTATCTTTTGTTAATATTCTTTTGTTAGAGAAGAATTCTTCTAGATTCTATAGAATACTGAACTTAAGAAAATACTTGAATTATCATTCAGATTTTAGAAGGTGTTAGGTAAAGGTGGACATCTAAGGGGATGCACAGAAGTTGCCATGGAATCGTGTGTCCAACCTGTCTGAAAATTGAAACGGGATAAGTAAATAATTTGTTGCAGCATTTCACAAAATCTGTTAAATGTGCGCTTGCATTTCTGGGCATTTCCTTTTACCTCTATGAATATTTATAAATATCCTAATATTTAAATCTGTTTTACTAAGTTCAAAGAAGCTGTGCTTTCTGGAAGAGTAGTTGATGAGTTGCAAAAAGTCAGTGGTTAATTCTTACAGGAAGACCCTTCGGGGTCATATGGAGTCTACATGATTTTCTTAAATTCTTCTGTAGAGATTAACTAACTGATTCTTTTCAGGGAATATTACCACATTAAACGTATGCTCAATGTAAACAAGAAAGGTGTATAATAAGGGAGTGGCCACCAGAAAGGGTCTGCATTTACTTTCAAACAAGAATGACTAAATACTGGTTTGTTTCATGGGACAGTCATTTTTTTCCTGTTCTTATTTTCACTCCTACGAAGCTGCAGGCAGTCTGTTTAAATTGTGAGCCCAGTAACAAGGTAAATAATGAAGACCCAGTGGAGTAGCCTTTGGTGAGAATACTCAGAGAATTTGTAGAAAGAGACAAATATCTCGCTATAGATGGTGTCCTGTGTCCTATACAGACCCCATCAGGGCAACTCCCTCACTCTCTGATGATGGCCATTCACCGAACCTGGCCCTTCTTCACCTCCTTTTTATACATTTATTAGCAATCTGACATCCTGTGGTCCTGGGAACCACATTGAAGTTAATGGAAGCAGAATATACTCTTGTGAGAACCAGTCATAAATTTATTGTTCAACTCATGTAGTTTAATTAGTTCAAGTGACAGTGGTGGGCAGCAGGAACTACTGTGTTGTAGCATATTACAAAGAGGATGGTCCCTATACTTCAGCCTGCCTTTTTTGCTGTTTATGATGCTAAAGGAAAATTTTGGCTAAAAGCTGCATCCAAATTTTTTGTAGAAAATAGGAATAATTGGTAATGAAATAGTAATTCCGATATTCCCGTTGTTATAACTCATTCCAATAGCAAAAAGTAAATTCTGTTTTGAAGTAGATGAATAAAATACAGGTGCTTAATACATGTCTTTTAATCAGATCTCAACACGATCTTCAGTTATTTCATATTATATATTGAAAATAAAATCTACATTAAATAGCCCAAACATGCAAAAGCTAATACGTGCCAGAAATAACTTTGTTGAGGCAAGTTTATTTCATCTCCCCCACGCATATGCAGTATGAAGTCTTTAATACGACTTTCTCCTCATTCAGTTCAGCCATTCAATATTTTCTTTTCTTGGCATTGTTGTGTGTGGCCCCATGCCTTTTTTACTACAGAGTATTTCAGCCCTGCTCTGAAAACAGAATTATTAATTATTATTAGCTTCCTTTTAGGATTTTCCTAGTGATCATCACTATAGCACCTAAGTGATGAACAAAGATGAAATTAGTTTTACTGCAGGGCCTCTGAGACTGGAAGACAGTGTAACTTCTGTTTTATGGCTGGAAAACCATGGCCCAAAGGACCTGTGTTCAAAAGGTGCCACTCATCTACAAGGTGCTTGGGTCCAAAAGCCTTGACTCCTTACTTTTGTATAGGACTTCTCCATCTCAGGTCTTCCTGTTTTCAGCTGTGTCTCTGAGCATTCATCACTTTTGCAAATTCAAGTGCCTCATCTCAGTGTCACATAGAAAATAAAGAATATACTTTGAGTGATCACCTGTAAAAAAACTAGTTTGAATTACTACAATGGGAACTTTAAGGCAAGAAAAGATAGAATCCTACTGCCTAGGCTGACATCCAATTACTTTAAACATTCTTTCTCATCTTGCAACACTGTCCTATTTTTTAGTGCATTTCTTCAAAATTCTTCACCAAATGAACTTTCTTCATTACACAGTTCTGATTCATCCTTACAGCAAGGCCATCTTGTGCACTGTATGAGGCAGGTGTATTGTGGGAAAAATGGTATATGAGTCATGCCATTAGTCTCCATCATGATGCCCATTCACAAGGCAGGAGAAGATTAAGTTGTATAGGCAACCTGGCACTACTGACATCTTTGTTTTTGATTTGGTCATGTATAAAAATGTATTCTAAAAATGAGGGTGGGGGGGTGGGAGAGAGTGCACTCTACTGTTTTAAAAATAGAAACCCATAAGAATATATTAACCCCCATCTGAATTATGAGATACTCGGAACCTTAAAATCCCCCACACCATTTCGTACCATTCTTTTATTAAAGGAGATGCATGGAATAATATTCTGTGAGAACTACTGCTGGAGTAATATACAAGATACTTTTTTGATTACCATCAGACTCTAAGATATTTACTGATGGCACAGGAATCATGAGAAACTGAAATTTGCTTCCCAGAAGTCCCAAAAAGAATTTTTAGGCATTGATTCTCTGTGTGATTCTCAATGACCTTTTCAATCCTTTTTCTCTTCATCTGTTATAACTCTGAGTATAACCCAATCCTATGTCTCCAGCAGAACAGTTCTAGTTCTCACTTTCCCACCGGCTTCTTGTACTGTGGTGGTGTGTTTTTTGTTTTTTGTTTTTTTTTACCCTGAGCACAGTACTTGTTCTTTACTTCCTTGTCTTCAGTGCCTTTCTACGGTCAGTGTCTGTATGTCTTCATGCCTCGTTCCTCAAGGGTGGATTCCCGGATTCCCAGACTTCTGTATGTCCTTCTCATTCCCACTGGCTCTCCAGCCAGAACTCCATCATCAATCTCTTTGCTCAGTTTCTGTGCCTCCAACCATCCATGGCTTGTCTCTTTACATGTCTGTTCCAAATACTAGCATTAAGTGTTGGCTCTTCCACTGTCTTTCCTCTCTGACGCTTCATTTTCCTTAGGGAACCGATCGGAACTCTCTTCATGTAAATGTCATTGTTCTGTCTAGAACAACATTGCATGAATTTGGGTTTTTTTTGCTCAAATTTTGGACTTCAGTCTAAGTATAGGAAGCAGAAGTGATGCACCCATGAATGGTATTCAAGATCTGATCCTATTCCAGGCAAACTTTTCTAGTCCTACTAGATACTTACCATGTTTGCTCCTTCTTAAGCATTTCTGCTTTTTCTATCCATTGCTGATACACTTTGTCTAATTGTCCGTCTTGAATCCAGGCAGATTCTGCTAGATGAAAGCAGACTTTTGGGATGTTGCATGGATGCAACCCCAGAATTTAGCACTGCAATCAGAGCTACTGGTTATTTGAGTTACAGACGCACCTCTCCATGCATCCTAGTAACAGTGGGCAGGTTAATCTCTTCATCACTCGACAGAAACAGACTGTTAATGTAGTATAATAACTTGGTCAAAGCCTATGCAGAAAAATGCTGCAGTACCAATCTATGACAATTGTACAGTGCCAGATACTGTTCAGTTTATAAGATTTGAATCCAGAAGGGATTACTGGTTTATCTAGTATCATATCTTGCTTAACACAGGCTGCATAATTTTTTCTGCAGACTCTTGCATTGTTCTATAGCTGAGGATGGCCTAATCATTATTTGATCTTGAATTTAAAATATCAGAAGGTGGTACATTTACTTCTTTCCTCTAAGTTGTAAAGCTTTGCGTAACTTCTGAAACGTTTCTAGAAACTGTAGCTAGCTCCAAGAGGGACTGAGCTAACACCTTGTGAAAGTGGTGTTCCATGTGAAAGGAAACTAGGTGGCACTGGGGAATACTGATTTTGCATTGATTAATTATTGTATTTCATTTCCATGCTTTCAAAAGTTTCTTGAAAGCCTCACAATAGTGCTTGCTTCTTCCACTGCTTCTGGGCCTTTCACTCTGTTGCACATTGATTTTTCATCTTGGTGGCTCATTCTTTTCCTGGTAAGGAACTTGGAAGAGCACATGATCAACAAAAGATGTAGCAAAAAAGATGCCAAGACAGCCTAAGCTTTATAATGGAGTCTGTACGGAATATTTTAAATTTGAGAGCAAGGATATTGGATTTGGAGCAAGACAATAATGAAGGTTAGGTTTATTAGAATAAATATGGGAGATTTGTGCTCAGTTCTCTGCCTTGCTTGCATCTTCTGACTGCTCTTGTTTTTCTGTGACACAGTTTCTTATCCATAGAATGGGAATAACAGTCTCACAGGTATTAAAATAGCTACTTCACAAATACTATAGAAAGAAGAAAAACATTGCACTCAACTAGTACAGTATTACAGTTTGTACGAGTACTGTCATTGATGGTATGTCTTGTGTGAGTACTATCATTGATAGACTGGGAAGTTTCAAACCTAAGACAACTGATCTTTTTTCAAACCTTGCTTTGTTTGCACAGTTCTGACCATTGTTTTATTATGCTCTCCTCCCTTCAAGTGACATCCATGTTTTCATGGTTTGTATTACCTTTGAGCTTCTCACGGCTACTCAGTGCTGCTCATATTTCACCACTGCTCCTGTTCCTCCAGAATTCCCTGTCTTGCCCTGTTAATTTAAATCCATTTTCCTGCAGCCCATTTTTCTGTGCACAGCGGCTTCCTTCTCCTTTGACCTATACATTGCAAGTCAGTGTAGAGAGACTTTTTGGCTGCATGAACGTGGTGAGGTGCTGGGAGCACATATACCAATGAGAAGATGAAGGGAAATAACAGTCAAATATAGTACGATATATTAAGTACTTTAAGGAGAAGATGTTACATACATCTGTTTTCACAGCAGGAGTTTCTGAGTTCTGTGAAGTAGCTCTTTGATCTGAGTTATAGGTTCTTAACTCAGGAGGTATTTGTGGAGATAAGAACAGCCTAGTTGTAAAAGAGAAGAACTTAGCTGTGCACTGACCATGCCTGTACTCATTATGCTTATGCTGTCCTGTTTGTCTTCATGGTTGGGGTAGCCCAAGGCAGATGTGAGCTCTGTTGATACTACTGTCCTCACTGTTTCATCACTCAGGTGTGTGTATTTAGGGACATAATCCATTGTTGTTGGCTATGCTGAGATCTTCTAAAATAATTTCCATGTTCTATTAGGAAAGATCCATCTGTCTTCTGGGTATGAATTATTCAAACAGCAGAATTCAACCACTGTGGAAGCCAGTTGAGTCTCTTTTCTTGCTGCACGACCTGCATAAAAACATGGCCAGATTCTAGCTCACACAAAGGATAATGGCATAGGCTTATGTGCTGTCAGAGTTCACAGATTTTCCTGTGAAGGGTTAAGACTAAAAGTGTGTAAAATCTAGACCAATTACAGCCTCCACAGCTACCACCACCTCACTCAGCTTTGAGCACATTGTGCAGTTCCCAGTTCACAATGGTCTTAAATATTGACTACCAGGACATGATGAATAGCTCAGAGTGTTTTTTAAATGTAGCTCTGAACAATTTTGTAGAGCTAAGGACCTGTCCATGCTAGGTCACACTGGACAACAAATAAAACCAGCATCAATCCCTTCCTTCTCCAGGAGTTTGGAATTTTGTAGATCCCAGCTTGTATGGGCTGCTGATCAAGAAAATGGGCCCTCAGACCTGATTTCTCTAAACAAAGTAGATGCAGGCATGCAAAATCAGTCTACTTCATACACTGTTCAGGAAAATGGGACATAGCCTCATGCTGGTTATATTTCTTGCCAAATTATGGCTTAAAATGTAGATGTGAACCAGGAATTATGATCAGTGCAGAAATGTAACAAATTTTCATGGAGCTAGTACATGTTGTCCTCCCACTAGGTTCATACAAACCTGTATATTAAATACAGAAGCAAGAAAGGCACTTTTGTGGCTGCTGGATTTCACACGTGGCACAATGATGGCATTGATTCCTTGAAACAGAATCTAATTACTACAGAAGAAGATTTTATTGCATTCAAATAGAAATATTCTTTTACAGAATCTTTTTTGTCCTGACAAACATGTTCCAGTTCATACTTCTTAACTTTTAATAAAAAACATATCAAATTTTTGGCTTATTTGGTCAGAGTCTGGAAAGCAAGCAATGTTTTTAAATTAAGAATGATGGACTTGATTCTGTAACCTTATTTATGTGAGTAGTCCCACAGTGACTATTTATCAGTGCCAAGGATATCTAAGATCAGAAAGCTCTTGCCTTTCATTTCCTGAAAACTAAAAGAAAGAAATCCATTTACAGGTCTCAGTGAAGCTTTAGGATGCTTGGGGCTCAGTTTACACGCCCTAATGATGTGTTACATTCTTATCTGTTTTGTTTCTGACCAATGCATAATGTGTACTTGAGCACAAAGCAAGCTACAATTGGGGAAAGTAAAATGAAACATGCATTGATACAAATGGGGTGTTTGTTACCTTCAGTCAGAAGGCAGGTGTTCTGCTAAAAGTATTTTTCATGCAATACCTGCCTGCCGCCTTTCCCTTAACAGGCTGACCAGGGTGGTTGAGTCACCATCCCTGGAGGTATTTAGAAGACGGGTAGGTGTGGTGCTTAGAGATGGTTTAGTGGTGGACTTGGCAGTGCTAGGTTAATGGATGGACTCGATCTTAAAGGTCTTTCCCAACCAAAATGATTCTATGTACTTAGGTAAATCTTTACAAAGCAATTTTTTTTTTCTTTTTTAGCATGGTTTGGTGGGAGAGTGTGTTGTACACTGGAATTGTGCACTGATTCTTGAGTTGGTAAATGCAGAAGGTGTTAACACCATGAAGTGTTAAAGGAAATCAGCCTTTTGTTACCTAAATAAGCAGCTTTGATTGTGTTTTTGATACAGAATATGTAAGAAAGCAGTTTACTAGTCCTATGCATGCTGTTTGATTAAGATCATGTGCCACTTAGTTTTCATTGTGTTATTATTACTCGGAGACCTTTTTATTTTATAGGATACCTCTGAGGAATGTATAGTTTTGAATATTCAGCAGCAAAACTTGCTGACACTCTACCTGTAGTTGCTAAATATTACAAATGGTGCTGTTATTTTGACTTTTAGATGTTTCTAAAGAACCTGACTTTTCAGTTCACGAAGAGAGCAGACTATGTTCCAACCAGATATCCATTGGAATGCACAAAGTCACTTCCAATCATGATTTTTCCTGCATTTACCTGGTTTTAGTAATTGGTAGGGAATGTACTCATTATGGTATGACCAAGTAACAGTAGTCCCGTGACAGCTGCTTGTAGCAGGCAGCTGGAAAAGATTAGAGCAACTCCTAAACTGCTCATAACTGTATGAATGTTACTGCAGAAAAGATCCTACACTGAAGATGTGATCCTGATTCTCTTATTCTTCGTAGTCAGGAATCTGGATCTCTGCTTTCTACTTCTAGCCTTTTGACACTGAAACTTCAGAACATGTATTTTGGTTGGGAGCACAGATATGTATAGGTATAATTTACCAGCAAAAATGCCCTTAGAAATTGAAGTTGTCTCCTGCATCTGTTCTCTCCTTGGAAGAAGAATAGTGTAAACTAGCCCGGAAACCTAACATTCTGTTATAGCACAGTCCTGTCACTGTTGTCACAGTTCCCTTCTCATAATCTTCCAAAATCCTAGCAGAGTCTGGATTTTTAATCTACTCACATGACCCTGTGTGTATCTATCTGATGTCAAATATTAAGTGAATCTAATCCTGATGAAAGATTTGCCTAGATCCCATATTGTTACCCTATTTACTCTTTTCTGGAGAAGCAAAGGACTCTGAAATTAACATAAGTATGTTTCATGTACATAAAAAAAAAACATATTATACTTTAAAGATCAGAGACTTCCAGAAATATATTGCTTACAACTATGGTAAAAGGATTTCAACTTAATTATAGTTCTTACTAATTACTAACTATTAAAGCATGGATAGGGTGAATTTTGCTATGAAATATAACTATTAAATTATTTATATTTAGTTTTCCTTTCGGTTTCCGTTAGTTTTCAGTTTGGATCCACTTATCTTGGTATCTTGAGGTCAGATTTCAAAGGTGATTCACATTCTTTAAGACATGTACTGTACTGACTGGGATTTTGTAAAGGGCCTAGATGCTAAGCTGCTTACGTAGGAAATCTCATCTCCATTGCTGAGACTGAGATATAAGCACTCCTGGAAATACCACTAGATACTTCACTTTCAGATGTGAAAGTACCTTTGAAAAGCTGTTTCTAAGGGCCGATGTTGTACATCAAGCTATATTAAAATCCTGATGATTTTTTTCACACACATCCAAACTGATAAACTGTGAAATGATTATTCCATCTCTCCAGCTTATCTCCCCCTCTCCTGTCCTTCTTACACAGAATCACACAGTAATTCATGTTGAAGCAGATCTCTGAAGGTCATCTAGTCCACCCTCTTGCTCGAAGCAAAGGTAGCTTCAAAGGTAGATCAGCTTCCTTGGAACCTTGTGCTGCTTTGAATGTCTCCAAGGACAGAGACTCCAGATTCCACAAAATTCCATCTTTCTGTGTACCCTGTTCCACCCTCATGGTGATTTTTTTGTTTTGTTTTCATACAGCTAGCTAGATATGCTACTGTTACACTGGTCTTTTGATGCAGAACACAGATGCTTCTAATCTATTCCTTTTCTCCAGCTCTTCTGTTTTCCCCAGTGATCCATTTTTACCCTATTTCATGACCACTTGCTGTTGTTTTCTCCTGGTTTTCTCTTGACTGTCTCTCTTTAGCTCCTTCCTTTCAAAATTCAAGAGTGTATTGGTCTTTATTAATGTTCTCAATCCATAAAAAAAAATTCCAGACTCTGTTTCCCACTCTGTTGCTTCCCACTGTTGCTCCAGGATCACTTGTGCTAATTATGCATTCACATTCTGTTGTGTTAAAAGCATCTAATCTTCAGTACTACTATAAACCCCTTCAAGTTGGCTTCTGACCTTCTTGTTAGCTGGAACCGCTTTCACCAAATTACTTAATGATTCTCTCTTAGCCAATCCTTCATCCTCCCCTCACACTGTCAGTTTTGATTGTATTAAATCTCATCATACCTTGTATCTTTGGCTCCATTCTTTACTTGTTCTCCTCCTAAATCCTTAATCATTCCTTTCATTCATCCTTCAAAGCATTTGACTTCTGCTAAAATCCTAAAGAGTTTTAGTTTTGATCCATCTCTCCTATCCTTTTGCATATCGTATCTGCAACCCTATCCACAAATAAATTCAACTGACACCTCTGTTCTGCTGACTCAGATTCGTATCTGTACTCCAGATATAATAGCAGCTCAAGATGGGCATGACTGAAAAAGGGCCTCCCTCTTAGATCCTCCGTACTGCTTTTTTTCTCAGTCACCATTTTGTCCTGTCAGGACAATAATACAGACATTACTTTTGACTCGGGCCTCTTCAGATCCTCTTATCAAGGCTACATCTAAATATTCCAGGTTCCTTTCTTCACACCACATCTAAGCTGTGGTTCTTAATCCCCTAATAGTAAATCTGTTGAAGTTCTCTTATGGTATAGCTACACAGTGTATTACACCATATGTTCGAAGGACCTGGCGTGATGTCCATGAAGTTTTCACCTAGAAATCTTTGGCAACGTAATAAAAATAATTTGTGTATGAAAATGACGTACATGAGTGGGTAAATTGTGCATTGATTATGTGTGAATATGCTGCAATTTATACAGATCGGGGTAAAAGGTGGAAAAGTTGCAGTAGGGAAACTGATCTCGGGAAGTCCACTTAATGCCTTAATTTTTTTGCTTCATCCTTGCCTTTCTGCTGCACTCAGTGTGTAAAAATGTACATTACTGTTATATTGTTTAACCACCGTTTCTGATATCCGAATTTAGCCTGGTGTTACTGTACATAGTTGTGCAACAGAGGAAACCAAGGATGGATCCTTTGCTTTGTGTTTCTGTATTTTGACAGATATTAATCAATGCTGTAACTCTGGATTTGTGTTGCCACATTAAATCTGCAGTAAAAAGTCACTTTCCCCATAAGGCAAATGTGATCCAGAAAACTTGCATGCTGTTCACCTGGTGTGCTTGCTTTTTGACACAAGATTAAGTATGCTGCTGAGGCTGAAAAATAACCTTAGAAAAATCAACAATTATGCTAGTAATATAGTAGAAAATTTAAAATGTTTCCAAGCTCATAAGTTAGTGGAGATGCTGAAATGTAAGTAAATGCTCAGAACAAATCCAATTTATCATTGTCTAGGCATATGTGTATTGATTCCTAGGACAGACAGTTGGGTGTGTGAAAGATGGGAGAGAATAAGGGTAAAGAGGAGGGCCATGAATTCAGTTTACCAGCTGTTTTGATTTTGAAAAGCTGTTTCATTTCTAAAAGCATCTGATCATTTGAGATACAATGAGAACTGAGAAACTGCCTAAGAATTCAATTTCCCTAACAAAATATTGAAGACTTTTACTGTTTTGGTTTCCCACCCACCCACCCTGCCCCCCAAAAAATGTCCCAAAACACACAAGCAATGAAAAGAACAGTATGGACTGAGTGATAAAACTGTCAAAAAGCAAACCAAGAATGTCAAATAAATTGACATTTCTTTTGATTTAATCTTTATAAGCCTCCAAATTACTTTTTTTATTTATTTTACATTTATTCACTGACCTTAATTAAACTCATCAGAAGTTTTTTATGGTATTTTTTTTCTTGTAATTGTACTGTATGTAACCTTTAGTAGTCTTTTTTCTTTAAAAATGTTCTCTGGGCTTTCCTCTGATTTGATTGTTGTTGCCTTATTTGGCACTGAAACTTTACAGCTTTGTTTCAGAGTAAAGGTGGTTGGATGTGGCTGTGCTGATCTGTGGAGTATCTGGTATGGTACTGCAAAGCAGTGGAGCCACAATCCCATTGCTGTCTTCCTTAACAGAGACAGAAGTTGAAGCTTTCCGTGAATAAGGTCTGTTTTCAAGACCTTAAATAGTCTTGAGAAACTATTTCAAAACTATAGTAGAATTTATTATAATCATACCAGTGAAGTACTGATACACATTACTACAGTAGAGATGGGAAAATGCCCTGGCTTTGCATTTAAGCTTGTAAAACTACTTGCTGATGTGTTTAGTGTAGGCATAGGGGTAGTGTTTTGAAACTGTAGCACTGGGAAGAGTGGTGTGCTGAAAGCCTTCATTCAGTGTGGAATGGCTGGGTTAGAGGACTGCAGTTAAGCATATACAATCCATAGAGTTGATTCTGTCCCTCTGTCCTTTCTTATATGCGTATAACCTATATTTTTGAAGAGAGAGCAATTGTAATCTCTTCTTGTATCCTCATAGCTCATACTGGTACCAGTCAAGGTCCACAGGTGCTAATGCAATATAAATTGCTGTTCAGTAATAGTTTAAATGCCCTAAGCTTGGTTTCATTGCTTGCAGAGAAGGTAGACTGTTAAGATGCTATTCCCAGGGGTGTCCGTGTGTCATCCATCCGTCTGTCCTGTACGCCCACCACCCCCCTTGTTACATCCTGAAGAGTTACCCTAAGAAATAGGTAGGAGGAAGAGTGGTGATTTGACTGCTGGTCCATAGGGAGCTGGTCAAAGATCATTGCTTCATTTCACATAGGCCACTGAACGGCTCTCAGACCTTAACAACTTCTAGCCATTACTTTAGCTAGGTTGGATCTAAACTAGTAACGGTGAAAGACCATTATCAATCCCTAGTCACACAGACTTCTTTTGCCTGTCTTCCTCAATTTGTGCTTCATCAACGAATGTGATTCTAGCATAAACCATCCAAAACTTTTTGTATGGACTACAGAGATACTGTAAAGCGCCTGGGGACGCAAGGGGAGTTTCTCTTAATAACTCAGGCTGACTTAATGCCACATAAACTGGATTTTTTATAAATTTAGTCCTTAAAAGTCCTATTAGTTTCACCCTTATCCCCCCACCTCTTTCTTTCTTTAGTAATAATATTTTTTGCAATAATGTGAAATTTTATGAGATCTTTTGTAGAGTTTTTGCTTTGAATTTGTCTCACTTTTTTTTTTTTCCTAACAAAAAATAATAAGGTGAAAAACAATGGGAAGAAAAATGATATTATTTCCACTGTGCCTCCTCTTTCATTCACTTTATCTCTGCTTGTGAGTGTAAATGTGTGCTTATGTGGGTATGTCCACATCCTTATTATCTCTGCTTGAAATACAGTCCTGGGGTGTATTGCAGACTCTCTGCAGCAGCACTGAAAGGGAGGACTGACCTTGCTTTAGTATAACTATTAAGTAACAGCTTAGGACCATGTGCATAGTCAATATATAATTTTGTGTAACCTCACTGGTACTGTGAAACAGTAACTGTCGTAAAACCCAAATGACATCTTTTGAAATCTGTATATTATTGTTTAAATACTTATTGAATGTAAATTATGGAAAAAATTAGTTATTTGTATATTTCTAAGCCCCAGATAATAATTACTATTCCAAATCTCTGCAACAACACCCCCTCCCCACCATTGACAATCAAATAAATTTCAAAATTGTATTATTACCAAACTGGGAATAAGGAAGTTTCAAGCTTACAGATCAATATCTATTCCTATCTCTTAGCAGGGCGGGTGTATTCTTTCCACATTTATGAGCACAATTAAGTGTTTAATTCAATTAAAGGATAGTTTGTAGCTCTGCAGCATGGAAAGCCATGTAAAACCCTGGAAGCTGTGAAAATTGGCTCCACACCCAGTTAGCTCATGCAGCATAGAATTAGCTGAAATGGGAAGGCAATTAGCAGCAAAACTTTTACGCAGCACTAAGCTGTAGGCATTGTTAGCCAACCAGGAGTTGTACAAGCTACACCAATGAACCCCTTCTCTACTGACATACACCAGTTTGTAAATCTACCTGCTGTTCCCACCTTGCTACTTAGAAGTCATGTAACGGTACAAAAAACAGCCTCTTTTTGGGAGGGAGCTGTCTCTGTAGCTGTCTATAAGGAGAAAAAAAATGGACCTGGAGTTCAGGTGGCTGTTAATCATTAGACTTTGGTGATCATTATTAGCAAATATCCACCTTCAAAGCAGTTGTTCACGTATTGGATTCTATACTCAGATCTGTCACTGACAGCACTGGTTTTTCTTTTAACATCTGAGATTCTGGTTTTTTAATCTACATAATGAGTGTATCGTTTCGGCCTAGTACTTAGATGCTGAATCATATCTTGCACATCAAGTGCAAGGACCAGCCTGCATGGTCAGGCTCATTTTGCTTGCTGTCCAGGCTGACTCAATGTCAGCCAGGTCTGGCCCACCGCTCTTAGGGCTTTGTTAGCACAATCTTCTGTCCGAGGTAATTAATCCCTGACTGAATTTGCTTTGTGTCTGGCCAGGTTGGAGCATGGGCAGAAGAGCTGGGGTCTGTTAACTGTCCTGGATGCGCATAGACAAGCCCAGAAGGAGGGCTGGGTGGCAAAACCATTTTCATAAAAAGAAGTTGGCAGCTCTTATTCCGCAGATCCAAAATGGCACGAACTCCCACAGCTTCTGTTTTATTGGCAAGGGTTTCTGTTTTCCACCTCATTGTGCAGGGTCACGCCAAGTGCCTCACTCCACAGATTAGTGCCCTCTTTACTCTGCGTGTTAGGAGATGTTCAGCTGGGGAGGTTTGCTAACTACTGCAGAGAGAACAGGATATGTCCCTGGGTGTTTATAACACCTTTTTGAATTCCTTCGAGGAGATGTGAAATATGCATGCAAAGTGTTATTATTGCAGGGATATTCGGAGGGAATATTGAGTGTATGCAGGAAAATTAATTTAAGCGGCAATCCTTAGGTTCTGTCTTGACACAATCAGAGTACAAGATCAGGACCATAATGAGAATCTATATTTGAACAATGAGTTTTAAAGCAGCTTTCTAAAAGATCTGAAAATGTGTTTTTTCACTCCCCTGATCTGGATTTGGCAGCAACCTAATCCCTGGGGGCTGCCATTTCAGTGATAGTTCCAACAGGAGACCCAGCCTAATGACCTGTATCAAAGCGAGAACAGTGCTGCAGCCAGACATAGAGAAAGCTGCTGCTGCCAGGAGACAGAGGACTGGGGATGGTTCCTAGAGCCACTCAGATGTGGGATTTTCCATCAGCTCTGACTTATATTCTGAGCAGGATGTTTGTGTTATTTGAATACAAGAAACAAGGAAAAAAGCACAAGAAAATTTCTAGAACTTGCAGAGAGCTGTAGGAAGGCTGGTGCTGCTTCATGTCTTTTGGCTGCAGCTTTGATTTCCTTGATCTGTCTTTTGACTTTCATATTCCATGTTAAAACATGTTAGTTATAGGTCATTTACAAAGAAATAATTGTCAGAGACTTAGCCTTTGGTTATTAAAAAATAAAGTGTAATTAGGGCAAGTATTACAATAAAAAGTAATTAGGACAATATTTTCAATGTTCAGCTACCTGGATTTTTTGCTTTTTAAGCTCTAAGGCATTTGGACTTCCCTCTTCAAAGTGCTTTCCTGGATGACCAATGCCATACGTTTGTCTTAGGTGTAAGCCATCAAGCAGAGAGGCAAATCCCTATTATTTATGTTAGTCTCAAATGAGATCAGAAACTGATTCACCTGGCAGTCAGGGAAGTCACCTAGGGAATTGCCTGAATGTGGCACTCAGTCTGAGTAGAGTTACATATATCTGTTGTACTAACCCGGAGTACATTTACTTTTCACTTCATGTATTACACAGAGTTCATAAAATCTGATATGTCACCAGTTCTTGAATAGCATTGATTATTCTCAGGCAAGGCATAGGTGGCTATGGCCTTCTGATCATAGCAGTGAGGAACAGGAGGTATTTATAGAGCTGTAATGCTTGTTAAAATATACAATTTCTATTTTTAGATGTGTCTTGTTATTTTTATAGAACGTTTACTATACCCGTGTTGTTACAGTGGGTAACAGAGCAGAAACCTTTTTTGCTGTTTAATTTCCTAATTATCATTGGTTTAGTACAATACATTGTTTTGTATAATACAATCTGCCATATAGTAGTTACAATTTTATACCAAAGTACCAAGGAGAACTGCTACATGAATCAGTTCAAATACAAGATCTTTAGTAGTTTTCTTCTGTGTGCTACTTTGGTAGCATGTCAGGTGTTTGTTTTAGACAAACAAAGCTTAATATTTTTTTTATTTCTTTAATTGTTGCTTTCTCCATTAGAAGACCACCACAAAAACGTAAAGAAAGCTGGCTACACATGAAGTTGGACCAAACCATACAGAAAATTGTTGTTTCTATTTTTCATAAGTGGTTTGAGAACAGTTTACAATCTGTAATGCTCTAACATGTGGTCTGAAGTAGGTCTCTGGATCACACTGGGCTCTTCATGGAAAAGACTACTAAGTTTTGCCCCACTTCATGCCCAACAGTGTCTATAAGACAAAATCACAGCCTTTTGTCCATCCATGTGATGTGACATTCCAGTTGTGGTCCTGCTGCGTGCCTTGTGCACATGGATCGCTGTTATGTATTCCAAAAAAGTTATGAATTAGGTTTTCATGTTATGGTCTTAAACGAAGAGATTCACCCCGTAGGTCAAACAGCATGTGATTTAATATTGATCAGCTTACTCTTAGTATTATGTTTCACGTTTCTTTCTTAAACATTTTGAACTTCAACCCCTTCCTTGGCTGTGGTTTAAAGTATTAGAAACTGGTTAATTCTCAGTTTGCTTCTGCATGCTCATGCCTTCTCTGATCCTAAATCCTTCCATCAGATCCACAGTATGGATTTCAGATAAGCAGCTTAAATGAAGTATTAACTTGGCTGTAATGTGTCAGAGAGCGTTCCTAGGATTCTTTCCCACCGCATTGTTTGCCAGTGGGCCTAAAGCACTTAGTACAAAGGCTAATGGGTCTTCATAAGCGGACATGCAGTCATAGGGGAATAGGTTGATAACTGTTCCAGGATCCAAGTCGCAGTGGTCGTAGGTCTGTTGGTTGAAAACCCTTTTACAGCTTTCTGCCCAGACTTCTCCACTCCTCTGTTATATACAGATTAATGGGAGTATACCAGTGAGAAGGGGGAATCACCAACTGGACTTGTTTGCTGTTTCATTATTTAAGCTACTTGTAATTTAAATAAAATTTAAGCCTGTCAAGTAGGCCTGTCTACTGAGACTACTATGAAGGAAACCAAAACACCTTTCTTTATGCTGATGACTTAATATACTTCCTATAGGAAATCAGAGTTATTGAATGCAAATTCCTTTATTCTATGCATAAGCGGTTCACTTGAAGTCTAATACATTGATGAAACAATTGTACAGTATTTTACTAGATGTAGCGATCAAAATACTATTGGTGTAAAGGAGGAATGAAAATAGAAAAGACTTAATGAGTCATATTGGAAGATGGAGATGGTATAGAATAAATAAAGCACTACATTTAACATTTGCCAGACTCAGGCAGGGGTGGGTTTTCCTGATTCCCTGTTCATTTGTAAAACTGTGTTTTGACTTTGCAAAGCAAACCCCAACTTGTAGGAATCATTTAAAAACTGCCAGATTAATGTGCAAAGTACTGTGGTAACTACTCTCGGACATCAGCTTCTTACCATTTTATCTTAGGGAGTTAAGTGTTTACATGCCTAAAGAAGCCTGTACTTTTTAAGTAAATCAAACTATCTCCTTCACACTTTTGCCCTGCAAAATTTTTAAATTATTAAGAAATAACACAGGGACAACTATTCACGCTAGTTGCTGTCACTTGACATGACATTTTTCATTCTCAAACTGCAGTCCCTTTTACCTGTTAAAATCCCTTCATCTAGCTGCAGTAAACTGCAGAGATTCACTGGGGGAGTATAAGCTGTGTATGGGCTTTATGTACAAAATGGAAGGCAGGGAGTGCTGCCACTGAACGGTCACCTCTGCCCTGGCACTGCCTGGGAGGCCATTTTACCATGGGGATGCTGGGACCCAGGTGGTACCCGCTAAACCAAAGCCCTCCCTAAGCTGGCCCTGCAGAGGGCTGAGAAGAGGCAGAGACTTCTGGCAGTAGAAGCAGCTGCGAAGCGGCCAAAGCAGTGACCTTCATGCAGCTATCACTGTGCGTTTGCTGCCTGGAGCTGAATGATTCTCGTGCCTATTCCCTCCTTCTCTCACATGCAGACTTCTTGCACCAGATTTGTTCCATGCCTGTGCTTGCTTTTTTCCTCCTTTGCCTGGTCTTCCTTTCATCTCTTTCAGCATCCGGTCTTGCTACCCTTTTTCCCACTTAGTTCATTCGTCTGTACCAAGCCACCCCTAAATGGACCCAGACGGTAATTGCACTTAGTCTGCATGTGTGCTCACTCCCTTGGCTGCCTTTGGTCTGCTCGCTCTCTCCAGACTCTCAGTTTTCCTGGCAAGTGCTATCTGATGCTCTCCACTTCAGATAGCACTGAATGGCGTGCACAATAATGCCTCTGTCTTGACTGCTCCACTGGCCTGTGCTAATTAATGAGACAATTAAGGGTATAGTATTTTCAAAGTTTCTATTAATTCATTGTACAACTATTTCAACATTATGGAATATACTCTTGTCTTTGAATGGAGTGTGAAGATATACAAATGGTTTTTTTGGTTTATTGCCATTGTTCACTTTTAATAACGTACCACTCACAGTCTGTCTTTTCCATCTCCTCTCTGAAATGTATGCACCTATTACTCCCATAATTTAATAGGAATATTGATGGGCTTCTCATAATATATGGGCCTTTCTGGGGCTGTATGTTTCTCCACTGTACTCTTCTTTAGATGAGAAGGGTGAAATTAAGCATAGTGTACAAGTATGCAGTCTACATCAATTAGCATTGCATATTTGCAGTCTATTTTTAATGCCGTTCAGCATCCTATTTGAATTTCCCTTTGCTTTACTGTGCATAGGGCAGGTGTTTCTCTGAGAATACGTGGTTCACATGATTTCCATTTAAGCTGGGCAGGATGAATATTTGAGCCAATAACTCCTAAAATATGAAAGGAATTGGTAGAATACACCTGGGGGTTTGGAAGGAGCACAAGAAACAGGAGAATTCTAAAAAAGACTAAATAATTCTGAGCAGATTCTTGCCTGCAAGTGGGAATACACAAGTAGAACGCCTTTAGAAAGTAAGCAAATACTGTAAAATATGTGGAGGAGCGTATCTGTTTCTGAAGAAAGGGAATATTGAGATAGATGCTGAGAAAAAGAAAATGACAGAATCAAGAGAAACCAAAAAAGACAGGTGTGTTTGGCCTAGTAGCCTTTTTTTCTTACTGAAATGTCTAATGTTCTTATGTTCACAACATCCACAATTCCCTTTGTCACAATAACCCTGCTTCCAAGAAGGCTGGTTGTCCCTAAGGCTTTAATGAACTCTGTATCCGAGGTGACAGAGAGTGCTGCAGTCAGCAAGCAACCGCTTCTTCCCATTGCTCTTGAGACTGTAGGCCTGACTTCCATAATGCTTCTGGTTTCATAGCTGTAAAGCTGCCAATATCAACATGTTGTGACAATGGCCTTTTAAAATATGTGACCAAGAAATTAAATGGAAGAGAAACAAGAATGGATTGCAGGGGAAAAGTTAGACTGAATATTTTGTAGGTATGAAGCTTATATAAAATATATTCTCTGCCTAGCCTTTTTATGTCATTTGTTTATCATCATTAGAGGAAAGTTCTGTGTAAGGCAGAAGTAAATTCGTATCTGAACAATATTTGTCTTACATGCACCAAATATTTTCTTTATCCAGTGCGCCAAACCTTCCTTTTTCCCCTTAAATCCATCTCACCTGACAGCCCTTTTAAGGCATTTTTTCCAATGTGTGTCTCATTTTTCCTGAATTCTTTATTCTCACAGATTTTTTTAGTAGTTTAATACCTACTTATTTGTTTTTATACCAGTAAACAAACGAATATTGTTGCAATTCTCATGTGACTTGCTTTCCCCTGGTTTTAGTTGAATACGTTTGTCCTTCCTCCTCTTACCGATGAATTGTGAGTTCTTTGAAGCAGGAATCTTTTTTTTTACTGAATATACAACATATGCTTAAGACTTCTAGTAATCCATAGCATTATATATGCTTAGAGCAGTGGGATTCTCATCCCTAACAATATTCATAGATGTTGCAACAACATCAGCAATGTAATAAATAAGACCTAGGAGTAGTACTATTCTTTTCTTTCTTTTTCCTGTTCATGAAATACAGCAGTGAAATCTGGCAAACTGTGTCACAGAAATTTGTCTTCTGACCTAAATGGCTGGCAGGTCTCACTGCTGCAACTATACAAAGAAGATTCCAAACACATGTTGCTTTTAGCTTTAATGATGTATTATTCTGTATTATCTATTCAGCCTTAGCACAAGATATGACAGTCAGGAAGCAGTTCTTTCATCAGTTTACAACCTAAACAGCTGGAGCAAGGAAGGCATCCTCAGTGGAGGAGGAGGTTAGGGAGCACTTAAATGAACTGGACATAGGTAAGTCCATGGGGCCTGACAGGATGCACCCATGAGCACCCAGGGAGCTGGCTTATGTCCTTGTGGAGCCATTCTCATTGACTGGGTCACAGTGACTCGATGAGGTTCCTGAAGACTGGAAGAAAGCCAGTGTCTCTCTTGTCTTCAAGAAGGGTGACAAAATTATTAATTTTCTTATTAGTTTCTCTCCATTGCTTGCTGCTGTTGTTCCTGAGCACTTGCAGTAGCCGTGTAAAATAAAATGTGGCATTAGCCACATTTCTGATGGAAAACTGAGGCACAAAAAGAAAACGATTCATTAATTTTGGCTTGTTAATTTATAATCCCATATTTTTCAGAACACTTAGTGTTATGCGGAACTTGGTATGTTCAAAACAGAGTTTCTGTTGCCTTTAGTAGGTGTGTCTGATCCTGTTGTTTCTGGCAGTCTGGCTGTGTGGTGCCAGGCTTGGAAACAAAGGTAAAGAACACAGCTAGCGTCACCTGCTCAGCGTCTGGTTCAAATGACCTGACTGCCATGACACGGGATCTCTGTAGCAGAGGCAGACAGCTGCAGAGTCTTCAGGCAGGATTTGGCTGCCTTAACCTTTCTGTTCTGCCTCATTCTGCTCCAGTTCTGATACACCTAGAGGACGATAACCTACTGCTGCAATCAGTGGCTTCATATGCTGGCATAGTAGTAATTAGTGCAGTGGAACAAGTGATTCCAGTTTGGCATATAACCAGTCTTGGCAATGTGTGGCCATATGATCAAATTCTAGGAATTCTTATTTACTTAGAAAACCAGAAAATATTGAACAAAAAAACCCCCCAAAACTTTTAAAAGAATGATTTTAGCACTGTGATTTCCCAACCTTTGTGTGTTTGAATTTTTAAACTTGGTGGAAACGTTTTTTCTTCATTCTGGTCATGGAAAAACAAACCTACTTCTTAATAAAGTAAAGATAGTAATCCAAACACTTCCATTCTTTAGAAACCATAACCGTATTTTTCCTTTTCCTGTTCTTTATAAACCTTACTGTAGAACATTAGACTGTAAACATACTAATATTTTCTCTACTTTTTTTTTAATAATCCCTCTTCAAACATGAGTTTCATCTATAATTATGTTTAATTTTGTAGTAAGTTATGACATATGGAGAAAGTCTCAAAATGGCATGCCAAAAACAAAGTTAAATCACAAAGTGCTTACCAATTCCACTAGAAAGTTATTTATTTATATCAAAGGAAGATCAGACCGTATTCAACTTTAGCTTAAAACCAGTTTTCATGAGATTAAAAATCTTTACCTTGTTTAAATTATACATTGCTCACAAATTAATATAATGTTTTACATCATTATGCCATCCAGCTTTTCCAGAGTTATATATTTTGGTCATATTACTGACCAGAGTAAGCCCAAATGGTAAGAATCACAAAAGTAGATTACATCCAGAGTGTTTCTACTCCCATTTTTTCCAGTATTTGTACAACATACTTCAAGCAGGGTTTGAGTGTTATGTGCATATTCATAAAGAAACTTCAGAAGGTGGGGAAAAATGTATGGTGTGAATTGGTGTTTTTTAGACCTAAGTCTGTTACTACATTTTTCTCTTTCTTTCTCTCCCCTTCTCCTGACTTTTATTTATTCAGTATCAATGGTAAAAAAGAAGCAATGAGTGTATACCACCCTTCAGTGAAGGACTGTCAAGTGTACCTAGGGAACAGAGAGGTGAAGAAATAGGTTCGATGGGTGGTAGCTCCTTCTGACTTTAAATATCTGCTGGGTCTGGGAGAAGCACATGATGGGCATTGTAAGTCAGTATGGGATAGTCCTGGAGAGTCTGTATAGCGCTCTGTGACAGCATGTTGCGTTCATGTGGGTTGTGCTGAGAAGAGCCAAGGCAGACAGAGAGGAAGTAATTACTCCTCAAGATTTCATATATTACATGTCTTTGACCAAAGGGACTGTTAGGAACAGGTGGTGTTTGTGGAGTATCACTAGAATAGAGTTAACAGAAAGCATCCTGAAAGACTGTGTACTTGCTGGAATCAGCAAAGAGAAGCTGATAATACAGCAGAATTTCTTCCTGCTTGAAGGGCCAAATTATTTAGTTGGTTGAGTTTATGTAAGGAGACTTAACTGTGTGTGGATGTGTATATGTGACTCTAAGAGAAAGTGAAAGGTTATTTTGGGGTGGGATTTCGTATGAGGAAGAGAGTATGTGATTCTCAGCACTATAATGTTTATTTGGGGCATTGTAAACTTGCTGTATCATGTTAGCAGCAGGGCTTCTGAGTCTGAAAAGGAGCCAGGTAGTTAAAACAATATGAATGGAAAGCCAAATAAGCCATCGAAGCGTAAAAATGTACAAATTGGGATGAGAGCATCACACCTACATACCAATAGCATCGAGAAGAAAATCTCAGGAAGCCTAAATGAGCAACATGTAACTCATGTACAAGTAAACAGAGGGAGATATCCTTTACATAGAAGGTATTTTTTGATTTTTTGCTGGGTTAGGCAAATAACAATGCATGACACACAAGCAACGCTAAAGGTATAAGGATAATTCGTGTGCCGCTTTATCTGTTTGGTTTTGATTTTGTCTTAGCATTACAGAAAGTTGGGTTTTTTTGTCTTTGGTTTTTATTTTTCTTTTCTTGAAGTGTAATTTTGCTAACCAATGGAGCTACCCCTATCTGTTTGTATAACAGAGTGGGGAATTATCCCTCGTGGAAACAGGTGTGGGTTTTTTTCCAGAAGGGGGACATCAAAGATACTCAAAAGCTCAGGTACACCATAAAGCTACCTACAGTGCATCCTGGGGCTATGAGGGTTTTCTTTCTGATATATGTGTGGGAATGCCAAACAAGCAGGTAATGCTCACTCATATATGATCTGAGCAGAATATATGACAGGCAAAAAGGGATGATGCCCTAATTCGTTGCACATAAAGCAAGCAGGCTATTGGGTGCACATTCATCCAACATGAGCAGACTGTAACGCTGGATTGTGCCATGCTGCTGATGACCAAAGCTTGTCAATATGCATGAAATTGGGACAGAAAAACTTAATATCCTGAAGCAGCAAATTAAAAGGAAGAGGCAACAGTGAATTCTGGCACCTGTTTGCTGAAGTTAGAACTAAGCAATCAAAATCATGGTCCTCAGACTGAATCCTTACATTCTAAACTGTGTCACTTTACCTACAGGAGTTTAAGAAACATAAGATGAGAAATCAGAATACAGAAGATGCTGCTATTAGTGAGCAAATGCAATTTAATTTAATTATTTATTTAATTTGCTTCTAAAAGAATATAATTGCCACATCTCCCATATGCCTCCTCTCTCCCTAAAATACACACCAAACAGGTATGGTGATTCTCTGACTTTAACAAAACCACTACAAATCTTTGGCTTCAATAGAATGAGTCATAGTGATGTCAGGACAAAATTGGTCTCAATGTCTATGTCTATGCAAAGTAAATAAAAAGTGCCCTGGCTCCCTTTCTGGCCCTGAGGGCAAGTGACAGAACATGGCTTATATCCATATGGCTAAACTTTCATCACTGAAATATGTCAGCCTTGTCTGTATTGCATATTGGGAACCATCCCAGGCTTGTCTTACCCTCCGAACTGTGCCCAGGTGTTACCTGGAAGAGTGTTAGTTCCCATGAGTCAAATCTATGCCAAGGAATGTACTAGCAATTAAATAATATGGACAATTGCATGCCATAGTGCCCTGGCCCTATTTAGCTTGCTAGCATAATAGTTTACTAGATGATGTCTGCAAAGGAAGCTGCTGGCACAATAAAACCAACAAGACCTGTAACTGTTAAACTGTTTGGATACCAATTAGTTGGATCTTTATAGGACCAACCGTGGAGTGAAGGGAATTGAGGGTAATCTTTTCAGTATGAATGTCATAATAATAATTGTGTTCTGGAATAAATTCTATACCACACATACTGTAATGTTCAACTATGCCATATCTCCATGCTGTATTAGAATAGTACACAGTCAATGACAATTTCCTATCTTTATTATTCTCACTTCCTTACTTCTTGTGGAAGTTCTCATCCATAGAATTGCAACTACTGTTTATTAGCCAATATTTTCCATGGATGTATGAAGTAAGTTTAACCAGTTTCTCTAGAAACAAAGCAATGATTACTCAGTAGCTCCTTGTTATTCTTTTAGTCCTCCCTTGCTTCCCAGATAGACATCTCTGGGTTTACATTGCAAACATACATAAGGACTTTTCAACTACTTTTATACTTCTTCAAAAGCTATGAGACACTTGGCAGCTCTAGATAAGTAGAAGCTTTCCACTTCATCAGTCCATTCAATCAGATGAAGTTGTAATGACCTAATGATTCAAATACATTCTTTATCGAAAAAAAACCCCAACAATTGGAATCTGTGACCTCATGGTTCAGAGAAAATTTTCCAACCTGAATATTCAATGCCTTTGCCTCTGAGAATGTTTTTTTTTATTATAGTGAGGCATGCTTATATAGAATCTACACCACAGCAACAATCACATGTAGAGGACTTGCAGGTATGAGATTAAATAAGAGTATACGGGTCATCTGTGCTGCTTTAAAAGTTTACAACAGAAAACAAAGGTATAACCAAAGCAGACTCTGGAAGACAATATGCTTTTTTATTCTGATTTTTGTTTTGGAAACTATTTGGAAATTAGTTTGGGACATATTGAGGTAGAGGCAGGGACAGGATACAACCTGATTATTACATCTTTTTTTATACTCCTAATAATCAAGCTAATCACTTATGCTGATTCCGCAATCATGGGATCATAGAATCATTTAGTTTGGGACAGACCTTTGAGATCATCAAGACCAACCATATACCTAGCACTGCCAAGCCCACTGATAAACCCCCTAAGCACCACATCTACATGTTTTTTCAACACCTCCAGAGATGGTGATTCCACCACTGCCCTGGGCAGCCTCTTCCAATGCTTGACCACCCTTTTTGTGAAAATGTTTTTATTAATATCCAATCTAAACTTCCCCTGCTGCAACTTGAGACCGTTTCCTCTTGTCCTGTCACTTGCTGTGTGGGAGAAGAGACCAACTCCCACCTGCCTACAACCTCCTTTCAGGTAGTTGTTGTAAGCGATAAGGTCCCTCCTGAGTCTCCTCCTCTCCAGGCTAAACAACCCCATTTCCCTCAGATGCTTCTCATCAGACTTGTACTCCAGACCCTTCACCAGCCCTGTTGCCCTTCTCTGGACATGCTTCAGCACCTCTAAGTCCCTTTTGCAGTGAGGGGCCTAAAGCTGAACACAGGATTTGAAGTGCGGCCTCACCAGTGCCCAGTACAGGGGGACGGTCACTGCCCTGGTCCTGCTGGCCACAGTTTCTGACACAAGCCAGGGTGCTGTTGGCTTTCTTGGCCACCTGGGCACACTGCTGGCTCATGTTCATCTGCCCATTGACCAGCACCCCCACGTTCTTTCCCACCAGGCAGCTTTCCAGCTGCTCTTCCCCAAGTCTGTAGTATTGCTTGGGATTGTTGTGACCCAGGTGCAGGACCCGGCACTGAGCCTTGTTGCACTTCATACAGCTGGCCTCAGCCCATCGCTCCAGCCTGTCCAGTGCCCCCTGCAGAGCCTTCATGCCCTCAAGTGGGTCAACACTCCCACCCAGCTTGGTGTCATCTTCAGACTTGCTGAGGGTGCTTTCTATCCCCTTGTCCAAATTGTTAATAAAGATATTAAACAGAGTTGGATCCAGTACTGAGCCTTGGGGAACACCACTTGTGACTGGCTCCCAGCTGGATGTAACTCCATTCACCACCACTCTTTGGGCTCAGCCATCCATCCAGCTTTTAACCTGGCATAGAGCACACCTGTCTGAGCCATGAGCAGCCAGCTTCTGCAGGAGAATGCTGTGGGAGATGGTGTCATAGGCTTTACTAAGGTCCAGGTAGACATCCACAGCCTTTCCGTCATCTACTAGGCGGGTCATCTTGTTGTAGAAAGAAATTAGGTTCGCTGAGATGAGGACAATTCTATATGGATGCTGATGCCAATGAGGCATGTATTTCTGTGTCATGTATCGTAGTCACAGCCATGTCGAATTGGAGGTTTATCTGCCACTAGTGCTAAAAAGGAGGCTTTATGTGGCAGGTATGGCTTCTTCAAGCTGCCTATTATAACAGCTGTAGATACTGGCTTTCCATAGAATAACTTCAAAAAAATGGTTAGGAAATTGAATGTTTAGTTTTAGACTTTGGGAAGAACGAAGAGAATCTCCTTTGGAAATTATTTGTTGCAGTCTGTTGCTGCTAATCAAAAGCTTTTGGGAAAACTTCAAAAGCAGGACACAGAGACTTTGATACCCCATAGATACAGAGTAAGATAATTTAGTGTTGGTATTTTCACTACATGATTTTAAATAATTAAGTTTGAAAATGAAGTTGATATTTATTTGTCTGTAAAATGGTCATCTTCTTAGGATCTTGACCTGTATGGAACTAAATCTCTGTGACTTCATTAGAGGCAAATGAGATTAATTTCTGGTCCTAAATAATAAGAAAAAGTCTTTAGGGTCTTCTGTCCCCTGTGTATATCTATCTTGAGCATGCACACTAGAAATACATTGGTGTTTGGTAACTGACAATCTTATTTAGAACAATGCTTTAAAACCTGCCTTAAAACCAAGTTTCAAGCTTGAAATCTTTAAAATAAAAATATTTCTGAACTAATGTGTTCTCAGATCAAACATCTGCCTTTTATAGGATAGAAGGAGCTTTGTTGGAAATTGAAAGATGCAAGAAGAATACTTAATGATACAATATTTCTTCTGATAGTGGAAACTGGTCCCAGAACACCTTTATAACAGCAGTAAGAAACAATGGATTATTTTGTTACAAACACTTTTTTAATAATGGCAGTAATAGATGGATTTCCATAACACTGTTTTAGTTCTAAATCTATTTCTGCTAATGTTTGTTTAATATTATCTACAAAATGGGTTTGTGTTGCTCTTCCTCTCTCTGAGTAAGTCATTTTAAAGTTTAAATGGAAGTGGTTATACTGTTCTTGTTTAGGTTTCATTTCAAAATCTGTTGGATATTTGGCCATTTGAATGACTTCTTCAAGAAGTTAGGGACTTCTCTTTGAGACTGCTTTCATTGTCTGAGGTGAGAGTAGATCCAAATTTTACATAGAAAATAGATAGCTTAGTTGGCTTTTTGTTACCATACTTATGGCTTCCTAGTTCTACTGCAGTCTTCAGGCAGGTTATCTCCCTGAAAAAGTTATAAGCTTTCCAATTGCACCACCGAAAGATATTAAAATACTGAAAGCAAAAAGAAAAGTATTCTTTGAAACTTCACATTGTCTGTCAATTTTTTTTAGAGTTTCAAATTTTTGAGAGACATACACAATGTACATGTCCATTAGAAGCATAAATCAAATATATCCTAAAGTTTGATATTCTTAATTTGTGCCAGTCCTATGAAGCGTTTACTGAATGATCTGATCTGGAGGGAATGAGGGAAAAAGGTCACATCAAGTGCCAGAAGTGCATTGATCCTCACTGCTTGGCAAGCCAACCTGTTGGGATAACAGGTTGGTCTATCTTAGAAGACCACACCTCTGCAAGAGTTACAAACAAACATTTTCATTACTGCTAGTTTCTGAGATGATGGGAAGATGAAGATGTCTTGCATGGAAACAGTCCTTTTTATGTACACTGGTCTCCAGTCTTGTAAAAAATGCCTGTGTGACTATTTGTGGAAATATTTTAAAAATAGCTTCTCTGACACACTTGACAGCAGACGAGTGGGAAAGAGAGAGGCCACAAAATCTTAGCTTTAAATAAGAAATGCAGATTAAAATAATTGAGGTTCTAGAAGTGTTGCTTAACCCTCTTTTTTTAGTCCTTTGGGGTTTTGTACATTTTGATTCTTTGCCTTTATTGATAATTCCTTCTAGCTTTCTACTGCCTGTGATAGCCAGTACCCACTCTTGCTTTCCCAGTAGCAACTAACAGTAAGAATGTATAATACATGATTTCCTTGGATGAAGCCAGGAATACATTGGCATTAACAGCTGAAGAAATCAACAGCAAACAATAATCGTGGTCATTTTAAAATTCTCTACAACTTATTGTAACCTCAAGTCAGATAGAGAGAATTTATACCCATGGGAAAAATATTTTACCTCCGGCTCTTTCTCATAAATTTTTGCCAATTTTCTGAAAGATCTGAGCAGCTGCAACTCTCATCATCTTTGATTGATTTTAAAAACTCCAACAACCATAGTTGGTAGCTTTTAACCTCTTCATTTACTTATTAGATGGGAGCTAGGCTCTCTTGAAAATCTGGCATCAAGATTATAATAATAGTTTATGAAAAATAAATTTCAAGTTACAGTTGCATAAAGATCTGTAGTTTCTGACTTCAAGGTTTATCTGTTAGTGTTTGGGACTGACTTCAGTATCAAAGGACAGAAAGCTGGGCATGGCCTTATATGAAGAGGAATTACTGCTGAATAAAACCAGACTAGTATCAATTGAGAGAGTAACATGTGAAATTGTTGTTTTACCTTTTCCTGTCACAAGAGCAGCATTTCCCGAAAAAGGCATTTCTTTTATACAGGACTTTGCTTTACTACTCCCCCACACCAAAAGAAACATCTTTGAAATGTTTCCAAAAAAAGCAGGTGTACGCTACAGGCTTCATACCATCAGCTTTCAGCGTGTAAACTGTGTTCTCTTGTTGAGAGTAATCACATGATACCAGGCATAATAGTTCTACTGGGACCCACTTGGGCTGGCAAAACTGAATAGAAATCAGACCGATCACTTGATTGGGACTGGTTCCAATTTTATTTTGGATTAAAATCAAATTTCTCTGAACCGTTCCCCTCTGTTCCCTATCTACCCCCTCCAAATCCTCTTCCTCCTGAAAAAAGATAGTAATAATTGAATTGCTTATTTCATTACACTTTTAGGCATCCAAAAGAGATTTATTGTAACCTACTTTTTTTCCCCTCTTTTTTTCTTTTTTCTTTTGGAGTACCTCAGTGGTGGTACTTTTAATGGAAATGTTGGTTCATCTCCATGCAGGACTGATTTCTGTTATCCATTTTTTAAAAAGAGACTAAGTTTGTAGGCTTCGGGACTTCTGATGTTAGCATAAAACTAAGTGATTCTGCACTGTGTGGACTCCAGGATACTATGCTGGTGGCTTAAGTCTAGGGGTTGGCCGTACCATCCTAAGCCCTAAAGTTCCTCTCTCTTCTGCTGTTGCCTACTTTATGTCTGCCACAGAGATGGCTGCATCTGTGTGCTGTGGGTATGCGTGTAATTGGAAGCATTCTGCAGTCTAGCAGGATCAAAGCTGCGATATAAATGTAAATTATTATTATTCAGCATATTAACCCAATATTAAAATACAGAGGGTTGCATTTTCAAAAAATAATATAGGAGAGATACTTAAAAAACCCATTTCCAGTCCATGTCATTCATTAATAGGATTGCATATTTAGACCTAAGAGACAACTTTAACAATTACCTTACAATAACTGTGCATTTTGCAAGTATAAAATATGGCATGAAAGTGACTTATGATATGTGAAACCTAGTGAGCTTGGAAGAGGTATCCATGGACTTACCTTTCCACCCTCTACCCCAAATCCTGCTTCTCTGACATTTTCTGCTGTCTTGAAAATAATTCAAGAGTAAGAGCACATCAGGGGTTGAAAGAGGCTGATAACCGAGACCTACAACAAAGTCTGCAGTGGGAGACAGAGGTGCAAAATTTATCTGTTTGTGTGACAAATTTGTGGGAACAAGGAAGAAAGGACAAAACACACTTGTTCTTATGACAGCCTGAAGATGTTATTCATGGCAATTCTCAGGTGCCATAATGCTGGTAACATCAGCTTGTGATGTGGAAAATAGTTTTTCATCCTCATGCTTCCTGACTTCTCTCTGTAGCAGTTTGCCATTAGTAGATCCTAAATAAACAAAGTTAGCTGTCAACAGATATCAGGTTATGATCAGCAGTGTCTTCAGGAGATTTGGATCATTTTGAATTACCAGAGGAAAAGCAGCTTTGCTTTATGAACTAACTGGTAACCTGCTTGAATAAGCCTAATCGTCAATGAAGAGAGCTCTTGTCCAGGCCCCGAGGGCCCCAGCATCCCTGATATCCCTGCCTTGCCCTCCCCCAGGCCTTCCCAGGCCTGCCCTTGGGCCCAGGGCTGTGGAGCCTGACCCCAGGCAGTGTAGGACCTTGTCCCCGTGGTGAGTGCTATGGGACCTGCCCTTTTCATAACACCAGAAGTTGTCCCAGAAGACCTCCACAACTCCAGGGTAACCTCCAAGCCCTGCAGGACACTACGGCCAACCTCCAGAGGGGGATCATAGCCCTGCAGGCTTCTCTAACACTCCCTGCACCCACAGCAACCTCTGTGCCCTGAATCCTTCAGAGGTAATTGAGTAGGGTATGGGGGCCTTTTAGTCAGATATGGCTAATCTTTGCTGCCTGTGTCTTAGCTGCTCCTGGGTCTTGGTGCTCGCTGTAGACTGGGTCATCCCTGAAAAGGGTGACCCTGGCCTCCAGAACACTCTCAGCACTGTGCTGAAGCATGGAATATATGAGGACTAGCATCTAATCAAATTTTAAATAAAATAAGAGAATGCAAATGAAAACCAGACATAATCCAAATGCACTACTATAAGAATGGTGGCTGTACATACTGCCTTATAACATATTATGCTGATTGTGTGTTTAAGTCACCAGACAGGTCTGAGTTTACTAGGGGTCAAGGATGAGTGACACAGACTGTGTTCCAAAAAGATGCAAAACCTCAAGACTAACCTTTCTCTTTTGAGGCTTGCTTACATTCCTTGGCACCTTGTTGCACTGGAATTCTGGTTCAAGGACTAGGTGTTGTGCATCGTGTTTGAGGTGGATAGCTTACTGTTCACGTGCTTCAGCCTTTCAGGGACATGCAGTGGTAATGGACATGCTGCACTGCCTCTGTTCAGGATGTTCTGTGCAGATCCAGATGTCTAGCTAGGCGTGAATGGCTTTTAGCGCATGACAGAAAGAAGTGTGCTTGATAGGGATTGATCCCTACCCTTAGCTCATAGCTGGTGTAGGAGGGATAAATTCATAATGTGCAATGCTGTAATTGCTACCTTCTCACTGTTCATGCAGACACCTTCCTTGTGTATGGTCAGTTTTATATGGGCCCAAGATAGCATGACAAGTAATTGGGCAAATCAGTGCCTTCCACAACAGAAAGACCCAAATTGGCCTGGAGCTACCATAAACCTTGTTTCAACATGAGTGAGTACTGGAAGTAGAAATGATGTGACTGGCATGACACTCCAGTGAGTAAGTCTTGCTGAGCGCCCATCCCCGCGCAGCGATAAAGCTTGCACACCACAGCTGTTACATTTGGATGGTGCTGTGCACCTTCTATGTACCAGGTGTAGGCAGTGCTAGCCAGAGGGTGTGCTGAGTTCTGTGTACAAGAGAGTATGAATAGGCATGCTGTACTGGTTTTGGGTGGGGTTAATTTTCTTCATGGCAGCTTGTATGGTGCTGTTTTGGATTTGTGGCCAAAACAGTGTTGATAACACCGGGATGTTTTAGCTGTTGCCGAGTAGTGCTTACACGGCATCAAGGCCTTTTCTGTTTCTCAAGCTGCCCACCGGTGAGTAGGCTGGGAATGCCCGAGGAGTTAGGACAGGACACAGCCAGGACAGCTGACCCTGTCTAACCCAAGTAATATCCCATACCATATGATGTCACACTCAACAATAAAAGCTGTGCAGGAAGTTTGTCAGGGCTGCTGTTGTTTGGGGACTAGCTTGTCATAGGTTAGCTGGTGGTAAGCAATCGAGTTTTTTTGATCACCTGTTTTTGGATTTGATTTCTTCATTTCTTTTTTACTTATTAAACTGTCTTTATCTCAACCTACAAGGTTTCTAAATTTTGCCCTTCCAGTTCTCTCCCCTGTCCCGCTGGGAGAAGTGTAGTAGCTGTGTGGGGCTTAGCTGCCACCAGGGTTAACAGATGCCCAGTGTACTCTGTACAGTACTGTATTTTTACACACCAAGAGATTACTACACACATTACTAAAGCATGTTTCTATATGTACTTTTCTTAAGAAGAAAACCTACTCTCTAAGGAAATAGTCAATGTTGACATATGTAACTGCAAACACCGTATACTCAAAATACGGGGACCTAAGGGTTACTATAGCCCTGTGTATTAATCCATAATTAATCCATGCTGCCAGGCTGTTAATTTTTCATGGTTGAGAAGAGGCTTTTCTGACCAGTATAACTTTATAGTTGTGGATATTTGAATTTTGTCTTCATTTATACCACAGATATTTTTTTTTAATTTAAAAAAAACCCAAAAAACAAACCACAACCTTTTTACCTTTTCCTGTCATGGCAAGAGGAGATAATAGTTCCCATCTGGTGAGAACAATTTTTGTGCAATAGTTGTATGTTTTTTGATGGAGTAAAATATTTATAAATAGTAGGATAGAAATACAGGTTCAACTGCTTATGATTTTGTTGTATGTTTTATTTTAAATCCTTTAGAAGCATTATTACTTGTGTTCTTTAGACAAAGTTGAAAGATTTCAAAATTTTATTTTAAATTCATGACACAGAAAAATTAAAACATGGTTTTCGTTATCTGCTCTATTACCTAAATGATCTGAAAACTTACTAACTCTGAAGTGCTTCTGTGTCAAAAGGAACAAGAAATTTCCCAGATTTCTGCAGTTTGAGGCTCCTCAGAGTATGAGCTGAAAGAAGTCTAGTCAGGTCATCCAGCATGTCCCTGAAGCTGCCACGACAGGGAGGAGAAGGCTGAGGTTATACTGCAATTGATCTGGGGCTGCAGCCAGCCTGATGCAGTTTTGAATAGCTTTAAGGCTGCTTTAAACGACATCTGAGACCAAGCTATGCTCCCATGTCAGGGAGACATAAATAACTTCCTGCTTTCTCAGCTGAATATTGTGGGTTTTTATTAAAGGGAAGAGGAAAAAGTACAGCTTTATGAAAAAAGTATAATTACTACTCTTCAAAATATAGAGAATATATATTCAGCTCTTTATTAGATGTACAGTATTAACACATCGATGCTCTAACTGAGATTGGTATCCTATTGTGCTATACAGACAGAGTGAAAAATGGTACCTGCACAAATAAATTGCTATCTGAACAGACAAGACAGGAGGAAAACCAGAATAAAGGAAGTAGTAGTATTCCCTTGCTACAAAGGCAGATGAAATTAATCCTGTGTCATGCTGAAGGTTTGTGTATGGCCTGAGGATGGCACCTGGGGGTCCTGGGCCTGGCTGCTGGCCTCACCACCACACACCTCTGACTGCTGTGACTCTGTCACATAACAGGCACTGCAATTTTGAACAGATATAAAACATGGTCCACAGTAGAAAAGAGTAAGGTCATCTATGTCTTCCTACTTTACGTTTTATGTATTTCTAGTGCACCCGTTACTTTAGCTTGGTGACGGCTGTTGAGCAATAAAAGGAATTTATGCATTTGTTGTTGAATATGGTCAACTTTTCCTGGAGTGTGAGACTGTTAAATGAAGAATGAGCTAGTAAAAGAGGCACTGTGTAATCTCATCTCTAATATCCAACTATGGGTAGCATAAACTGAATTTTCTTTTCCAAAAGTGCTTATAAAGGTAGCTTTCAACTGTTAACCAGGTGTGACTGAAGCAGTGCTGGCTGAATTTTGTGGGGGAGCTTTCAACAATAGCCCAGTAAGTGGATTCTGTAGTATTCAGCTCAGTACAAATAGACATAATTTACATTTCAGTAGTGTTAGCTATTTCAAAGCAGATTAGTGTTCATTAGAAAAATGCACCATGCTGTGGAGATCATGATAGTCTACAGTGAGAGACACCTCCCTGTAAAGTCCAAGGAGGCAAGCTGAATCTAGTCCAAGAGGCTTGTCAGAAATTGGAGTGACATGGAGAAGGAGCCTGATGGTCCTAGGCAGGGAAAACGTGAATATCATTTCAGTATCTGTATATTTTTCTGTGAATTTCACTGTTGCTGCAACATAGCTGAGGTCTCAGCCTTTTTGTGGTGTACCTGAGTGCACCAAATGTGTTGAGACAGTCTTATCCTCTCTGCCCTCACTTTATATCAACCTATTTTGCATTAAACTAATATATTAATCTACTATATGTCACAATTACTGAGCAAACAGCATATTAATCAGAAGCCAGGCGAGGACTGCAGAGGATGGCTGTGTGTTTGGCACTGCCTGCCCTCAGTATGCCAGACCTCTGTTCCAGCTAAGCCTAACAGCCCCATGTCATCCCTGAGTCTAGGTGATCAGGGGACACTTTCAAACCCACCAGAGCCACCTTGTAGCATTTTGAGTAGAAGCTGGGCTTACAGATGGGACTGAGGTGTTCTGCTCCTCTCCAAAACATGGAATGTTTTGTGATGTTTTTTGTAAATTTACTAGGGAGACCTTGCTCCTGAGTTTTCAAATGTTCTTTCTTTTTCTAGAAAACTAGATCAGGTCAGGGTTAAAACTAATTCAGGTTGGGTTTTTGGCATAGGAGGCTTATGTGAAATAGTAGGTAAGGCACTGAAAGACCACATATGCACTCATATAATTTCTGTACTTGACTTCCCATACTTCTTTGCCTTTAACAAGGATTGAGGTATGTTTGAAGCCTGAATTACTGTCTCAAATTAGCAGGACATTCTTCAATGCATAGTACTGGCATAATTTTGGAAAGACTTCCTTGTTTTACCTATGCAAATCTCTCTGAGCAAACCTGAGTTCATTTTCTAGTGGTGACCCCTTGGTATCTTGAAACTCTGGTGTCCAGGATGAAAGCTAGAAATCCTTTTTATCACTAGTTGTGAAAAACCAGGTTTTACATCGATGCAAGCAAGGTGACTGAGAAGCTTCTGAGTTGGGTCTGAACAGTATTTTGCCGAGTTGTAGGCATAAAGTATTAGAAACAAAATGAGAATGGTTGAATTGTGTGTCAGCTCTGTACCAGCGGTAATTTAGACCATGGTAAGCAATTGTTTGAACCAAAGGAATCTTGTCATTGGCAAAAAAGCACAAGTTAAATTTTGAATGCACAGAAATAAAACCAAGACCTTGCTATACTTAGAAGTATTTTCTTTGCTCCCTCACATCGCTGACACTTCAACCTCTGCCGCCACAATCTGACATGCCTGCAATTGTTCCCTGGAAAAGCAAAGTTTATGTTAGCCTCTGCCCTCACCTGCTACAGGCCACATCTTATCTGCAAGCATCTTCCTTCATGTTTCTCACTTGTGCACTGCTGGTAAGATTGTCCAGCTGTGCACATAAGTATTTATCTCCAAGAAAATTGTATTGTATCTGCAATATGCTCAGATTTGCTTGGACATGAGATAAAATGCTGCATTTGTGACATAAGATCTCAATGTAATGACATATTGTCAGTATGACCTACTGCATTGTAGATACTGCATTTTCTATATTATTTGGGTTAATAAAATGTACTCAAATTGAAGACTTCTTACATGCATTAGAGAAGTGTTAATACCTAAGCAAATTACTGTGTTATACAAAGTATTTAATTTATATTTCTTTTGTTCAAATATAGGGGAAATGGCCCAAGGAATGTAGCGTAGCAGCTGTCCTGAGCTCTGTCAGATAATCAGATTTAGAGAAGACAGAATTTTAAGCATTTGGATGTAAGAATCTTGTAGACCAGAATTCAGTTTGGAATTGTACTCTTTGTTGTGCTTGCATGTTGACATGAATAGTTTCAGCAGTGTAAAAAGTAGAATTTGCCTTAGCATTCTTTTGAGGTGGGTGCTAAAAGACACATGTGGATTGATTTGCCTCTTCTACAATTTAGATATCTACATTTGAACTCAGGGTCTTAGGCCTCCTTTATAGTCAGCAGCATTTAGACTGATGAGCTTACATAGAGTCTTCTGTATTATAGATGTCTACATTTGGTCAATGAATGCTAGCAATCACAAAAAACTCAGAGGTGTAATATTTGTTGTAGTAGGCTGTTGAACACTTGGCTGTATGTGTCAGCAACACAGTTTATGAAACATTCTCTTCAACCTCTTTAAAGCTACTGCTACATTTTTATACTTGGAGGAACCATTTTCACGAAACATCAGTGGCTATAATGGGCATTGCTTTTGGCAATACTAGGAAAAACACAGAGAATGGAAAGCAGTGGCAGTATAATTTAGAGGTTATATCATTCAAGGTTAAGTGGGAAAACATTTTTTGGCATGGTCTTTGCTTTCTCTGTTCTGTGAATGGAGACCAGTAGTTTGATTACTTGCTACCTTACCACGTTTTATATTTACACTCATTAAAAGGCTAAACATTACAGCCATCTCTGTTTCAGAGTTGTAATTGCATAGATGTAGGTGTTTGGCCCACTCTTTCTCATGCACATACATAAACGTGTAAGGAGTAGCTTTAATTACAACATGACAAAGAAAAGCTGTGTTCCAGTGGCATCTCTACTTCAATTAGAAAGCTAAAGCTTCTGCTCATAATTGTTTCTATTAAGATTAGTACATTTTTCTCATTTAGGATACCAAGAACTACTCAGGGAAGGAAGCATGCCTTTTAAATAGTTTGCAAACTGCTTGTTCTGTTGCTTAAATTAACTTCTAACACTCTTCATTTATGAGGAAACGGGGTTTTGTTTTTTGGATTGTTTTGGTTCTCAGTGAGCATTTAAAGCCTGGTTCAGATTTCTGTAGTAAACAAATTATACAAAGTTGTAAAGAGTCATGCATTACACATAGATCTGGTGGTAGCAACATAAAGCTAATATCAGCAAATGAAAGAATGGGAAACCAGTTGCCGCCTCTTTCTAGTGTGCAATCAGTGTAAGAGTCTCTATGATGGGCAATTACCTTAACTGCCTGCCTAAAGCAGCAGTGAGTTGCATGATCAGTCCAATGCACAAGATTATACACTCCCCACTACTTGATGAAGAAATTCAGTCTGCAATGATAGCTATCATATAATTCCAGTGTACTGCTTTAAAACTTCTTAAGAAGCAAAAAAAGGTACTAAGATAACCCAGCTAAAAAGCAATGGAAAAAACAATATTTCAGTCAGCATAGAACTACCCAGGCTTGCAGTGACCTCAAAAGATCATCTGGTCCAACCTTTGGTGGGAAGGGAGCATCAAGGAGATTATCTAGCACCCTGTGCAATTGCATCGTGAAAACAAGTATCAAGAACTCAAATATTGCATTTCTGTTGCAGTTAGTGTAGCACCGAGTGATATGGTGATTGTTCAGAATCAGATTGTAAAAGCTTTCTTTTTCTGCTGAAAAATTCCATCCATTTTCATTTTTTGCATTAATTTTATGTAACTGATTTGTCTTTGTTGTAGTTGAAATGGGTAGAGCAAATAAAATGTCATACTTAAAATAATTTATAATACAGGGTATCTCCTTCTAGTTGTGGTATTTCTAGCAAAACGAAATCATGAGCATTCCTAATCCTTTGTTTCAGTCTGTGCTGTTTAGTAATCTGTGAGGGAAGAAAGCCAAATAAACAGCTGGCATGTTTTAGCGGTTACTACTAGCTTCTCTCTTGGCTGTCTCTGTTGAATAGGAGGGATTGCCTGGTGAATTTAAAGGCAGGGCTGAATGCCACGAATTCTCATCTTACACTTAGACTCTGCTGTTACATTGAGCAGTTCTGGCACAAAGGAACTCGACAAGTGATGTGCTTGCTTGTTGGTAGGAGAGAGCAAGCCTTCTCCAGGGCCAACTGCAAACTGTGAAGCGACCTCCTAATAAAGACTGTCACACACCTTTGCAATTCTGTTTCTAGCATAGGGCCTGCTTCTCTGGCCAATGAAATATTCAATGAAATAAATACACACCAACATTTATACATAAAATGAAAAGTAACATCCCTCTATATTTCAAAAAGGCAAAGGCATTGTGCACTTTTTGGGCGATGATGAAATAAGTATAAAATAGATTTTGGTCGTGGTAATGAATAACTGGTGGTGGGGATGCAATATGAGATGTGGTAGTGAAGAAGTTTTTTTCACTTCTGAGAGTGACTTTTCGCACAAGAAACATTTAAGACATTTACTACTAATAAATAACATTAATACATTAATAAAAATAATATTAATGAACTAGTATTCATTGTAATTGCAAACGAACATTTTTTTGTGTACAGTTTAGCAATATGCAGACTGTTATTGATTATTTTTAATCTTCCATAATTGCTATTTTAATGTTCTCAGTTTTGGCCTGTAGAAATTGGGAAGATCAATATTACCTTATTGCCTCAGTGTGGTTTTAAAAAACATCATCAATGTTGAATTAAAACCAGTGAGTTGAACATGATTCATTTCCATACTACTATTCCTATCTTAGAGTATTTTATCTCCCTTTATCTCTATTCCTCTATCATAGTATCTCAACTTGTTGCATCTTCACTTGACTAGTAGCTAGTATTGAGTTACACAATGCTGTGAAATCAACAGTACAGTTTGAGAAGCAAGGTGCTACTCCGAATTTGTAATGATCTGTATTGGTGAGTAAAAACCTACATGAACTGCTTAACTGACTTCGGTAAAAGGTAGGTTTGATCAGTGGATGCTTACAGGCTTATGTCATGGTTAGCATGAGGAGGTTCCACATCTCAGTGTGGCTTCTAGTTGGTACTGTAAAATACGCACATTGAACTACGAAGTTTAACAAAGCCTGAGTGTGACAACCTATGGGAGTATTTAATTCTCTTTGGTTGTGTCTCTGGTGTTAATTGTCTTATGGCAAACTTTTTCACGTAGCATTTAGTAGTTCTAGAAATTTGTTTTTATTTTTAAAATCTTGGTTGTAGTGCAGTGCAAAATGCTGTGATCCATAATCTCATTTTTTTTCTTTCTGGTCTTTATGTCATTAATGATATCCTCTTTTTAGAGAACTGCATGTTTTTTTGTAATTTGTTTAGAGATAAACATAATGATTTAAGTCTCTAGCCCATTATCTCCAGCAACTGTAAATTTTCATCCCAGTCCTCTTACCTTTACTAACTTAAATCACACATTTAAATATGGGGTTTTCTGTATTTCTTTGGCAGATTCTGAGTCTGGTGTAACTGCCCATACCTTTATATATATCCTGTCTTCAGTTTGTTCTGTGTGAATCTTGATTATAGAAACTTACTAGTACATCAACTTCATTGCAGTTACACTTAATTTTTTTTAAAAAAGTATATAAAATATTTATATAAATATATAGATACATAATTATTATAGAATATTTATTATAATAACAATTTATTTTTTGATTTAATGCTTAAATCAAAGCATTAAAATGCTTATTCACATGTCTATGTACACAAACTTTAAATCTACAAAGTTTTAACTTAATTTAGACATACAGACGAAAATACTGGCTTCTGCAGCCAATGCTCAAAGTGTTATTTCAGAGCTTCCTGCTCTTTGGACCCTAATCCACACTATTCTGAAGTCTTTAACCTTAAAATCTCTTTTTACTCATTGCTCAGCCCCTAATGAAATCTAGTAAGTGTGGTAAGTCATCTGCCTTTTCTATTCATGATAATAAATTTAGTTCCCAGCTTAGTTAAAATATATAAATAGAGCGTCTTTCTGAGTGCTGGGATACAGGCCATCCAATAGTAGAATTGTACATTCCTTTTCACTGACTGATTCCTTTTTACTTATTCTGGTGTCACTCTTCATTTCATTAATTTTTCATTTTCTGCCTCCAGGAAACTTCTCTCTGATTCTGGCATGTTTCCCTCTTTCTCCCTAGTGAACATACTTGAGACAAAGAAATCTTTTAGCTTTGCAGCACTCTGTGCCTCATCTGTCATCAACTCGCCTCCATCCATCACACCAAGAGACTACAGTCTCCCTCAAAATCCTCATGATCCTTATCTATTTGTAAAACCTTTTGTTTGTCCCTCTACCATTGACTAGAATTGTTTTAAAATTTTTCTTTCTACCATGGTGCTTTTTTTTATTACTGATTTAACAGATGCCTCAATTATAGCGATAATAGTATTTGCTACTGTTTGTAAGCACAATCTTGGGAGCAAAAAGAAAACATATAGTTAACAGCTGCAAAATGCTTTAGGACTATACCCTCCTGTACATTTTACACGAGACATTCATTGACTTTTCTGCAGTGGCAGAAGACTTGCCTTTTTTTTAAACAAAGAAGCCAGAGTATACATAATGCACAGTTCACTATAATGGCAGGGACAGGAGCTCAATCACTCTGAATTGCCTTAGCTACACTAAAGATCATGGTTTAAACAGTTTCCACTGGTTTGCATCAGATGAGCTTATTGTTTGCCATGATCTTTTATGCAACCAGTGAAACCAAAAATGTTGTGTTAAGTGACCAGGGTTGAATGAGGCTCAGATTCCTGACTGTGAATGTCAGCTACTAAAGATAACAAAAGAAGGAGATGGTCTGAATGTATCCTGACTGCGAACAGTGGCCAATTATGTTAAATTGCCTGCCTTTGCAAGAATGTCCTATACTTTCTTGAGCATGAATAATTCTTAAATTTCAGATGAAGAGACAAGATACAGCAATGGATTTCAGGCTTGTTCAAAAACTTATTTAATACCAACCAGCTCAGTTCTGCTACTACAGTCTGATCCAGTGTACTGAGCAGTGCTTGGATGTGAAGGATAGGGCAGGTGCTCATGTACTTTGTGTAATGGATGAGCAATTTAAGATCAATGTGTAAATTGTCAGTACGAAACTAAAAGTGTAGCCTTTATTTTCAGTAGGTTTTCATGAGTCACATGAAAGGGCTTCAGGAGCCCTTATATGGTGAGAGCTAGTATTCTCTTTTCTGTAAAGAATCCCTCAGCTGAGCAGTCCTAGAGGAGACAACCTTTTAGTAATATTAAATTAGTTACATTGACTGTTTAATAAGTATCATATTTTTTTATGAATTTTACTGTCTCAGTGGCATCTTAGTCTTGCCTTGTGGACAAAGATGTCAGTGCCTTCCATCAGCTAGGGTAGACAAATACAGATCAAAATACTGTACTTTCCTTACTGTAAAGAACTAGGACTGTAAGTACCATATAACAGGTGCAAAGCACATTGATGTTGAAGTGCAAGCAAACTGGAAGACATCTAAGGTCAGTGTTGCAAGTAGTGATCACAGTATACCTGCTACCTAATCTTTGTCAAGGTTTTCCTTGGGCATCACCACAAATGAAAGACTCAAGGAGCAACCAGAGATGTACAATTAAACAGCTTTGTAAATGTTAATAGGAAACGATAACGTACGAATGACAATCCAGAGGAAATGTCAGAGGGTTATAGAAAGCTGAGCTGTTGCATAGGGGAGACTGGCTTTTTTGCCTCAAAACTTATTTCCAGGCAAGGATACTCTACAGCACTGGCTTTAAATTTCTTGTTATCTTCTAAATCTTACATGTCCGAATACTCATTATCAGTGTTATATAATATTGTTTTGATTAACTGATATGTCATCAGTTTAGACTTGAATTTTTGCAATTCTAATCTGAGATTTTTGCTCAAATCTATAAGCTACTGACTTAAGTTATATTCTCAAAAAACCCATTCTTTTGTTTAAGAATTTATTGAGTTATATTGGAATATATTTCTAATGTATACTAATATATATTCTAATACATAAATACAATACATATCATTAACCCCCACTCTCAATCCATCCTGACAATTTCTAAGCTTACCTAAAATCATATTCAGAATGTATCTGCTGTCTCCAAAATGGACATATTCCTAAAGACTTTCTCTCTCCATATGTAGAATTAAAGAATCACAGAATAGTTATGACTGGAAGGGGCTTCTAGAGATCTAATACAATCTACCTGCTCAAAGCAGGGCTATGTCCAGCTGGGCTTTGAACATCTGTATAGATGGAGACTCCGTAACTCTCTGGTCAACCTCTTCCAGTGTTTGATGTTCCTGACAGTACAAAACCCCCAACAATTCTAATGTTTAAATGGAATTTCCTGTATTCTGCCTATTGATCGTTCCTATTTTCCTGTTTCTTTTCCTGCTACTGCACATCACTGAAAATAGTCTGGCTCCATCTTCCTTACATGTACCTGTCAGGCATTTATACACACTGATGAGGTCCCCCTAGAACTTCTGTTCCCCAGGCTAAACAGTCCCAGCTCTCCTCTCAGCCCCTCCTCGCATGAAAGATGCTTCAGTCCCTTCATTGTCTTTGTGGACCTTTGCAGGACTTACTTTAGTATGTCCGTGTGTACTGAGGAGCCCAGAACTGGATAGAGCACTCCAGGTGTGGCCTCACCAATGCTGCGTAAAATAGAAGGATCACCTCCAGTAACCTGCTGGCAATGCTGTTGGCCTTTTTTGCCAAGTGTGTATTTGCTGACTCATGATCAAATTGTCCACCAGGAGCTTTGGGTCATTCTCTGCAAAGCTGCTTTCCAGCCAGTCAACTCTGTGACTTTTCTAATGAATGGGTGCAGGAATTTGCATTTGCTAGATGACCAGGTTCCTGCTTGGTCACTTGCTAAACTCATTTCTATAGTTGAAGTCTCTTACTTTCCCTTCCTGAGATTCCTGTTTCACATACAAAATCTCGAGTTTAGGATTTTACATTATGTACTTTTTGAAGACTTGTCATGTGTGAATCAAATTCAGTGATGAGCTAACCCAATTCTAGGGGTATTCAGATACAGATCTAGTTTCTTACCTCCAATTATTTTGGTTTTGGATTGTATAATTGAACAACGGTAAAATGTTTCCTGATTCAGTTCCAGCCAAAAGTTCTTTAATCTTAGCCCATATCTGTGTTTATGAAGACTAAGAACAGAATAGACTTGCACGTACCCCTTCCTGACACAGCATTCCTCAAGATAAATACCCTAACGGTACTCAGTGTCTAGCTCTTTGCATTGTCCTCTTACACTTTCTCATTTGATTGTTGATTTTCCACAAAACATTCTCAGGCACTGACCCTTCTGTACCCTTCTGTACATTTCCAGGGAGTTAATTTAAGAGCCCCTTGAGTTTCCCAGCACAAGACCAGATGACATGACATGCACTACCATGTTAACATATGACACCTGATGTTTTCATGCATGATATCCTTCTTCAGAAACCAAGGGTCTAGCCAGAAAATTCAGGCTTTTCCTTTATAGTATTGTGATATTGCAGTGTCAGGTCTGCTACTGCAGCAGCTGGTAACCTGGAGCATGTGGTGCTTTGGAGAATGTGTGCTCCTTCTGTGGCTGGAGAGCTGTCAGTACCACAACTTGGTCAAACTCTTGCAAAACAAGTTCCCGTATGAACTGTTTCCCCCTTGGTCCAGAAGGGCTGGTGGTTGAAATCAACTGTTTTGAGATTAGGAAATTAATAGAAACACACGAGTCAGGAAGGGCAATTTTTGCTTGGGACTGGGGAGGCGTTCCTCAATCCAGGAAGTCCTCAGCAGGCTGACATTTAGCCTGTAGGTGGCAAAATGCCATCCCAGGAGAGACACTCACTGGATAACCATACACTTAGCTAGAAGACTGAAAGGCAGAAAGTCCTCTTGCTACATGCAGACAACACAGGACTTACTGTGCTAATACCATATCACCAGTTTACATAGGGACACCACCCAGGAGCAGTAAGGCACCTCCCTCCAGTGTCAGATGAATTGCAGACCTGGACTGGCAATAAGACACTGCTATCTGTCCACGGTTTCCATCGCCCACTTCCAGAGTGGTCTGTCCAGACACCAGACTCCCAACCTGAAACAGTCATTGCCGGACATCCACAAGGTCACAGGTAGATTTTCAGCTAAAATGGTTCTCCAGCTGCCCTGGCTGATGTGGGTAAGGGGAGACTTCTTGGGTTATTTGCTCCAAGAGCCAGCTCCAGCACTATTGGGAAAGACCTAAATATTTTGGGCAATGAGAAGCAGCAAAACATTGCTGAGTCTTTTTGTCTTTTCGGTTTGAGGAACCTGGGGGCAAGGCTATACAGGGCAAAGGAGTAAGAGGAATACAGTTTTTAGGTGTTGGTTACACAAGAGAAAAATGAGGCAAAGATGGGATGTGCTCCCATAGACAAGCCTTTCCCCAGCTTCACATAGTTGCAGTTACCACAGCGGCCTTTGGATAAGAAATTATTGTATAAAGTATGTGTTTTAAAGTCATACTCCTTGTTAACAGTATCGGTTTGTATCTGACATTAATATTTGTTTTCTTAAAAAAAATATTAAAAAACATCAGCATAGCTATTTTCTGGACTTAATGACATTTGGACTTTAAATCTATCCTTTCCTTCTCTTACCGCAGACGACAAATACCATCATTTTATACCCTTATTCTGGGTCATGCTCTTAGCTTCTAATATGTAAAAAAGCATCCTCAGATAACACTGCAAGAGTGATTGGACCAAGAGTATATTTGCAAGATAGAGCCAGAGGCATCTGGCATCAGAGCCAGGGAGCATGTGGAGGGAGGAGAAATGCTGGAGTGTGGCTGGGTGACATCCTCCAGAGAGGCACTCAGAGTTGGCAGGTGCTTGGGGCAACTGTCTCTTGCTCCGTGCTAGGTGGTGAGCACAGCAGTGGTGCCTACTCACTGCTTTCGCAGGTTCAGAGTCATACTTTTAGCATGACTACTGGAGGAAGGCCAAACAGGAACAGATGGGTAGAGAAAGATGTGTGCGAATATAGATGGTGGAGATGGCATAAGCCTTCATGCAGAGGAGCCTAGGGTACAGCTAAATAGTGTTTTATAAAACTTTTTTAGCAGTTGCATGGGCTGGGAATTTCTGTTTCCACTGTAAAGTGTGTCCTAACCCTTGCAGACAGATAGGAAGGAGTACAGGAGAGAAGAGGTTTAACTGTTCGAAGATGAGTCTTATTAATGAACAAGCAGGGAATTTCAGCATGGGTTGTATGGTCTTGTCCTGCTTTTTATGGTAAAACCTGGAAGAGTTTATTAAGCTTAGAGGACAGTAATTGGAGAAAAGTGGGGTATAATTGCTGGGAGAAGAGGAGGAGAGATTGAGGAGGAATGGTGAGAGAGAAGAGCTGAGAATGAGAGAGAATTTCAGCTTTGAAGTAGGTAACAATTGTGATACCAGGTGTAGATGCAGAGGAATGGTCTCTCTAATGTACTTAAAGTTTGGATTTGCATTGCTTCTTTTGCTGAAACTATGTCCATCAAAGTTGTATTCAAATTTGTCAATAAATAGGTGAGGGCCTTCCAAAGACTACGGTGAGGCAGAGCGTAAATGCACACACAGACTGTGGATTGCACAGTGGGCTACTGTAAATTTGATGAGTTCTGGTGTTGGGTGACTCTTGGGGAGTGCTGCCAGGCCTTGTCCTGCCACAGCCACCTGGGTTCAGCTAACCAGTGCCTTGGCTCCACAATGCTCTGTGATGCTCAGTGATGAGTGCGCTGATGGGTTTGTCAGACTCAAACTGCTTTGCCACAGTTTTCCAGGGGTTAAGACAACCTGTATCTCTACTGGAAGGAGTCCAGAGGCAGGTATGCAATCTCATTAGAGCCACTTCTAAATTTAGTGTAGAGCCAGGAAAGTGGTCTTTCATATTCTGGTTAGTGACTCATTTAAAGGGCATTGTGAACTTGTAATGCCAGTTGTGGATGACACAGCGACCCTGACTTTAGTGGTGATGTCTGTACCTGCCTAGGCTTCAGTGGGGGCCTCTGCCTCTTCACACATGTATCCAGCTGTCACACAGGGAAAGTCACAGACAGCTGAAGGAGAGGAGCAGGTGGGGCTTTTTTTGTAGGTTTCAGTAGTGGTTCAGGACTTTGGATTTGCAAAATGCGAGGGGGAGATGCACCAAGTGCTACAAAGGCCTTTCAAAAGGATACAAGAGAGCTTATGACATAGATAACATTGCTGGTGTTGCCTCATTCCTAGTCCTCAGGTGCCTTGAAAATGCTGCAGCATAGACACATATGGAATATTCCCATCTGGGAAACAGTCTTCATGCTGCTGTAACCAAGGAGGTCTCCCAGCTGAATATATGAGCCAGAAACAAGGAACACGTTTTTTTATCTTTTGTACCATGAAAAAGTAAGCCTCACCAAAACGCTATTACAGAAAGTAAGGTAACTAGTCTGTGTCCACAAAAGGCTTTCCAGTTGGAGTTGTGTGAGAAGGGAAGCCAAAAAATTGTAAAGTAGCAGGTGCATTCTGCCCTTGTGCTGAGATGCCCAGGCACCTGTCGTACCAGACCAGTTTTGCACATAGGTCAGGATATTTAATAAACACACATTGCTTTTTTTTTTTCCTTGTAAGTCTTTAAAAGTTTTGATAGTAGAAGACTAATATGTTTTCCACATTAGGACTTACCAAGCTGAGATCTGCTTTTCTGTAAAGTATGTGGATCAGTGCTACAGAATACTGTAGTTAACCTCGCTTTTAAAGCTGTTCTTTGATGTATTATAATGTTGGGATTTTTTTGTAATAGAGGAAAAGAAGAAAATACCCCTGGGCCTGAGCCTGGGATTAATTATGTGTGGGTGCACCTTATTTCAACATAAAAGTCCACTTACATACTTCCTTTTGATTCAAGATAAGCTGGGGGGCACTTTGTACTGTTGCACAAATTAAGATTTCTAATTTAAATTTAACTTCTAAGCTATATAACAATATATGTGGTTTTCTGTAGATAGTGAGAACAAAGGAGTGTGTTTTCAGTGACACTAAAACAATGTAGTAAGGGCAATAATGCCTTCTGTTCTGTCCTGTGTGTCTCTCTGATACATTGCTGCTTAAAACATAATGAAAGGAAACTCATACTTGCAAAGCAAGTAGACGGTATCGGCATCTTATTGTCACAAGAAAGACATAACCTTAAATACCTTCTCATCATTATACTTTGCTTAGTGGACTACTAAAAATACACAAGGTATTTTCATTCCTAGTTGCCTTCACCAAATGTTAATTAAAAATATTTTCCTAAAATAAGTGTAGAATCTAGTAGCTCTAGTTCATTTCATGTATTTTCTTCTTTCTTGGTGCTCATCAGCACCAAAAGTTTGTGTAATTCTTCATATATTTATAGCTGAACACTCATAATAGACTATGCTTAATAAACTGATCCACAGAATAAAAATGATGCACACTTCTGTCTTAGGGACACAATTTACATCTTCTTTCAGATCTACTGACAGACACACTGGGCCATTTGTGTTTTTGTTTAGTGCTCAATTTATTTTTGGCATTCTGGCAATATTTAATAACAACAGTATATAAGGCGAGACTGTATAAATGTTACAAACTGCAAATATAGGCTACAGTTTTATTAGTGATAATGGTAAAGGAAGTGGCCCACATGAAATGAGTACATAGACTCTAAATAATAAAGCAGTGTGTGATTCCTGAAATGTACTATCCTGGACCAATTAAACAACACACGCCTCCCTCAAAGAAAATACAAGCATCACACAGAGAAAGGCAGAACAAGAATATTAGAATTTAACAGCGGTGGTGAGGGGCTTACTCCCTGAAGATGATGATTAGACTTTCATAACGTACCCAAATTAAGCTCTGGAGTGATGCCAATACTGCAAAGTCCTTAAGAGAGTTTGAAGATGTAGCCTAGCAGCCCTCACCTTTGCTGTGCTGTGTCTCCTCTTTAGATCTTGCTCTGGTGATGTTAATTCCCAAGTCAAATGCTGAGATCTAACCCACAGGAATCATTTAGAATGCATATTATCTATCTGATATGGATTACCTTATTTTACTGAGTAAAGCAGTTTTATCCTATATGTTTGAATATCATGGCAGTAAGCATACTAGATATAAATATCTAGTCAGAGAAAAGCAGTTTTAGTCACTGATTTTGTCTCTTCTGAAAAATATACTTGCAAGGTCTCTGTTCGAAAATTATTTCCCAAAGTTCTGGTGTTAGCTTTAAAAAAAGTCACCACTGCACCTGGACTTGAGAGATGCTAGTCTTATTAAGACATTAGCAGGTTTGTCAAGGAAGAGAAGGTCAGGTGAATAAATTGAGAAAAATAGTAAACAGTTTTACAGTCTTTCTTACTTTAATACATGTTATCTACACACTATTGTTTATTTGTAAGAGACATCAAGTATCTGTGACCAAAGTTGTATGCCTGTTAATGTTAGCACACTATGTTAAAAATGTCCTTGAAACACATGCATTTAGGACAATACAAGTAGATATAACATAATGACAGATAATTTCTTCCCCTCGAGCCTCCAAGGTTATTATGAGCAACTTTTTTGTAAATGGAAAATAGTACATATTACTCAAGTACATACTGGATACTTCACTTAGGCTTAGAGCACCTGCTTTTGAAATACTGGTAAGCTTGCCAGTATTAGTCTTTCAGAAACTTGTGACTTGCTGTTCAGATTATATTTTCATACTCAGTTTTATGGATAGTTGGGGATGTTTAGTATTTGAAAGATCAGGTTAGAATGATTAATCTTAGTTGTGCACAGCTCCTGTTAAATTATGCAAGTCTCGACCTATAATAGTGTTGAGATGACAGGGGGTTGAGCAGATTAAGTTTCCTTGCAGGAATGGATATTCATGCATAGCTGAATCCAGATATTCAACAGCAAAGGTCTTGTGGTCCGATGCTGAAACAGCTTGACATGTATAACTTCCACTGAAATCAATGGCACTAATAAATGCTGAATAAGAGCTATTTTCTTGTAATTGGTACAAGACTTGAAAACAGAAATATAATTCTTTGTAGATAAATTCTTTTTTATTGTGTTTTTAACCCTCATGACTACTTTTTTCAAGTTTTGGCAAATGTGCACATGCTTAATTTAGTACTATAAGCATTTCTCTTTAACAGTGACATTAAAGTTGATTTGTAGGTAATTGCAGATTGGAGCCTTAGAGTGTATTTCATATCTGTAAAATGCTAGATAGTCACAGGATTGAGTCCACCATATTGTTACACAAATTGCCATGATAATTGCCATTTCTGGTTCTTGTTACATGTCACAAATAATGGATTAAATTTATGACATTTTCTCACTGTTGTCCTAGTTTTTGTCACTGCAGCCAGAATGTATTGTCTGAGACAAACAGAGATGCCAACCATTAAAAAGTGAATGTAATTCCTTTTTTTGTCACAAATTTTTAAAAGAAGAAAACCTGGCATATGGTTAACCCCCAATTATGGAATAAAGTAATGTAATATTGCCTCAAAATAATCATGATTACTGAAAGTAAAACCATCTTTGTTCATTTTTTGGTAGCACACATACTAATATTGTTCTATAATACGTTACAGTAAATTGATGCATTTTAAGTATATATATTTGCAGACAGTAAACAGAAGTGGTATTTTGGAGTACATCTGGTACATGTTTGAGAGAAAATTTAAAAAATATATATATTGTGTAACATAGCTGGTATGAAATTAAGCTGATTTTAAATTTAGTTTGCCTTTTAATGTCAGTAATTTAAAAAAATGCTGTGTAATGATATTAAGAATTAGAGACCCAAATAAAAAGAGAGTGAGAGTGAGCATTTAGAATTTAAAATTTAAAAAAAGGCAAGACTGCAATTTAGCACCCTTTTAAAATCAGTGGAAGTGTTCTTCCTGACTTTGGTGAGCTTGTGGATCCTGAAAGTGAACAGGCATCAGCTCTGTCAAACTCACTTTTCTGGAGCAGAAATGAATAAGAAATGAAGAATGAGGCAGCTTCCATGCTGCAAAGGGGATTCCAACAGTAGTCTTACTAAATAATAATGATTGGTTTATCAGATAAAGGAAGGAGAAACAGGAAAACTTAGAAGAACAAAAAGAGTACTTTGAAGGAAACAAGGAAGAAGGAAAAAGAATTAAGAGCTTACTGGGATTAAATGTTGAAAAACCTAGTGCAAAAGGAGAGATGTAAAAAGGATGGTAAAAAGTGGTGTGCAGTGTAAAGGAGGATACTGGAAAGGGAGATGACTAGTAGGGATAAAATAAAGAGCTGTAGAAAATTCAAACACCAGCAAACACCAGCAATGATGATGCCCTTTCCTGCCGGTAGCAGCACCTCAGGAACCTTGGTTTCCAGAACAGATGAGTGAAATCACAGGCTCTGACAAGGGATACACAAATCACCTCACAAGAGGTAGGAGACGAAATCTGGGACATGTTGACTTGTGGAGGTAGATAGGGAACTGAAAAGAGGATTTCATACAGTACCAAAAAATGACTATTGGTATTTTTAAATGTGTGAAATGTTTAGTGTGTTGTTTCTTGTTTTTTGTTTTTTGTTTTTTTAACGAACTAGCAAAAATCATGTGTTTATATGGGATCTTGTTGCTCAGCTTGTTAAAAAACTAGAGAGAACATTGACCAGAAGCACTCTGTAGGCTAACTTCCTGAACTTCAACCTTTTAACTCTACTAACTCTTCAAGGCATTATATATGACATCTCTGTGTACTTATGAACAAGGAATGCTAACTGCTGCTGACACAAGAGCTAAAATTTATCCTTGGTGTGCCTACAATGAGTACTATGATACAAATTTTGCCCTGTATTCTTAACTCAGGCATTCAGTGTGAAATTCAGTTTTTCCTGACATTATTAACTCTGCTATGCTGCTAGAACTGGTTGATAGTACAGGCCCCATAGGTCATATTCCCCATTTATTTCTCTAACCATTGAAGTCTGTGTCAAGACTGGTGGACAATTTAAGGATTAAATCTAAACTTTTCAGTGAATTATTTCAAGTTCTGTAACTACAGAAATGTTTAAAAAATAGGAAAGATTTGGCAATGTCAATTAAGAACAGCTACAAGGTAGGACCACCACCACCACCACCACCCTGCCCCCCCTTCCCGGGGAGAAATTAATTGTGAACTAGGTAGTAAGAATTGTCCTGAGAAGTGCTAACTAGCCCCAGTTCAAAGCAGAGCATTGGCTCCGAATAGCACCATTTTTTTCAGACTGCATAAGATGGCACAGGAGTGATGTGAGGCAAAAGAAGAAGCAGAAAAGGCTATATTTAGTTTCAACTTATAAAATACAATTAAAAGATGGTTAAACCCCCCCAACAATCTATTTCCTTGACAAAGTCTTAACCATGGGGCCAACTTAATGTGCAGTTCAGAGAGTCTTCTATAATCTGAGTGCTAGGACCTGGAGAAACTCTATTAGCTGCAGGCTGTTTTAACTTGTCTTTCACTGTTTATTTAAAGATATAATACAAATTTCCCAACTTTGCCTTCAGAGTCCACATGGTGTATGGATAAAACAAGGTCCATAGTCAAGAATTTTTGAGAGTTGTCCGCCTTTGTTCTTTTACCAGGTTTTCTCGTAGTGAGCTTCAGATGTCTATTCAAATACAAATCTGTGATATGTCATATTCAGAATCACTACAGAATAGGCAGGTAGTTGTGAGATTTATCCAGTCTCATTAATTTCACCAATAACTGATGCTAATGTCATGTGCCTTTCTCAGGCATAATAACAGCAGTCAGAATGACTCCAGCTTAAGTAGAAGTTGGCTGATGAGTAAAGCTGATGGAAAAACAAGATTTGTGTCTTTCTAGAAACACCTCTGTATCAGAATCAGTTTGCTCAAAAAAAGTATGTAAAAGAAATTTGTGTCAGATGGATTGTCAGCGTTATAGCACGGTCCATTTAAAAGAGAATATTTATGTCTTGAGGCATTTTGTTTGGAAACAGTACAGTACTGCACTGTGTCCATATGTACCACCATTGTCTCTCAGAGAAGTCAGAGTTCAGGATTTTCATCATACGTTTTCCTCTAGGGAATGGTGTGCTTGTCTGGACTGTATCTTCCATGGTGCCTTGCAGTTATGGTAGCCCTGTGATGCCTCAAAGCTCTTGATCTAGATGACAGAATAATATGGGTAGGTTTTGGTTTGCTGAACCCAAAATAAAGTAAGTAATGTTGATATCCAGAGCACTGGTAAATATTATGAAGATCACAGTGGTTTACTTTTGAGGTTCTTCTGTGTGTTTTCCTGTCAAATATTGATTAAAGTCATACTTTTGGTCAGCATGAGAGTCCCATGCTGATTTTAGCACATGTGGCTTAGGCTTCTTTTACTATCCGGCTTGCTGTCCTACAAATCCTCCCCTTTAACTTCTGAGATATGATGTCATTTCTTTTGAAGGTTAGGGTATATTTCATAACTACTGTTACATTAGCTGGATTCTACTGGACTGAAACATAATATACCAAGTCCTGATGTTCATGATAAGGAATCTGAGATTGGCAAAGTAGACAAGAGAATATTCCTCTAGAAGAGTTGGTAAAGGTTTTGCCTGGCAAGATCACATGGGAGGATAAACTTCTGGAATGGTTAAGGGGGAGCCTGTTGTTGTGGAATCTGTTTCTATCATTGATATGGGGTGAAAAGAATAAAGTGATCCCTAAAACCTGAATTTAAAGTGATAAAAGAAAATTTAATGTGAGGATAGTCATAGTTCTTCCTGAACAGATTCGTCCAAACAGGGACAAACTCAAGGTCTCAAAGTGCAGTTCAGAAGATGGTGGTTAAAGAAGACCTAAAAAAACAATAGAGGTGTTTCAGAAGAGAAAAACCTTATAAAAATAAAATTTTGTCTGAATTAAAGTGTAACTGTACTTTAGCATGTCATTTTAATAAGGTTTCAGCTTAGTCTAGCAGCTGAGAAAAAAGTAATGGCTGAAGAGCACTATGCAAAAAAAATCTCTCAAGTATGTCAATAAAAAAAATAATGGTTTCAGTCTAACCATTAAAGCCTAAATAGAAGTGAATTAGAAAAAGAATGAGGAAAGAATGCAGAGGAGACTTCTGGTAAATCTGCAGGTACCATATGGCAGAATCTTGCTGAAACCAAAAGCTATAGGTATATGAATACAGAAGAGGGGAAAAAAAACCCAACTAGCTGAAAACTTTTATGATATAGATATGATTCAAACAGGAAATTAAAAAAAAATTCATATATTGGAGCGATAACCAGAGCACTTGTTTACAAGGTAAATTATGCCTATCTGTGCAACAGACTTGCCAGAAGAAGTGAGAGCATAGCCTTATGTACAAAGGGTTACACTGGTTCCAGAAAAAGCAGTTCTTAATGGAGGCAATCACACAATCCTCTCTGTATGAGTGTAAATCCCCAGTTGTAACTATGTCAATAAAGAGGACTTGCCTTGATAAAGAAATTGAGTACATAATGTTGAAAGATAGTGGTTTATTATCAGTTATTTAGTCAAGAGTAGTATTGACAGTCGTAACAGTCAAGGCCAACAGCAAGAGAGGAGAAACACCTTTCTAATCTGAAATTGCTGTGAATTATCAGTTCTTAATCTGTATTTGACATTACTTGAGAGTCACAAGTCTCCTTCTGACCACTTCAGGAAGCAAATTCTGGAATGAGTAGACCCTGGCTACCCTGTATATTTTAACCTATTTTAATGTGGGTGTTTGTTTTTGTTTTTTTTTTTATAGTGACTTCTGACTATATAAGGTGCTGCACTTCATGCTGTACATACATAGATATGCATTTTTGTACTTTAGATGTGTATACAAAAATATACTGTTTGAAGAATCTGTTCAAGTACATATTAGTTTCATAGACTGTGTTAAAATCTATAATGAATAAAAAATTAATAATTAAATAGATATACACATATACAGTGATGGGTGTTTATATATAAGTTAAATGCACCTAAAAAGTAACAAATATAAGTGGGATTTTCAGACACAAGCAGGCATGCAAGCACTGAAGCATGTAATTTGATGGGTATTATTGTGAGCACATGAAAAAAAGCCTCGTGGAAGAGGCTGTGTTTTTAAATGCAAACATATGAAATAAAACATATAATTTAATACAGTAAGATTGAATCTATTTAACAGGTCTAACTGATGAGACTCTGGAAAGACTACAAAAAATGCCACTGTGAGATGTGTAGAAGAATGTATGTCAAGTATTCAAGCAGTAGCAATAATCGTACTTGGGGACAGTGTTAGTGGCCAAAATATATATGCTGAAGATCTGGGTGTACTTTATCATAACAAATACATTAAGTTTGTATAGAGTATGTCTGAAATGTTTTTTTGGAAAAAAGTACTGCAAATTCTAAGGAATAAGAATCTCACTCTTTCCTGTTGATCTAGAATTTGTCCCAGAAGTTTGGAAGCAGATAAGCAATCTCTTGTTCTTGAGGACAACTGACCAAACCTAAATCTTGTTTTGCTAGCTGCTCTGCTATTTTATAGCCATGTTTTCCTGGAAGATAAGGTTTTATGGTACTGTACATGGTTTACTACTAGGACCACTGGAAAGACTTGATTGCTTCTGTGATGATGAAACACTTACAGTGCACATGGATCTCAAGGGGATCCATTCACGTTTGAGACATTTCAGAACCTTACTGGAAACTATCTGTAGCACATAGCATAAGGAATCTCCCATTTTGTGCTCCCTTCGCTCAGAGTATCTGGTACTATACTAATTATGTGCTGTTGTCCTTATCTTAGACCTGGCAGTAATGAGACCCATGCAAACCCTTCCTCAGTGGGATAGGGTGGGGAAAGCATGCTCCCAGCTGTGCTTGGGATTGGACACTTTACAGCTCTGCTGGGTACTTACAAAGTGCATGGAGGGAACAGCTTCAATCCTTGGTTCATAGTCAGAAACTCCAGACTGTAATTATACACCTCAGCAAGATAGATGAACTTGGCAGCAAGAAGTACCGTTTGCCTTTTCATTATGGCTAAGTAGACTGGATGAGAATGATGCAATTGTTATTTTGTTCTGTCTTACTCTTACTATGATCTGACCTCTTTCCACACTGGGGCTGATGGGAGAGCAACAGTACGACTGTGACAGGTCAGTTAGGATAACGTTCACTGGGGCATGATGGTATTGTCAGGCCACGTCAAATATATCTTCCTGAGAAGTACTGGTTACTTCCAGTAAGGCAAATTTTGTTTTGTGAAAGAATTTGAAAATTTTTGGCTTTTATTCTAGTGAAGATGGATATAAATTTGAAATATCAAAATTTGTCTGGAAAAAATATCATCCTTTGAGCAAATGGATTTTGATATTTGTATAATACTTTAATCTGTGGTTATTACAAACATTTTAGTGTTGTTGTCAGATATCTGCATCATTTGTGTGTTGGTTTAAAAATCATACTAGCGAATAGCCTATTTGCTCAATAGCTGCTCAAGAAAATTTCAAATGCTGTTGAATTTTTTAATACAGAAAAAGGTCTTAAGTGTTTCCAAAAAGTTTTCTAGGTTAGACCAAGTATCAACTCAAATCATAACAGTATCCATATATATTTTCTTTTACTCTGACATAATTTACAAGACACTGTGAAATAATTTTAATTTGCATATTCGAGTGAGAGTGTCTGGAGTTGTTGAAAAGTTCGATTATGAAATAAGCGTATTTTTAATCTCTAGGATTATGCAGGTTTGTTGGGAGTAATAGTCTTCACTATACTAACCATGCTGTACACATACATATACAAATGCCATAACTCTGAATGTCCCCCCTTCCTCCATCTTTCCCCCAGCTTTTATTGCTAGGCAAGATGTCCTATGGTGTGGGGTATCCCCTTGGGTCAGTTGGCATCAGTTGTCCCAGCTGCATCCCCTCCCAACCTTTTGCCCATCCCCAGCCTGCTTGCTGGCAGGAACAGAAAAGGCCTTGATGCTGTGCAAGCCCTGCTCAGCAGTAACTAAAAAATCCTTGTTATCAACACTGTTTTGGTCACAAATCGAAACCATAGCAGTATAGGAACTGCTATGAAGAAAATGAACTCCATCTCTGCCAAAACCGGTAAAGCCAAGAAAATCTGGGTATAGCTCTGACTTCTGTATGGTACTGATTCTACTTCTTTCTTTTCTTAAATTAAAATATGTTTGTAGCTGGGTTTTGAAACAAGATAAGTCTAACTCTAATATGATGAAAACATAAAATATTTATTAACGATCTTTTGGAAAGTCTTCTTTAAACCTTTCTTAGAGGGCAAGTACAGGGGAACAGCCAATGCCTTTGAAAACTGATAATCCTAATGGAGAGAGAGAAAAAACCAGAAACAGCAAAATGAAAGAATAGAATTAATTTTCTTAAATCCTCTCCTTGGCAAGTCAAATATTCTGCTGGCAGATGGCAGTTGGACTTTTTTCATCTGACCCCATTTTTCCATATTTAAAACCAAAGTAATACTGTATTTGGTTGCTGTGCTATTTGACTTGTTAAAATTTGGCTTGCTTACATACAGACTTAATCTTACTGACACTAATTTCCTGAACTCTGGGATTAATACCATTTAGCAAGTTAAATTATCTATGTTGATGTAATGGATTCGCTGGTCACATTAGGTGCATTTTTTATTGCATCTCCTGCTTATCAACTCTTCTTTGGTAGCTGGCTGACCAAAGCGACTTGTATTTAATGCTGCGTTTCTGGACCAGCATTGTCAACAGGTCTTACAGATCATTGAAGAAGTAGCATTGTTTCAAGACACAGTCCAGGTGAAGTCAAGGGACAATGATAAATACTCAGCACTGTTAAGTCAGGACACTTATTAGGGTATATAATTATTTGGTTTAGGATACATAAATACAACTATTGTACTTTTAAAATGTTGCATTACTGTCCCTTAGTCACCCCAATTCCTTTACCAATCTATGTCACTGTTGCATTGAATAACATTTCTCTTCTTAAAATGCGTACAGACTTTTAACTGCTTATTACCATTTAGCGTTCTATCCAGGAAGTTGTAGTCCTAAGCACATACGATAAAGCCAGCAGTTGTCATGGCAGGTCTTTAGTGTCCATTTAAGACAGTTTATAGTAAATGGTAAAGATGGCCTCCGGAAGGAAGGGTATGTAGTATGACATTATATACTAAGTTCAGCAGTTGAGTCGGGGGAGATTCGTCTTTCAAATTACTATTACATTCTGTGGGCACTAAAGTATGAGCATCAGTAGAAGACTTTCTTCTAGAGCCTGGGAATTCCAAGTTATTCCTGTGCACAGTTCAACCAGGTATATTATGCGTGACAACTAGCTCCATAGTAAAAAAGAAAAAATAAAAAAAGATGCATTGATGTGATTTACTACAGTGGTACTGAGTAGAAACTTTTGTCATGAGGTAAAAGACCTAACAATGAGCATGAAAGGTATTTTAGAGACTTTTTAAAAAGTGAAATCATGTAGATTCAGTCAAAACTAAGTGCCTGTCATCTCCAGAGAAAAGAAAAGAAAGAGGTCTGTAAAAAGTATGTAGGAGAGCTCCCTACAGGATTTCTTTTTTTGCAGGTGAAATACTGTTTGAATTGGGTAGTAGGCAAGATATAAATAAGCTTTGTAACATAGTAACATGAAATTTTGTCTTACCATGCTTTGATGACCTATGAAGAATCACTTTGTAAAGCTTGTCTGATGGCTCTAGAGATGTGCTGAGGAAGTATGTTTTACAAAACTTCTCAGTAATGAACATAGTCTTTTAAACTAAATAGTAATGCTGTATGTTAGATGTTTAATTTCTGTAAAATCTTGTTCCTACTTTGAAATGAAGTTTTAATATTATCCTCCCCCTTTAACATGCATTAAGTTTACAGTAGGTAAAAGCTCTGATTGACTTACAATAGGGATAAAAACAAACAAAGTAAACAAAGGCTCCTAATATAGATGTCAACATCGTACTGCATTGTGGTAACATTGCTCTTGCTCCTTGCTTGGTTTGTTGTGGGAAGTAAGAAATTCTTGCAGTTTTCTGGCCACATCTCTTTACTAAACAAAAGCAATGCAAACAGACCTTCTAAATAAAGTTATTTATTAATATCTATTAAAACACTTCACAGAAAAAGCGAGCATTATTATTCTGATTCTATAGATTGGGAAATTGAAGCATATAAAAAGGTCATTTTTCAAAAGTGACCGAAGAACCCACCTGTGAAAATAAAACCAGAACTTCCGTCACCTGAATCCCTGTGCTCTGTTCACTGGGTCACATTTCTCTTCTTTCTTCAACTGAAGTACTGTGCTAATTAATTCTGATTATTCTGTTCTTCATTGATCCTTTCCCATGCAGGAGATAACCCAAAGCTCACTCAAGCTAGTGAGTCTTTCTGGTGAGTTTGTGTGATGTTGGGTAAATCCTGTGATAGTAATGCATATACATGTTATATTTAAAAAAAAAACAAACACACTCCATTTACATTTGTCATGTCTCTGAAATCCTATGGCCAGATACTGTAGCTCAGGATATTTATGAATAATAAGCAAGTGTTATAGAGTTGCAGTCAATTCAGAGGTTTCCTTTTTATAATTAATACAGTGGATTTTATTGTATTCATGGAATTTGAGGAGTGGATCAAAAATTAATTAAAAGCAATACAAACCCCTAGATCTTAAGCTTGGGCTTTTACTGAGACTTTTGCATGGCAGCGTTTTCACTTTAATTTGAGTTCATTCAAATCCTGTAAAATGAGATCATGGAAAAAAGGAGGAAAAGTGTAGGAAAGGACAGAAATCAAGGGTTATACAACCCAAGTGGCTGGCATGTCACACATTTTAAGTAGAGTGCAATGTTAAACTCACACTCTCCCTGTTTAACTCTTCATTCCCAGTACTTAATATTTTAAGCTGGTTTCATAAAGAAATGAAACCTGTGAAATCGCACTTTCTCTTTCACTCCCCTCCACAGCAATAACTCTTAGAGAAGTCCCATCAATTAAACAATACGATAAAGGCTTGATTATAGACGAGGTTGGTCATACAAATTGGTCATGAGAATTGCTTAGTTAGCAAAGGAAAGAGACTCACTCAGGTAAAGTCATGCTGCACTTGGATTTGTGTATTCTGACAGTCTGGCAGGCCAAGATCATACACATGCTCACTGGCTTCTCAGCATGCCGGGTAAGGTCATGGAGTTGGAAAGTTAAGCTGAATCAGCCTAGTTCCTGCTGTAATTCAGAATGACTCTAGGAAAGCTACACCAGAGCTGAATTTTGCTCAGATTCATTAGGAAGGATTCAATAGCTCTTTGAAGTAGTTGCAGTCAAAATAAGTGTAGTTCAGGCTTGATAGTAGCAGAGAGACCTCCCAGTGAGTAGCCAAACTGAACTAACAGGTCATGTCTCCAAAACAATAAACCTGTCTGAATAAGAGGTGGAGTAAGCAATGAGACAGGCTGTTTCAAGAAGGGCACACCAATGAACTCAAGAGACAAGCAAACCAGTTGCTGTACAAAGGTAACAGAGAAATACAACTCAAAGCTAATGAAATGAGAACAGAAGGTGAAGTATAAAAGTAATGGACTTTTACTGTAAATACCTTCCAGTAACTAAGACTGAAAGCACAACCAAGTTAGTTGAGGTATCATCTATAGAAACTGGGAAATAAGCTAGGTGAACCTAAGGTGCCACAGCCATTTATGTGGCTACTCTTGTTCCACATTGTGTTGGGTTTTTTAATAATTTAACTTCATTTCCTTTGAAACAAGATTGGGTTAAACTACAAGAAACAAACAAAACCCCTTCAAAATGCAGAATACCTCTTCTTGGCCATTTTCTTATTGTTGTGGGTTAAATCCAGTGGACAGCTAAGCATGACACCAAATGCTCGCTCACTTTCCCCCAAATTACCCCTAGTGGCATGGGGGAAGAGGAAAGGAAGAGTAAAGGTGAGAAAACTTGGGGATCAGGATTTTTTTTTTTAATGATTAATAAGTAAAGGAGAAATGAAAGAAGAAAGAAAGAAAAGAAAAGATACAAGGTAACTACCTCCCACAGGTAGACTGACACCCAGCCAGTTCACAAGCAAAAAATAGCTAACCTCCCTAAACCTGCTCTTTTCCCTTTTATTGCTGAGCTTGATGAGCTGGGCTGTGGAATATGTCTTTGGTTATTCTGGGTCATCTGCCTTGTTGTGTCTCCTCCCAACCTACTGCATGCTCCCCAATGTATTCACTGCAGGGGGAAGACTGAGAAACTGAGACGGCCTTGACTGTGCAAACACTGTTCAGCAAAAGCTAGAATGTTAGTGTGTTATCAGTATTGATTTGGTCAAAAATCTAAAACACAGCCCCATATGAGCTACCATGAAGATTAATTTTATCCTAGCCAGGCCCCGTACGCTTATGTAGAACATTCTTAACACCAAGCAGGTGTGCTCTTAAATATATACTCTGACCTTTCTCAGTAAAGTGTTTAAAGAGATACCCCATTGCCACTTTAAAAAAAAAAATAAAAAAATCTCTGTTTTAAGGATTCTGTTAAGACTGTTGGATACAGAGACCTCAGGATTCTTGTGGGAGTAAGGCTGGGATCTGTCTGTCGGTTTAAATGCATATTTTAAGATGACTTTTTACATTTTGTTCTATCAGTAAGTGCTCTTTCCTTCTCCCCCTACTGTCTTCTTCTTACCAATACATCCATGCATGGGTGCTGCTCATTTCTCAATTCTGAGGCTGTCACTTTTCTTTCTAACCAGCCTTCTGTGCTGGTAACTGCTGCTATAGCACTTTTGCTTTGGCTGGGTGGGCAAAGTGAATCCCAGCGAAGCAATACATCAGTTATGAAACTCCCACCAGAAATTTTAATATCAGCACCTGTGATCGATCAAGCCAGTCTTCCAATCAGTGTATGGAGGGTTTTAACACATAATTTTCACCATGTTAAAGTGAACTTCTCACATAAATCCTCAATGCTATATCTATATATCTATGTGGGGAGCCTGACTGCCTGGAAGAAAAGCTAGTGTATAATATCTATTTTTTTCAGCATTACCATTCTTTCTGCCCATTTTTCAGGGTTCCTCTCCTTTGTCATTGCCCTTTCGTATACATATGTAATGTAGTGCCCTAATTTGGTCTCAACTCTTCCGATTTAATATATACCCATGCACATTTATGTACATATCAGTGTAATACGTGCCTAAGCCATCTGGTATCTTTCCTTGCAAATGTTCACACAGAAAATTGACTGTGAGTAAGGTTCTGAACCTGCCTGTCTAAATGGTCCAAATTTGTTTGATTTCTCAAGCAAATGCATAGATCCTATTAGTGAGACTGATCCAACATATTTCCATGTGTCAGCTGTACCTGCTGCAAGTGTCATTCTGTTCACTGGTAACAGGACATGCATCTTAAAATAGAGAGAAAACAAGAACATCAGGTCCTTTTGAGGATCTGAATTCCTTTTTCTACCATCTGCTGACCAATGCTTTGAAAGAAAGAAAGTCTGTGTCTGGATTGACACCTTTCTTCTTTTTAAGCCAATAAAAGATCAGCCTGTAAAAGAGCCTAGACATGCCATGTTTGCACGAGAAGCTTATTAGAATGTAAAATGTCGGTGGTATTATATATTTGCAACTCATTTCAGTCTACAGGAGCTGATACAGGTATTCTGTTAGTATATTACTTATATTTAATTATCCTTTGAAACTGATTGATTTAACTGTGCAGTAAAAGTCTGTTTTATTGTTACTTTAGACAGTGTGATACAGAAATTGCACAAGTTACACAAGAGGAGAAACAAATGTGAATAAAAGTGACATTTGAATCCCTTGTTTCATTGTTACAGTGTTAAGGCATATACTTTGGAAAGATTTTTTAGATATTCTTGTATGAATGTTTTGTTCGTTAGTAGGCACACAACCGAAGTTTGAAACTGTAGGAGTTAGAAGTTACACTGCAGGACCCAGTTTAATCATCATCAGGTGTAGTCAGTAGAAACGTTTGCATGGTCAGGAGGAGTGTTTGGGGCAAAGCAGTTCCTTTCTCTGAAGCATCTGATATTAGCCAAAGGATAGTACTATTCAAGATGGGCCAATGATCTATCCTAGCAGTGTGTATAGAATAATGGAAATAAAACCAGTTTCCCTGGTATTCAAATTTGGATATTCTACATTTCATATATGAAGGTATACATCCTTGATTCATCCATCATTTTTCATGTGAAATTCATTTCTTGTGAAATCAACCATTATTAAATTCCCTTTTAGATGTTATCCAATAAGGCACAGTCAACCACCCAGGGAAAGGTAATCTTATATTTTAGTCCAATAAGATATCTTTCTTGCATAACACATTAATTTTAAGTGTAAGCATTTTATTAAAACAGAATTTACATGGTGGTAATTCTCCTGTATTCAGTATAATATTGACAAAACGAGCTCTTTTCTTCTTGGTTTTGAAATAGTGTGTAACTGCATGGAAATTCTGCCGTAATCTAAACTTAAATACATTCAGTGGTATTGAGTTACTGTGGAATTCCGCCTGGAGCCTGTAGTCATTGCAACAGTAACCTCACAGACAGGGGTCTAGTACTGGTTGAACTCACCTCTGTGCTCTCACAGTCCCAGTATACACTTGATACTGGGACAGGCCACAGCTGTTTTTTACTTCTACTGGCTTACGAGACACACTGCTGCTTTGACTTGAGCACAGCCACAGCACTGTTGTGATGTGAAATTTTGCTGTCCCTATCATACAACCCAATTTTGGAGGTAGTCTCACAGTTACCACTGAAAAATCCTCCTTCAAGGGCCTCGGGGGTCCCTTTTATTGCCTAGACAGGCTGGAGCTCAGGAAGAAGTAGTTTCACTGGTCTTCAAACTGACCATGCTAAGAGGTGAGCTAAGCAGCTATTTCTGCCTCTGCGATCTAAACCATACATACTGTTTTCTTTACTGTTTGTGACACAAAACGCCTGATGCTCAGCCTGCAAAGGGCAGTCTTAGCTGAGCCACCATGTATCTACTCATCAGCAGGAACAGCTGTAGTAAAATTAATGGAAGAGATTTATCTTTAAGCCTCTTGTTGATAGGCTACTTCACTTCTGTTTCTTCTCTTGTACCTTGGGCATCATCTGCACGGAATCTGCAGTTTCCCTATAACTGTTTGCATTATACACTAGAAGGAAACAGTACTTTGCATTTGCTGTTTTTGTAGGACAGACACTAAACCTTATGTGGTGTGCTTATGTGGCATGATGCTGCAATGCTGTGAAGGCTCATGACCCAGAAAAATCAACTGTGTTAGCATGACTGAGCAAAGGCTAATTATGCCTTCCTTTGATTACTGTAAGTTGTCTGACTGCCCTACAGAGCCTGCTATTAGTATACTGTCTTTGGTGCCAGAACCAGCTCATCTGGTGTTATCTAGGAGGAGGGAGTTGGGGACTTCTTGCAGCAATGTATTGCATAACATAGGCATACACTTGAAGTCTTCACACACATTTTATTCTCTTCTACTAAGGGCAAAGGTGTTCCTAAAAATGTTTCAGTTTCCCCTTGTATTCTTACCTCTCAGTTGTATCTGTCTCTCTTTATCTATCAGCCTCCCCCTATTAGTACTGCTGTTCCTACCTGCCTGAGAGGCATTTTGTCCCACTTCTGCTTGTGTCTTCTCCTTGCTGAGCTCCTGAGCTGGTAGTTAAGGCTGCTGGTACTGGCCACCTGTATCATTGTCTGTGCCTGGCTCTAGCTTTTCTTCTTAATGTTCATATGCCTCTGGAGAATGTGGCTTTGAAGTATTTTAACAGTCCATCCCTGTCATACATCCATCAGCTTTGTCTTCTCATCTGGTTTATGTTTCACTTTTTTTGCTAAAGGCACAAGAGGAAAGGTGATAAGCAGTGAGGGCATGAGGGGAAGACTCACAACAATGACCCCCCACCTGTTCCACAGCCATGGGAGGGGTGAAAATGAAGAGAGAAAATAATGTGAGCTGATGGCCAACAAAAGCAGGTGATGCCAGCTGCATTACTAGGGAGGCAGAGAACAGGGCAGAAAGCCAGAACCTAAGACCAAATGCTAAAGGGTAGGCAGGCCTGGGCTCCAGTCAGACCTTCTTACATGGACTCATCAAAACACCAATCAAATTAACATAAGATGTGTATATATTTGTATGTAATAAGAATCTCATACTGTATAATTCCCCTCATCATGCAATAAACCCCCTGTAGTTCCTCTGTTCTTCTTGTCCCCCAACCTATTCTCACCTGCTTCTTGAATCTAAACACTATTAATCTGCTGTTTCACTGCCCTGTGTGTTCTCTAGGTACTTCTGGCCTGTTCAGAAACTCACAGGAAATGAGCTCAAAATTACTGTGTGACCATCCCTTAACCAGTGAACAGAAAGAAATGTGACTTTTTACCAAATCATAATAGAGCAACACTTAAAAATAACAGATCTTGGAAGGTGGGAGCAACTATTCATTGAGCATATTTTGACTAACAAGAAGTGAGTTTTTCATGTATATTCTACAAAGAAAGATACAAAAAATCTTGAATACAATAATTAATACTTCAACCACTGGTGTCTAAATAATCTGACATGATTACCGTTGTAGATGCCATTTGCTGTTCTTTATTGTTGTCATTTTTTGTAGCATAGAGAGGTTATGAGTGCATGATTGGTGAAGACAGATACAGAAACATATTAATGATCAAATGTTTTATACACTGAGAAAAATAAGGCTTGTTTAGCTTTTCATCAAAACAGAACTAGAACCAAAAGCATGGTTTGAGTATTAAAGGAATTTTCGGAAGTATATTTCCCAGAAAGCTGGCAATGCAAGGAAAATGTGTCTGCCTTCTGCATGGTTCATTGCTTTTTCTCCCAGGAAGATTCCACATCACCCTTGGCCTCTGAACTGCACTGGTGCATCTTACAGTGAATAAATTTTGTGTGCTAGTGAACTAAGGACAAATGGCAGCAACACAAAAGACCAGAATAGTAGTAACAGTCATGTCACCTGCTACCACCAGAGAAACAGGCCACTGCCCCTTCCACTCCTTCCAGTCCCATCTTGGCTCTGAAGTGGTTAGATCTTATGCTCCTTGCTTTAACTGCAGAGGAAGTTAGTTATTTTCATATCTCTCACGCCTCTCTCTGCCTTTCTTGTAAGCCCCCTTTAGTACTGAAAGACCCCAAAAAGGTCTCACTGGAGCCTTCTCCAGACTGAAGCACCCCAACTCTCTCAGCCTTTCTTCATAGGAGAGATATTCCGACCCTCTGATCAGTTTGAGAGAGACTCAGACCATGTTTAGACCTTAATCCAGATAACTAGGAGTGCTGGAGAGCACTTAGTCTTGGGGGGTGATGGTGGATAAAGGAGTACCAGAATGTCGCAAAGCAACCAGTAGCACTTCCGGTGAACCTTAGGTGGGAATTGCAGCTGCTCTTTTTAGTGGCATTTAGCTGCATGTAGGTAACAATTTTCTAGGGCACCTACATGTATGAGGGCTGAGAGACTCACTCAAGTTCAGGTTGTCCCTTCTTAATGGTAACTTCGAGGTGAACCAGCTCTAATCCAGGAACTTTATGTTTGTGTCAGCCTCACTTTATGTGAACCAATGGTCCCCACCTCTAAAGTATACTTGTGCCTCTCAGGTAAGCTGTGGCATTGTTTTTTTTAGCTCTGAAGCCATTTTAAGGAATATCTGCCCATAGCATTTCCTGGCTACTTGTTCCTGCCCCTGTGCTACAGGTTCCTATCCCCTTGTTATTGTAAGACAGCTAAGTGGTGCTTACCTGAAAAGCAAAATAATCCATCAAAAGAGGGATAACTTCAATAACTGGGATTGCAGCCTAACACCACAAATAGTTATTTATGAATATGCCATACAGGCATAGAAATGAAGGGTTGGATCAGGAAATGAGCTGCTTGAATCTGTTTCACTGCTAATTTACCTCAGTCAGGAAAAGGTTTGGGCCTTCCTGTCCCAGTCTTCTCTCTCCACTAGTTTCAGAGGTGCTGTTTCCTGAGCTTGTTTAGATGTAATTATCACTTGCCCCAAAGGCAAACAAGTTCAGTAGGTCTAAGGGGCTTGGCTAAGCCACCAATGAACCATTAATCCGTTGTCAGGTAAAACACTAGTCAGGCACCACTGTTTGGTCAGAAAATGCTCCAAGCTCAGGATGATGTTCTTGACAAACTGAATGATGTATTTCATATAAATATGCAAATTGGTAATCCCATTTCATACAGGCACAACTGAGATAACTCGTTACCTCTTGTTTCTTGTTTGAGAACAGCATAGCAGTAACTGAATCACTTTGAGATGATAATGTGTTTAGCCTGTCAGCTGTGTCTTTAAAGAGATACTGTGACACCAGTTACTTGGAAATGTTCTTCCTCACATGAGCTATGGCATGGAAAGGAAATCTACACTTAGGTGAAGGATGACTTTGTACAAACGCAGTGATACTGAGGCACAGTGCAGCTTTGTTACCCTGGGGAAGCTGCATCTCAGAAAGCCTGATGAGCTTGCTTACAGCTTTGGCTAGAGTTTGTTCATCTTTCGATAGAGAAGTTAGATACTTGCCTAGTATGCCCTATGGTCGTTCCCTGCTGACATTCAATGGAGAATGTCACAGAAGGGTTTTGTCCTCTCTCTGGCAATTCCATAATCTCCATTTTCTTTTCTGTCTCTTCTGTCAGTCTGAAAGATCTTGTTTCCCTCATGAATAGACTATTTCGATTGGAAGGGTCCTACCCATGATTTGCTGTTTCCTACCATGTGTCTGATGAACCTAATAATGAGCAGGAGATACTGCAAGGACTAGCAGTCTCTCTGCTGAGTTTAGCATATGGTTCTCTATGCTCCAAGACCTTCTGCTAAAAAGTAGTCCAATTACTTTGAAAGCACCTCAAACATTGTGCACATCTGATCAGAAACAATGTGCTAGATCCAGCAGTGAGCCTGGAGCAATTCTGGTGAAGAATAGCGTGGACTTGTTGCCAGGTAGGAGAGAAAACTTAGGCAAACAGGTTAAAACGTTGGTTTTTGTTTGGTTTTTTTTTTTCCTGATCTAAGGAAGTTTAAAGACTATGCTGGTTCTATTTTTTTAGCAGTTCATTAACACTAAAAGCATTTATGTGTCCATACCAACAAACCTGTAAATCTTAGATATGAATAGTAAACAGGGAGAAGTCATATGACCCTGCAACTTTTGTGCAAAAAGGCAAAAGAACTGGCATGGATTCTCAAAACCCAAAAAGAGGCATGGTGTTGCTACAGTGGGAGTTTTCTGTAAATAGTCTATCCATTCTTGAAACCAAGGCTTGAACAGCAATTGATGGGTCTTTGGACATCTATATTGGTAGAATTTTAACACCACATATAACTTAAACTGCAATTTTAAAGGAGGTAGATGCTTTTTAATTCACCATTTCTGTAGTGAAGTCAGTAATAGGAAAATTGGGCTCTGCTTTAATTAGCTATAGTTTGGTCCATTAATCAGTTTCAGAACATCCTAAAGTACCTGTATTCATACCCTGGGCAGCTTCAAGATTGCATGAAGCGTCATTCTTGTGGAGTTTTATGTATCTACTAAGTCTGCTAGTTTACATGTGTTCCTTTGAGGCAGTTGTAACCGTTTTCTTTGGCTCCAGCGTTATGTATAGTGTTGTATTGTGTGTATTTTTATTCTTGTGACGACTGCCTCGTATCAGCTGTTCAGAGATCCAGCACCATGGTGTGAGATGGATAGTCTGTTATTTTTCCCTTGTGTTGGGATTCCCACTCATTTCCATGGAAACCGGAAAACTGGAGGAATAAAGCACAGAAGCTGTTGCTGTATTACAGGACTGTGCAGCTTGAAAAAGCACACATCACTATGGTGCCTGTGAATGCTAGTATAGTTGTAGGTCTGTTTGGGTTTCCAGTCTAAAAGCTGTATTTTAAGGGGGTTAGGTTTTACATTTATTTCCTACTCAAACCTAGTTTTACTTTCCTCATGAAGTGAAATGTGTTAAACACATTCTTATATACATTAATTTATTAACAATAATAGAAGGGGGGCATATGCACATAAGTGCACACATAATTATATAGATATATGTGCATACATCCACAGACACACATACACGTACGCTTCAGACAAAAACACATTAAAAAATAAAGCTATTAAAGTCTGTAAGAAGCGTATAACTGGTTCATGCAGTAATTTTAATGGCTGTCACTTTGAAGACATTTCTTATTCAAAAGCAAACAAAAACCTGCAGCACTGTAGTGGGTTCTTGAATCAGTAATGAAATATATACACTTTTTAGTGTCCTCCACAAAAAAAAGTCAGAAATTTAACCATTCAATTTTCCTCCTGAGCAGCTGGTGCACAACCAATGCTGTGAGTGAGTACAGAGACATCTAAAAGAGATCATGAAATTGGAGGTGAAATATAATTCAGAAAATAAATGAACATAAAGAAACAGATCAGAAGAAGACAGAACTGATCAGGGCAACCCTTCTGAGTATTACTTTCTCTGTGCTTTCTCTATGCTACTTTTCAAATCCCACTGATAACCCTACATAGCATATGATGATAATGCATTGATTCTTTGGCTTTCTGCAACCTCTATTACTAGTTTTTACTCCTGCCTTTTATGTTGTAACAGGAATATCTGACTGCATTTTGAAATTATCTGTCCTATGGTACACTTATTTTTTTCATCCACAAAGACACAGAGATTGGGACACTGTGACTGAAGGAATGTGAAAATTTAATTTGGAGATAACCCAGTGTGATTAAAAGACAGTTCCCCCTTCAGATTGGTTATGCTCCAATTCACAAGAGGGTGTGATGCATGAACTCAAGAAAGAAGGAAGAACAGACAGTAGTTGCAAAACTGCTGTAATATAAACTATCCATAGATGTCCTCAGTGATTTCAAATGAGTAAAACTTCTGAAAACATGGATTAAGTATAAAGAAAAGCTGCATCTGAATTCCTTTACCTTTAATTTCCTGCTGTCATGTTTTCAGCTCTATGAGCTGCTCAGCAATAGCAAGCACAGGGTTCTAGGACTTTTGTGGCTTAAACATGAAAAAGAGCCGGACAGGAAATGATAGTTAGTAATATTAAATGATTTTCTGAAAGATGCTATTTGTAGCATCAGTTACACAAAAATCTAAGCTTTCAGTTAAGACAATAATCTTTGTAGATCTTGTGGTTGCAAAGAGAAGATGGAGTTCTTATAAACTGCTGATAGCCAGAAAGCAAAACAGAGGAATAAAAATTTAATGTATTTAAAATCTTGTAGTGCTAAAACCAGTCCATTCATTGCAGGAGGCCAAAACATGCTTTCTTAAGGTTTTGGTGTGGTAATATTTGTGGTGAAAATTTATGTAAGGTTCTGGAAATATTCGCTAGTAGATCTCAATCCTTTCTAACAGTTCAGGAATCCTGATTGTGAGCATCTCACAATCTTTGTTAGCTTCTCGAATATTATATACCACACTATGAGATACCTATATGCAGCATGGTGCTTCAATGAGGCATTTATAATTAGCTAAAATTTCAGGGAATATCTGATAACCTACTTAGACATACCGATATGCTCAGGGTAGTACTTGAAATCTCTGGGTTAGACATCTGAGGACAAAATCCTGGCCTCACGTAAATCAGTGGTTTTCAGCTGACTTCAATGGACATACCTTTTCACTTTCAGATCCCAATCCATTGCAGTAATTAAATTGTCCTTGACTTGGTCTTTATGAATGTTGGTCATTTACAGCCCTGTTTCATTATACTCATAATGGGAATAAATTAAAAACGGAACAAAAGGGAGAATGTTAGGGTAAGACCTCATACAAGGTGAAGATATAAGGGCTCACCTGCTGACTCAGTTTCTAGAATTGCTGTGATACAAGTTTCTTTGCAACTAAAACAGAGTAGTATCTTTGAAAGTACCTGACACAGTACAGCTCACTTCTCTATGGTAAAAGCTCTGCCACCCCAGAAGTAGGGTAGCCCATCTGAACAGTGGATTGTAGAGATGGTCTCTTTACTGTGATTAAAGCACCAAAGTCATGGTGAGTTCATGCTAATTATTTACAGGTATGGTAATTCAATGCTGGTGTTTGAGGCTGTGTCCTCATTCTATTAATTTCACTAGCCACCTCTCAAAATTTCCATGGGGATGGGGACAATAATGTTTTTTTTGGGGGAAAGAAACTACAGAGATCTCTCTGGATAGATTGCATAGATCTGTATAATTCTGCAAATAATTCATATATATGAGAAAAGCTTGCAGCAGCCTTATAATTCTCTTGAAATGGGGATCACCAGAAATTTCCAGCAAAAACATACTGATATTCTCCTTTTTAACTGTTCCACTATTTTCTGGTTTGTTTTACTATTTCAGGCAAGAGTACCAAAGAGAACAGGAAAGCAACCAGAAAGTAATATGCTCTTAGTTGCCTCTCCTGTTGCTGGTTTCCCTATCAAGTGTGTTTATTTAGCCTAGGCTTCTATCGTTGTCAGGTAACAGTTCTCTGATCTGAGCACAGAATTTGTAGCTTTTAAAAATATGAAATGATAGGTATTGCACAAGATAAATTTTAAACACGTGTGGAAGTGCTGTTATGTATGCTAAGGCGCCTGTTGCTGTTAACCTCCAGGATAATTCTACTAAATCTTGTGACTGTCAAAAATTGTCAGTGTTTTTCTGATCTGCAGTTCCTGTTCTGCTAAGAATGCATAATTAGTAAGGAAAAAGAGAAATCTACATAAGTCTATGTCTTGTTATAAAGATGCAGTTCCTGACTTTGTTTCGGCTATAATTCATTTTTTCCCTCCAGTGTGAATAATACCACCTTCAGTTAAACAGAAGGACTCTGTTTTTGAGAAATCTATTTGTATTACTACGACTTTCTCAACTCCTTTTCTCCATGACATTTTTTGTCCTTGTATATCTTCAGGCAGTTATATCATAGTATTGTAGAATGATGGAAAGGTTTGAGTTGAAAAAAAACTTAAAAATCATCTAGTTCCAAGCCCTCTGCCATGGGCAGGGACACCTTCCACTAGACCAGGTTGCTCAATTCCAACCCGGCCTTGAACACTTCCAGGGATGAGGCAGCCACAGCTTCTCTGAGCAACCTGTTCCAGTGCCTCACCATCCTCATAGTAAAGAATATCTTCCTTATAGCTAATCTAAATCTACCCTCTTTCAGTTTAAAGCCATTCCCCCTTGCCCTATCACTCCACACCCTTGTATAAAGCCCCTCTCCAGCTTTCTTGCACGCCCCTTTAGGCACTGTCAGGCTGCTATAAGCTCTCCTTGGAGCCTTCTCTTCTCCAGGATGAACAACCCCAGCTCTCTCAGCCTGTCTTCATAGGAGAGGTGTCCTAGCCCTCTGATCATCTTTGGGGTCCTCCTCTGGACTCATTCCAACAGGTCCATGTCCTTCTTATGTTGGGGGCCCCAGAGATGAACGCAGTCAAGCTGTAGTGTTTGTATTTAGCCAGTCTCCATCTGTATTTTTGCTTCTTGTAGCTTTCTTTCCTGTTTGTATGATAACAGTAGGATGTTTTCATGTACAGTACTTCTGGGGTATACATTGTCTGCCTACCTTTTCTGGTTGGTGTTAGGGAGCTGTTAGGCCAAATATCTCTGCTCAGCTTTGAAAACATGAGTGTATATGTACATGCTATTACTTGTAGCGCTTGTAGTACTATAGTGCATATGGGCTGTAATCACAATCCAGAACTTTATTTTGCTAAATGGTGTACAAACATATGCCCTGACGCAGAAGACTTACATTTCTAAACAGATAAATGTTTCAATTTTTACATCAGTGGGACATGACATGAATTCAAGGATTTGCATATTGGGTTGCGTTATAGACCAGTATGATCTAATATAACAGAGCATGCCAATGCATGACATTGGTTGATGATCAGCACATTGATGGGTTGTGTCTTTGTAATGTATTAGGTAGATGACATATATTTTCAGATATTTTTAGCTGTTTCATTTGTACATCTACATTTCTGTATAGATACTTACAGCATCTGAGTTTGTATGCAAGTTCAATTTTAGTTTTCTGTATATATAATACTGTTATGTGATACCCGCGTCATGTATCAACTCTTAGGGATGTACAGCTCAGAGAAATGATTTTGCATTATACCTTTGTAATATGGAATGTTTGTTTAATTATTTTGATAAATCTTTGAACAAATTTTGACCTTTTTTTGTTCTGAAGGTCTTCTGCAGATATGCCAGCCACTGGTTTATGCAAAAGGTTGACATAACTTCATAAAATCATAAACATTAGAAGCACTAAGCCTTTTTGCTGTTGCAAATTTTATAAAGGCAGATTCCCCTCCTGTTGCTGGCACTGTTCCTTTCCCATAGGTGGAAAGAACAGACAGAACTTTGGACATCCTGTTTCCATGTCTTCGGGAGCCAGAATGCCTTTCCTTCATAAATTATTTTCTTAGTATTTGCCAAGAAACATTCTCTCACCCAGACAGCATAATAACTGTATTAAAGGTATATTGTCTCTTCAGAAATGCTTCCTCAGATTCTAGATTTTATGTTAAGGATTTAACATGGAATTTGGGAAGAAAAGCCCAGAAAGCTGGGAAGCACCTGCACTCTCCAGCTCTTTGTCTTGCATTAGATCAGCTCTTCGGAGTTTGTGTAAAATAATGCACATACATACTTCTATAAATCTTCTTAGGTTTATCTCTGTTACTCAAGGTTGAAAAGGGAGCTCTTTTTATGCAGAATTTACTTCAGTCCTTTCACCCAGCTGTCAAAACAAAACCCAACAATGCAGTTTCCCATCTTTACAACATGAATCAAGGAGATAAAATCTTTACACCATTGGTCCTGTGTGGCTGGTGGTATAGTAGGAGAGTATGCCAGAAAACTGGCATTAAGGATGCAGAGACATAATTTTGAAAGTCTCAGTTTCATTCTTTTATCCTGGTATTGTGCAAACATGAACAGTTAATCAGATTCTTTCTCACTCTTATCTGAGTAACTGTATTAAGTCAGAAGGCAAAGTTTTAACAGGGCAGAGTATGTGCAGTTCTACCAACTCGGTCTTGCTTGTTTGATTGCTTTGAATTTTTTAACATTGGCAAAATTCTTTCTAGATCTTGAAACTGCTTCAGACAGCATAAGCTTCTAAAGCAGGAAGTCTCTTTTGTGCCTTGTTAAGAATAAATATGCTTTTCAGTTTGCTTTAAAAAAATACTAGAATTTACAGGTGCTCTTGTGTCATAGTCATGGCAAGAAATGGAAGAAAGTGGCAAAATACAATAAATATGTATTAAGAAATTAAAATAAAATTACTTCCAGGCTGTCCTTTCATTCCAGGAGTTCAAGGGGCACTGTTTATGCCTGTTTAATTGTATTCCAAAACTCATGCAAACACTGAAATTGCTAACTATGCTGGTAACAACAGTCCTGCTTTAATGCAGCGCTTCTACAGGCCTTGTATAGGCCACTAGGTCACTATACAATAATTATCACTACACTTACTGTTATCTCTGTCCTTGGAAGATATTTTTGCTGCACATATTAAGCTACAAATTCCTACACCACCACTATCCCCTTTATTTTTTTTACCTCAGAAATTGCTATAAACAAGTCTTGGGTAGAGAATTACTAATGAATATTCAGTATTGTTTTATTGTGGCCTCCTTGTTTATTTTTTGAGCGTTGTGTAGTGTTAAAAGTATGGAAGTTACTGAACAACTGAAGTAGGTGCTCTTGTTTTATGCAACAGCACAGTAATCTGTGAACCTGTTTAATTTATGCTAATTATGTTAGCAGGCCATGATTGATAGTTTACTTGTCTGTCTTATTAATTTATCAGCTAATTGTTGCATTTGTAATAGCTATAAGCTATTTATAACATACCCTTTGATAAGCATAATGGTCTGCACACTAACAGCAACAAACATTTCTGATACCGTGTAGTTCTGAAATAGTACCCTCGCCACCTCTGTGACTAGGCAAAACCTAAATACAGAAATGAGCTTTCATTGTTGTGTAGTAGTGAATGGGAAAGAAGGGATGCTAGTCTGTTTACTTAATAATAACAGCAATTAGCTAGTTTTAACAGACTAAGGTTTTTTTTATTACTATCCCTCTTTCCATGTGAAGACCTATAATTTACTAAACTGCAAAGCTTACATGGTTTTGGTTTTTTTTAGAAAAGAAGATATCATTAATAAATGTTTCCTCTTTTTTTACCTGAAATACTTTACTTTAATGTGGTGCCTTGGTCAGTTTCATTCTGAAATGCTAATAGTTGTCTTCAATAATTGTCAGTCTGATTCAGTGCCAGTGAAGATACTACTGTAGTCTACAGTGGATGCTATACTGGATCAGCAAACTTTAGTATGTGAATTAGTTGTGTATTTTTGAATTTGGGGGTACTAGAAACCAGATTTCAAAATCTGGTATCCTAGGTTTTTTACACACAGAATTTGCATGTGTGTATGTTGTGGCATACTTATGTTCACTAATATCTATTTGTGGATGTGATGACTTGGCTTATACAAAAGCCTGTTGTGGGCATCTTGAGATCATATGTATCTGTGTGATTCTCCGGAAAAAACCAATATGTGACAGTACTAAATATGTTTAAATTGCTTGTTCAAAGTTGATCTATTCTCTCCTTGGGTTCAGAAAAATATGTATTTTTATGCATTACCTATTTAAAGGGTAAATCAGTCTAAGACAAACCAACAGACTCCCCAGTTTAATTACAGGTGCAGACAATGTAGATAAATTCTAGAGGGTAAAGCTCAACCCAGTTAAAAAAATGCAATCAGGCATCGTATTTTTACGTTAGAAATCCTATTCCCTCTTGGAGGGAGAGCAGGTCGAAGGTTGCCACTTGCTATGGCAGAACTGCAAGTGAAATTTGCCAAGCAAAGTGGTACAGTTGAAGTCGTGTCGTGTCGTGTGTGTCCCCCCCCCCATCATTTTCCCTAATGATCTTTTGGTTTACAGCTCTTGTAACTCTTACAACTCTGCTTCTGGCTGAACTGTGGGAACAAGTCAGTGACTTTATGTTTCTGCAGAGCTGTGCGCTCTTTTCCAAGCAGTTTGCCATGCACAGCTCTGGGAGGCTTTTCCCCTTCAAAAGACCTTGAGGCCTGTCTTCAATGTGGGTGATTCAAGCTAACAAAGAGGTTGAAACGCAGTGTGATTGTGATTACAATCATTTTGGACTTTCAAAGTTAAATCTAAGAGTCTAAAGTTATGACTGCTCTGACCTGAATTTCCATGAATGTTCTTTGGCTTTTTGTTGTGTGTTCTTATTTCTGTGTATGAGGATAGGTGCTATACTACATGTTCCTCAATATTGGCACAAGTTATTAAAGTGTCCCACATTTGGCTTGTCCTTTATTCTCGTAGGATTTTAATGATAATTTAAAAATGTGTAGAGCTAATGTATTGTATGAGAGTTACAGAAGAGACTGGGTTATGGCCCTTTGAATGTAGTTACACTTCAGCTAACAAAATACGTGCTTATAGAAACATACACACAAAATATTAGACAAAATGAATTATGGAAAGTTTCATTAGGTGTGCTGTACCCAAAAAATCATGATATATACTTATAAGATTTATATTAAGTGAAGGTGTGTTTAAGTATTGGTGCTTATTCAGAACATAGACTTGTGTGAAATTAGTCTTTAATGTTAAATATTATGAGTTAAATGTAAACCTGTCATTTGGAGCATATTGCACCTCAGGATGTGCATGTAGGCAGTTGGTGCCAGCACAAGTTACTCATGCAGATCAAGGATGAAACTAGACTGACTTTATAGAGTCTGTACACCTACCTACCTCGCATGTCTTCCCTAAGCTGGTGGGTTTTAAGCCTAACACTGAAAGTATAGAACATTTTACTTTACTTCTGAGCCCCTGATAACCCATATTAGTTGTTTTTTAGTGGTTGGTGGATTGTGAAATGCAAAGTGTAACTCGTTTATGGAATATGACCCTGATTCATTGAGCCACAGCCATTGATAAGTACAAACTAAGACCAGTTCCCTGGGGATCTGGTAAGGAAAGAGGTCACTTAAGCCCCTTAGAACACTTCAGAACTATTTCTATCTTGCAAAACATATAATCTCCATATCCGTTGATCCGGAAAGAAAATGCCAGACCAGTAGTAATTTTACTGTCATTGGAAAGGTAAACAGCCAAATTGTCGTCAGATCTAGTTTAAATGGATTTGGCTTGATCCATTCTGAAATGGACTTGAAGTAGCACATTTGTTTGCCTTCTATGAGGTGTTAAGTTACTGCTCAGCAGTTTAGAAGAAAAAAATATGAGTTGCAGGACTGGAATACAACAAATATGGAAGTGAATGTGCTTGCATTGCTCTGTAACTTTAACTCAAATTTAGCTTAATTTCCATTTGCTAAGACTGTTTCCCACAGCTTTATGCCCCATGTATAGAGGAGTTTGGACCTTTACCATTGGGTGTCGCGGGTGTGAGGAATGGAAATTATTTAATAATCTTTTGTGAAATCCTTTTTGGTTTCTTCATGTTAGTGAAGTTTAACTCTTTAGATTTTGGTAAGTCTTATTGGCTTCTTAATTTCTAAAAATTACATTTCTAATGCATTTTCTCTTTTAAAGTACTCTTTCCCCCAATTTCCTTCCATAATAGATAAAGTTTGGTCTGCCTTGAACTGAATTATTTTTCTGTCTTTGTTCCTGTACAAAATACAACAAATTGCCACACTTCAACTTCAGAATTAGAAAAGTAACCTTTCTGATGACATATACCTGTCATTTTTCAACACACTGTATTTGGGAACAGGATTTTTAGAGGAAAATAAATCATGCCAGGTCCAACAGCTCAAAGAAAGACGAGGCTGCTGGTGCTCTGTGTCCCCAAGTCCATCCAGCAGCAAGGCTGAAGATGCATTCCCAGCAAACAAGTACACAAAGCATGTTTATATGCTATGGGTATACATAAATACATGCATACATGACTAGTCACACAGATATTGGACAGACACTCAGAGCACTCACGTGAACACAGACATCACCAACAACTTCATCATATTCTTTCTGGTTGACCAGGTTGGAGGGCCACTAGTGAGAATATCTATCTGTCTGTCTGTCTGTCTATCTGTCTGTCTATCTATCTGTCTATCTACATATATATATATGCAGTGGATCCCTCCAGCAGCTCGTCTCAGGCACTCAAGTCTACCCAGTAGCTGCCCTGGATCCCAGGCTCCTCAGTTACTGGCATCTGGACATACAAACCCCCAGGATGCAGCCCTGCTCCAGTTGCTGGTGCAGACTGCCACCCCCCCCACCCATACCCACCCCCACACACCCCTACCCACCCACCCCCCCTCCCCACACCACCCACCCCCACCCCTGCACGCACGCACACACGCACGGGACTCCCCTGACCCCATAGCCAACACCCATGCTCTTGCCCACAGAGACACGTGCACTGCCACACCCGCAGCTGGCCCTTGGGGACCCACCCAGCCCCCTGGTCCCAGGGCACCTCACCTGCTCACCTATTTGTCCAGCTTGACCTTTGCTAGTGGTCACACTCACTTTCACACCCGCACTTGTTCCAGTTGCTGGCACCACGGACACAGATCCTGCCACCCAAGGTCTGACTCCCATTGCTGCACTGACACTACTGCACACACATATTCACACAGAGTGGAGAGCCCTCACCCAGGAAAGAGTTAAAAAGGAATTTAGACTAAATAAAAAGACTGTGCAGGTCAGGTGCAGGGCATGGCCAGAGAAGCATACTGACCAGCCAACGATTTACACTCAACTGGCCCTTTTATCCTCTTGCCCTTCAGTTTTAAGACAATAAATCTTACAAGCTGTCTCTGTCAGGCTTTCTTCCACCTCCTTTTCTGCATGACCTTTTTCATCATGCCAAAGTTTAGGCTTTGGTCAGCTTTGAGATGTTGGAGCTAAAAAGGTTGTGTCTTTGGTATTGATATATCAACAAATAATCATTTTTTCAGAACATGAAAAAACATTACAACTTTTGCATCATCAAATGTCTTTAATGAAAGCAAAACAAAGCTGCATTCCTTGTGTCTCAAGGAGAAATGAGAAGGGTGATCCAGTTTTAAAGCCAAATCTCTGACCCAGGCCTTTTGTCCCTTAGAAGAGTACTATAGCCACCAGGCTACAACATATTTTGGAGCTTATCTCTCTTCCAAAGTGTTAACCTGAAGCGTTTAAATATTCACTGAGATAAGCAGCTTGACTAAATAGTTTAGTGGCTAGGTGATGTGTAAAATCAATCATCTAGGTTAATATTTATCTGTATTCTGTGAAAGAGACCATCATCATCCAATGAGGCTGGTGACAGTTTACCCCAGAGTACCTTAAATTATGGTAGTCAAGAAATTCTTCACATTAGTTTGACTACTTTCAGAAGATAGGAGGACTGGGAAACCGCATCTTTTATATCGTGCTAAGTGTAACTAGCAACTGCTAGAAATATGAAGTCTTGGTTTTTATGGATGTAGTCCTGTGCCACCAGAATTTCTAGAACAAATTTAGTGAATTTGGTGCAAATTTGGTTCAGAATCACCAACAATATGGAAAATAATCTTCAAGGAATCTCATTTCTTGACATTCCTAAAAGTTTAAATGCTTGCAAGTAGCATGATATGCTTCTACTCATGACAACAAGGAAATTACAGTTCTCTTAAGTCCAAAATATATATCTGTATTTATTTTCTAATTCTTACCATAAATTTTACATTCAGCTTTTATCTGTGCTGCTTTTGACTGCTTTGCTGGCTGGTATATAGATGTATATAGACCTATTGTATCTTCTGTTTTATTTCATTTCTTGTTATAAGGCCTTTGGATCAGACTGCTTTCGTTGTCTGCCTGCATCTAATGCAAGGAAGCATGAATCCTTGTTTGAGCCTGTCTATATGACCAAAATAAGAATTGTAATAGGAACGGTAAAACTTCTAAAACATTCTTTTCTTGTCATGTGAAGAATAAATACCTTTTAAGTCAGAAATGCTTATAAATAGGGGAGAAAAAAATCAACATGACTGACTTTGAAGTTCTTGAGGCTTCAGTATTGCACAGTCCTGTTAGCATGCACTGGCACTCACCACCGTGACCACTCACAGAGCAAGCAGCCTGGTGTGGGAGCACACTTGAGGACTGGTTAAAGAAGGACAGTGTGATTGCACTCCAGCTTCACAGTTGTACTGGCCTTTCTTCACAGCTGCATGTGAAAGCACAGGCTAGGGCATAGATGAAGAGATTTAAAATTAGATACTAGGACCTGGCTTTTAATACTGTTAAGTACTTACAAGTTTTTGGAAGACAAAACTAATTATTTTATTGGCTTATGAAAAACAATGAGACTCTGGAGGGATTTGAATTGCTCAGCTGTGGGGACATATTCTGGATCTCTTCTTCCAGATGGAAGTTTCAGTTCTGTTATAGCTCATGTCCCAAAGCCTACTCACTGAGCATATCCAAAGTGTCTTTATAGAGATACAAACTGATGAAAGGATATCTTCTCTCCCAGTAAAGTGCTCTAGATCCGGTGCTATTTCTTCCAACCTCTAATTTCCACACTACTTTCTCATTCCTCATGTCTAAGAATGTAAACAAAGTAATGACAATGATGCCTAAATGAGCCGTGTGCACTTCAGGTCTTTTCCACTCTAACTAATATAAAGCCAATGAGAAATACTTGAAAGTGTTTCCTGCCTTGCCACCAGAATAATTCAATGAATCCCAAATGTATTTCCTCACAAAAAGAATATATGGTGAATTTGTGAGTTTAACCAAAATTCTGCTTATTCTGGCCTTCATTTAAAAATTTGGCTGCAGCCTGCACTGTTCATCTGAAAACTGAAAGATTGGATTCCCTCTGTAGATTATAGAAGGAGAATGACTCAAACTCTGAGAACAAGTCCTGAGGATACATTATTCTACTGTTCTGCAAGAAGGACTCTCCTTGATATTAATAAAAGCTTTTTGTGTTCATCACAAGTGGAAGAGGACAAAAGAGTAATTTATATTCTAGTCATCAATTTGTCCACGTGCCTGTTTGGTCACTTTGTAATACGTACCTTCAACTTGTAGCTTTTATCTTTGCGGAGCTCCCTCTGGAACTCTGCTCCAAGAGGGCCTGGTTATATGCTGGTGTTTTCTTGAAGTGAAGATTCAAATAATATAATTCTCTTAGAAGTTTGCCTTTTTACTGAAAAGGGTGCTATAAAGTATTTGAACTAAATTTCAGATGTCCATACCAACAAGGCACGTGAGTTTGGGGGGAAAGGGTCTGAAAGAACAGGGAAAGCACTTTCCCTTCTGCCTGAGTTTTCCTTAAGTACTCCAGAAGCTTCTTAGAGTAACTTTTTGTCCTGCAGGTTTGTTTCTCTTTTGTCTTGTGGATCTTACAATCAGAAACAATGCATTAAATATATTTGGGAGAATCATACAAATTTGCTGTCAAACCCCAGATCTTGAACATTATTCTGCTCTTTAAGAGCAGTACTAGGCCACATTTAATTAAGAGGATTGAAATACTAAGAACTGATTTTAAAGAACTGACTATGAAAATATAGTTGTAGCAGGATACAAGAATACTGTCTCAAAAGCCCTGTTAAAGTTGAGGTAAATTACATCCACTGTTCTCCCCTCATACACAAATGCAGTCATTTTATCCTCAAATGGAATTACAAGGCTGTGATTAGTAAGGCATAAATCAAGGGTCATATATTGTTTTAGATTCAGGTTTGGTCTACCCTACTGACATTTAGGGGAGAGGAAGATCTGCTGGAGCATATTGTTATAAAAGTTGCATCAGTAAGTCCAACTGAAACCTCCGTGGATTGAATAGGAAGCTCTACATTGACTCCAGTGATCAGGTCTTTTGATGTCATATGGAAAGTCAAGGTTTTGTACATACACGCTGAGATCAGATTTAGGTTAACTTGATCTGCACATTTTAATTCCCCAGAATCTTCACACATGTTGCCCTGATGCTTGATGGTAGCACTTCTGGATGAAACTGTGCATCGACGGCCATGGTTCAGTCAAATAGTTTGAAATATAATCTTATTAAAAAAACAAACCCAGAATATAGTGCCTAAATCCTGGGTCATTCTAGATTGAGGAGCATTGAGGAGCAATGTAAGGACATACACAGTTTTATCTTGGTGTACCTCTGGAATAGTGCCATAACTTCGTAGTTTCAGTACCATGGTAGAGATCACGTGCTAAGTATTGATTATTTTTAGTTGTCTAATATAAAGTTAAATTAATTTAATCCAGTTCTTCAGTTAACTTGTATTAATATATACTCTGCATCTTTAATTTTTAGAATTGCTTTTTCTTTCTTCATGAATTTTTTGCAACATGCAACATGGGTCATGTTGCATAAATTCAGATTAACACAGAACTCCAAGAGAATTGCACAAAACAGAGGAATAGCTCCTTAAAGTAAATTAATAGATATATTGCAAAAAATGATGTCACATATTTTCAGTTTAAATCTAGGATATTATTTTCTTATATATTTTACACAGTGGTGTTTCCAATTGTAATTTGTTTGTCTTTTATTATTTGAAAGTGGAGGTTAGTATACTGAAAGAGTATAGTTAATGACTTTCATGTAGTGAAAGTATGTAATAAAGCACAGAGATACTTGGGGACCCATTGAAGTAATTGGGAAATGTCACATTTATCAAATAGGTTCAACAGCATTTCACAAACCATATCCAGCTTCTAAAAACTTACTCAGATTATCAGGTGCAATACTTGACAAATGTCATTAGAAAATAAATTGCTTTTGGAATACACAGACAGGCTGAAAAAGTTATGTTAGAACTTGGATTTACTTGCCATTTTCTAAGGAGAGCAGTAGAAGGTCAGTTTACAATTTGTTTAGGAAGACTGTACAAAGTACTAAAATAGTATGGGATACACTGCTTACATAAACTACCCATCATTTTCCAGGTTATGTTTGATGATGACAATATAGAATCATTTTAAATGTAGGAAATACATTTGCCGTGTTTTGTTTCATTCTTTGAGATACTAGATTTAAAAGAAAAATTCTTTACATCCTTCCATGTTAACTTCCACACAGAAGAAAGAACATGCTTTAAGTTATAAAAATAAATTCTGAGCAAACCTTGGCTATAAAAGTAGTACAGGAATCTTACCTGTAGAAATTTGAATCTTGCATCATGGCTGGCTGAAAATCTGCCTTTACTGAGTAACTCGTCTGTCACAGGGAGATGATTTTTTTAACTGCAACCTTTTTATATAATCAACTCATTACATTTTCAGGAAATCACAATTTTTTTCTCTGAACATTTTATTTTTATCACGTTATGATCATGTCTAATACTACTGATTAGGGAAAAGCAAAATTTCAAATAATTTTAGCATCATACTTGATTGGCAGTAACAATTATGCAGTAATTCTAGTATTTACCAGTATTTGCCGTGGATTTTTTAGGTCCTAAATGATCGTCTTCTATCTTTGTGTAGCATAGACAATGATTGCTATATGAATGCTCTGCCTCTGTAAACACTGGACAGTTTTTGAGAGTATTTGAGAATCCAGGTTTTGATTTGAAGAAATCTCGGTAAGGAAAAAATTGGGAAAGGAAAATTTTAGAAGTCCAGATTTAAGGCTCTCAGTTCATTCTTGGCTTTCTGGACTTCTGGTACATCATGGCTAGAGGGAAACAAGAATAATATTCACTAAGCAAGCATTGGCTGACCTGGAAGTTTTGGAACTTGGGACTGAACATTGCAGTCTCCATGCCTCTAGCAAGAAATTCAGATACCTTGAGAATTCCAACAAGAATGATCAGTTTCAGGACTACCTGCCTGCAAGGGAAGAAAATGCTGAGCTACTTCCCCACAAGGGAGCAAAAATTGCCATTTCTCCTGGAAAGGAGCCTAAAGCTTTGGATCCCTCACAGTTGGTAACCCTGAGGAAGTCCATATGGTAGATATGTGAGCATATATAGAGAGAGGGAGAGTAGTGCTGATTGTGAAACTTTTGGGAGCTTGGTCTCAGATAAGTCTATGATGAGACCTGTAGCCTTAAATCTATAGACTTTAAAAACCTGTAGACTCCATCAGGGTATTTGGCAAACTAACAGAAAAATAGGTAAGGTCTTGATGAAAACTTGCCCTCTATTGTTAGAAGTTCCTGACCGTATCTGAATACCTCAGCAGTTTTCTGGAAAATTAATACTGCCTGAAAGGTTGTGCAGCTACAGATCACATTCTGCCCTTCAGCTACAGCAGCACAGAAATTGCTCGTGTTCATCTGGCTGTCCAGATCCTCTTCACTGTTACTGCCTTACGGATTATGATCTTTGGTCTTTCAAGCATGCCCCACATTCTTTGTTCATAGGTACAACACCTTGGAATTGGTATGTTCTTCAGTTGAGTCAAATCTGCCAAATGACATAGGCCAGTGTATGTAACTGGCCTGTCTCCAACACAGTTTATCACTCCATTAATTTCTGTGTTATCTGTGTATTTCAGTAGCATATAATCTTCCAGAGTACTGGTGAAGATACGGAATATTATAGTACTAAAACATATACCTGCGGCCTTATATTAGAAAGGCTCTTATTAAATACACATTTTTAATTTTTTTACATTTATTTTTGTAAAAAAATAATTTTTATACAAAATATTTTTTTTCTGGAGAAATATTTGTTAATAGTTACAAATATGTTGATTAACAAAGTGCTTATTTTATTGTCTGAATGTTCAGTCAGAGAAAGCAAAATTTTAAAAGGTGTCTAAGGATATGATATCCTAACATAGCTATTTTATCAACAGATTTGAATATTTGAATTATCATCAAAGACCGGTTTCAAGTAGTTTTGATTACAGATTTTTCATGCTGAAGTGTAGACTGGTGCTAATTATGTCATCATCTTGTATCCCGTATCAGCTTTTGTATGATGTTACTAAGGGTCAGCGTCAGGAAGATTAACTTAGTGAGCCACACCAGTGGCTCTCTCAGCACTTAGCAGAGATTAATTTAAAAAGTTACAATTTTTTCAGAATTTTTTTTTTTCCTCATTTCTCCAGCATTTTCCAAGTGGTCCAGGATTGTTACATATAAACAGCAATGTCTTGCAGAACTATGGGGCTATGTTAATTTTGAGGGGTAAATGTTGTCTGGGACTTTGTTTTTTTAAATAACAAATAGCTGATTTTTTTTTACTTTTTAAAAGTTTTCTTCTTGGTTATTAGTACTAGCTAGTAATTATCTCCAAATAATAATTAAAAAATATTTCCTTCCAAATATATATGTAATGTCTTATTATTACCGTGTTTACCATTCAACATTTGGTCTTCGCTGATATTTTTTTGTTCTGCCTATTGATAGTTTATGTTTACTAGTAAACTCCTCTACATGTGTATACATGCATATGAATTATTTTTTAAACTGCATGAGCTACAAGTTGTTATTTTAAGCATTGGATTGTTGAAGAGGAGTTATTACATTTCTCTTCTTTTTTCTTCTCTTTTTTATTAGTGAATCCTTCTGATGTGGTTATGCACCTTTTTTAACATTTTAATGAAGTATTTTTCAGCTGCCTCTAATCACAGTCATTTTATATTAAAAGATTCTCTTCTACTCAGTTCGTCTTACGATTATATCCAGCTTTCATATACTGACACTTTTATAGCACCTTGTGTTCATGTGTGCATGTGTGTATTAGTTTTTGGGATCAGATTCTGTACATTAAGACACAAAAAGTCTTAAATGCCTGCACACAGGTGACCACACAAGACTTTCTTTTTTCATTTTTACCTAGAAAAGTGAGATTTAATACAGATTTTCCTTCAGCTGGTAAAATAAGTTCTTACACGAGAGATTAATCAGATACAATTTTTCTAAACTTCAAGGATACTCCTATGGTTATACTATTCACCTGCCACCCCATAAGAATCATTCACTGCAACACAGATCTTTTTTCCTTTCTGTTCTTTCCAATGATAAAGAAACTATTCAATCTGTTTCATGTCCTATTTGATTGTCTTCAACAAACTTTCCAATATAACAGACCTTCTTTTGTACCCCATCTTGTGATTTATTAGTTAGAGCACAGATCAGTGACTACTCATGGTCTTGTTTCTCTAAATCTTTGATAATACTGATGCAGAGTTGCTAGCTCTGCCTCTCTCTGCCCATCATCCTTAAGTAAGAGATATCCAATAATTTGATTATTTTTAATTATGGATTACCAGGTTTAATGTCTACCAAGACCTTTTTTTTCTTCTTCTCAGAATTAAGAACTTAGACTTTTCCTCTTCATGACTAGAGCTTCTCTTTGTAGCCATGTTAAGAATTTCTTCTCTTCCTACTCCTGATGCCTTGCTCTTTGCTTTCATACATGATCTTTTAGGTGTCTTCTCTTAGATACCAAGCTAAAAGCACCTCTAGCCAGCCTGTCCTCAATGTCCATGAGTTCTCTGGATCAGTGACTGTATTCTACAGAACTGTAATGCAAAAGTCATGAATGAAGTAGAACTACTGAGGTGATCTCCTTGTGAGTCACTAAGGTCCACATTTCCTCTTTCTGCATGTGAAAATGGTGAGGAAGTCCATGTTTGTGTGAGATTAATGGCCTCAGGAGCAGAATTTTGTTCCTGGCCATGGAAATGCCAGGGGTGCATCTGGGGATTGCTATGGCAGGCTGGCAGGTGACCATCCTTTCACAGAATCAATGTGTGTCTCGTAGAATTTCAGGAAATTGCTTGCTCCCAGCTTCCAGCATTGAATATGTGGAGGGATGAATGCTGAAGGTTTGACATGACAGACAAAGTCTTGAAGATCTGTAAGTGAGCATATAAATAACGTCAAAGCAAGATACCATTGGCTAAATGTAGGCACCTACCATCATTTGATGAATCCTAGAGCATCCAAGACACATGTTGCTTTATATGACAGGACATCTAGGTCACAGACAAAGGCTGGTAGATCTGTGCCCTTTTGGAGAAGCAGCAGGCTATGCAGCATACACAACAAAATTTAAAATAACACTGCATGACTGCAGCTTTTACAATCCTTTTTCATGTCTTTGATTTGCTTCTGGAACTGGACTTTGTGGATCCTACAGGGGCTTTTCCAGATTAGTGATTTCTTCTTTGATTGTCAGTGTAGTCAAAATTGTACCCACAGCAAAAGAAGTGCTTATTTTTGTTTAGAAAGACAGGCAAATCTGTTTTGTAGTTTGCCCCTTCTAAATTTACACAGACTATCATAACAACTAGGGCAGCATTTCCAGGTTAAGATCATAACAGTTCTTTAAGCAGATTTTTTTAGTGGCATCAAATGATGCTAGATAATGTGTTTCAAACTTTTTTAAAAAACATACTAGGCTGAAGATCAGGTAACTCCACTTCTGGTTTTACCAAGTCATTATGCAAGAGTTACAGAATAGCACAATGTACTGCTTTCGTATTAGTAAAATGAAAATAGTATCATCATCTAGTGGGTAATTTTTATATTCCAGAGATGCTGTTTTGTGCTTTGATATGGCAATTTGAAAGGCTTTAAATGCATATCTGATCTTAGGAGCTGAGAAGCCAGTCAGGATGTGAACGCAAGGTGTAGGATAGACACTGCAGATGGGTTAAAGTTTAAGATTCAGTTTTGGTGCCTGTAGTTAGCTATCTACAGGCATGCTAAGTGTCTCATGCTATAGTCAATGGAGGGCTAGACAGTATGGGCAGAGGTGCCTAGGAACTGATTCTGTCCAGCCTGAAGTAAAACCTAGTAGCTGATCAGAGGAATCGCTCCTCAAGGACCAGTGGTTATGTTCACTAGGATTAAGTTCAGTTGCCTAAGCATAGGCAGCTGGTGCCATTTCTGATGCCAGAGGATATCTGAAAGATCAATACAGGGTTGGCAGATAAACAGAGGACCTACCTGTACCCTTCTGTACCTTGCTGGACTGGCAATTGAAGGCTTGATGGGATACCTTATGATATCTCAGATAGCACTATTGGTTGACGATGATGGAAGCTTGTGCTCCTAATTTATATGCACACTTCTACATGTAGGTGTCTTGATTTAAACATGAAACCCATTTTGAGTGATGCAAAGGTCTCCATCAGAAGACTGCACTGAAGTCCCCTGCTAGAGGCTGGTTCTGTATTAGCTTTCATAATATCTGATTATTTTAGAAGGTCATTCCTTTAGTGTGGAATAAATCACACTATCAGGAACCAAATGATGACTACAAACAAGCAGAACTACATTAGTGGCATAAAGCCTTGTGAGGGTGACCCTTTTTCTCCACCAAATTCCTGTCACCCACAAATTTTGTTGTGCTGACACTTTCCTCCTGATGTAATGGGTTGAGGGAGCTCTTTAAAAGCAGCCCTTGATTTCTTCCTTGTCCGTTACTTCCCACATTATTTGTGTTAAGGTACTGACCAAAGAAACCTAGGTGATTAAAGGGTTAACTGCAAGTCGCTTGGACCTGTTTCCATGTTTTTGCATGAGATACGTGACATTCTTACCAGATATCAATCCAAGGGTGTTGCTATAAACCTGTGATTGATTTTTTTTTTGTTCTTCCTGGGGGAACTGGAGCCTCATGGTCGATTGCTATGCTTCCTGACCTTTACAATATCATCTCTATGTATGAACCACTGCAGATGCATCTTGCCATGCTATTCTTCCACATCCAAAGGAGCTGATGATACAGATACTGCATATATTTTCCTTGACACAGTCTATCAATGTAGTTCAGTGCAATCTGCTTCTGTTGAACAAGATTTTAAACTCTAGCTTGTAGTCTTAGGCAGTTTACCTTTGAATGTCTGGTGACAATAGTACATGGAAGATCAGAAGAAGCCAGGTGGCCCTATGGTAACTACTGTAGATCAGTGTTTATGATGTTTTCTGAAGTCTGCCTGCACCCCTGCCCCTGTCTGGTCAATATTTAGGACTGCTGTATATCCATTACCGCATAGAAAGCTACATTGGGTTAGCATGCTGTTTATAAAATGAAGGTAAAGATTTAGCCATATGTAGCCAGTAAGCACATTCCTGAAGACTTGAAAAACACATCTAAACAGTGAAACACCTTGGGAAAGGTTGTAATGTCATGTTAAATAACATGAAATCTTTGAAGTTCTAATGATAACTCTTTATCTCCTTTTCAGTCATTATTCCTTCTTTTCCCACTGCAAAGTGTTTGGTTAGAAAGCAAGCTATGGTGTGTGACCTATTGACTTCCATTTTAAATTCTGTAGAAATGTATTGAATCCTTGTTTCAAAATATATGGGAGTAATCAGGGTTTTATGTAAGAAATATCCCTTTGAAAAGAGGAACCAGCACTAAGTTGCACACAATTTGCTATGAAAGCGTGACATGCAAACAGACTGATTAAAGCAGAAATTACTGCATTTTCTGTTTTTAAATAAACATAAAGATCCTCAAAATCCCTTGTAAGGTGGACTTTCCCTTACAGGATAAAATGGAGTTAAAATAGTGTCAATAAATTGTGTGAGAGACTGTATCAGTCTGTGCATTGATAGTCTGTGCATGCAGGATAAGAACATTGACTGCCTGCTAATCTATTCCCAGATGGAGGTGGATGCAGACGAGAAGCGCCATCGCACACGCTCCAAAGGTGTTCGAGGTACGTCTCTTGGTTCAGTAAATCGCTCAAGGCCCCTGCTCAGGGTGACCTTCATCCTCCAGAATCTCTTTGCACGATTCATTCTGACCCTTTCTTTTACACAACCTTTCTGGTAATTTTCTATAGAAGAGGGGTACTTGTAATAGATGATAAATTTTTATATATTTTCCATCTCTCTGCAGTTCCCGTGGAACCAGCCATACAAGAGCTGTTCAGGTTAGTGCTCTGAGTGTAAAATGTATCCCCATTAGCAATTTAGAAAATTCATGCCTTTTAATGGGTATAATGCACTTTCAAGTTCATTGGTGGTTTGCTCATGCCCTGCTGCACTGATGAAATTAATTCCCTCGAGACTTGCTAATAAAAAGCATCCCCTCTTTTTTTCCCTTCAGTTATTTGATTTTTCTTTCTGTCTTGGTTGCCCTCCATTTCTGTAATACCTACTGCCTGCTTTTAGTATAATCTTTCTGCAGCACACCAGCACCTATATAATTAATTCTCTCTCTCTTGCAGCTGTCCCACGCCTGGCTGTGATGGCAGTGGTCATGTTAGTGGCAAATATGCAAGGCACAGAAGGTAATATCTGTAATTTTTCATAATTTAGTGAAGGCATTTGGTAAACAAGTTAGCTGGCATGACCTTGATAAACCAAACAATGATAAAAATTAACAATTAGACATTCTAGAAACCATTAGGATTCTCTGCTTTTTTTTCTTTCTGAATGTCACACAGAATCTAACTCACATTTTTGCTGAGGTAACTTATTCTCATTGTCAATCTTCTCTCAATTTTTTGCATACAGTTCTCTTGCTTATGTGTTGCAAATTAAAATTTGGCCCTACTGACATGGTGGCGCCAGTGTGACTTCTGTTATTTAGTGTATTTTATAACTGAATGAAAATGAGCTTCTTGAACATTTTAAGTTCGATGATTAGGTTAGATTCAGAGGTCAAAGCCTAAGACAGATCAGTGATAATAAGACTTCAGTGTTCAAGTGTTATATGATAGTTATAAGTACCTTTACTTCAGTTTCTAAACCGTATATGTGGAGACATTGCCTTAAGAAAACATTTTTAGCTGTTTATTTTTAATAATATATCAAGGTAGCATATGTTATACATACTACATGTGCTTCAAATTAATTTAGAGCTCAACCTTTAAATTTCTGTGTCTGCAGTGTCAATGTTCAAGTGTTGTACATCTGTGTAAACAGCATTCCTTTCCTGAATCATTTGTCTGTGAATTTCTTCTGCAAGATTCTGAAAGTTTAACATCTCTAGAATACATGATTTTTTTTCTCATGTGCTGTGCATTTCATGCCCATTGTAGGAGATAAAATGGCTGATGTTTGATGATCTCTTCTGAATAGAGGGAGGTGTTCAAACCAGTGTTAAATTCTGCTGAAACTGTTAAGATTTTTTTTTCATTCTTGACTTTTTCAAGTTTTAAAGCACTTGTGGTGTTTATAAGAACACATATTTCACACCAGATCTGATAACTTCTTTGTCATGAGGGCATATAGCTTTTATGAATTAAATTGAAATTATACGTTTGTGGTTAAGGCATTTATTTGAAACAGGAAAAGTTTCTAAACATACATGACAATCCACTCAGTGCCACTTAGTCCACTTATGTGCCTTTTTTCTTATCAGTGACTGAAGCTTCGAGACAAGTCCAGAAAATACCTTCAAAATTAGAACAAGAAAAGCAATATACTTGATATTAAAATTATTTGGAATTACATTTGAACAATATATCAGAAAATAATTGTATCATATATTTTTATATATTGTATAATTATATATAATTTCTTTTCCTAATATTTTTCACTTACAAAAGTGGTAGGGTTTTGTGGTTATTTGAAGGATTTGGTTAGATTGGAACATTGATTTAGGAAAAGTAACCAACATTTTTCTTAAATAATTCTTAAATTCACTTGTGACTTCTCTTTTCAAATCATGTTTTTCTTTTGTCCATTTTCTTCATGCAAACACAAGCTTCATCAGTAATTAATGAATGGCACCAGAACCGTCTTTTCCCTCAGAAATTGCATGAGTAGTCAACAGTTAAATGACATGATTATAACATCCTTTCTAGTTACAAGATTGTAACTGCGTATGTTTCTTTACACTTCATGGGATTCGTGTGCAGATTTCAAAAACAAAAATCTTGAAACATACAGAAAGAAACTCATAAGAAAATCTGACCTCTGAATTGCTCTAACTTCAAACTATGTGTCTGTGTTTGTGTAAAACCACCCTTTTGGGGGAGGGGGAAGGAATAGATGTGAGGTTTGGAGATTGCATGCAGTTTTGAGACGTTAATTCCATATTTTGCTTTCTTGACATGATTCTGGTATGTCAGTACACGAACAGACTGAATCTCAGAGCTGTTAATTAAATGAAATTTTGGGCAGATGCGCAAAGAATAAAAATTGGATATACGTCAAAAATTCCCTTTTTTTTACTGGCTAAAGAATTTGTGGGTTTCTTATGTTTTCTTGTCACCCTGATTGCCAATCCACTAATCAAAATATATTTAACCAATATATGTCTTATTTAGTATAAAACCACAAAATTCTTTGTTGAGGTTTACAACCTACATATCTATTTTCTAAAAGAGCAGTAATATGTTTATCTAGTCAACCAACACCTAGTAAATTTAAATTTTTGAAAGAATCTGAAGGAATTTATATTTTTCTTTTTTCTATTTTGCTATTTGGGTGGGAAAGACCCTCAAACATTTCTATCAAGGAAATCAGACTGTCTTAAAAATTTGATATGTTTAAGGAATTGCATGTTTCAGCTGATGCCTAACTCAATTCTGGTTAGACCTACCGAGCATTTTAATGAGGTTAAGACCTTTCTATTCACAATGCCAGACTGTCTCATTATTAGGAATGAAATGTATTCCCTTCCACTAGATGTAGTCAGAGCTCTCCAGAATTCTTTCTTCTATAACATCTTGAAGTCTGTGGAATTTTATTTTTTTTTAAATTGTAATTTTATCCTTGTAATATCAATGTGACAGTGAAAAACATGTTCAGATACTACATTAAATTTGAACTGAAATAAACAGATACTTTCAAATTTCCAGACAGCTTCGGGGATGAAGTGTTCTGCTGCTAAAATATTAGGCAGAAGTTAAAGGAAATTTTTATCATAGGTTTTGTAACCCAGTTGTGATTTTAGTTATGAAAGAGCTGCAATGTTAGGGTTAGCTAAGGAAACGTGCAGGCTTTATACGTCATTGATGCTTCCTTTGAGGTGTATGAAAATACAGGACTAGTACTGGTTAGGGTAACAGCGGTGACAGCTTGTTGTATCATTTCCATCTTTCTAATTTTTTCTTTGTGTAAAACTTAGTTGGAAGTGAAGCCTTGTATGACTTAGTTGATACTTTGCTATCAGTTCTTAAGTTTGGTGCTTAATTTTAGCTTGTTATTTGGGCATGCTAGTAACTAAGATGAACAGGTTTCTCTGCAGGGCACTTTAGGGTAGGGTGCTGGGATTGCTAAAATAATTTGGCAAAAGCACCTCCCTCCAGTGACTGCACAGAAAGTTCAGAAAGATTAACATCCCAGTTTGGGCACTGAAGGTAAGTGCCCAAAGTTAGGTTGTGTGCCTACCTTCTTCAAAGCAGATTCATATCTCTCTTTTTTTATTTTAGCAATACATAGAAACCTGAAGCTATCCCTCTAGTACACTCTATGATGCACAGCATGAGGCAGTGCCTCAACACAAGATTTTACACAGATAGGACTTCAGTACCTGTTGTTTATGTTTCCAGGCACCTAAGGGCAACTGAACCACTCACAGATCATGCAGTTAAAGAAAATGCATGTATCTTTAAAGCATCAGGTCTTAAAAAATAGAAGGAAAAACAAAAGATCTGAAACCAAAAGCAAAACAAAGCCATAGACATGTTCAGATAGTGGCGGAGACAACAAAAGAATTCAAATCTTAGGTGTGAAAATCAGAGCCTCTCCTTGGGCCGTGCTCCTGATACCGTTTATTTTATTCACTTGGTAACTCTTCAGGTCCATTGTGTATAGCAGCATAATAATCAACAGTACTTTTATACATTCAAATCTGTGAATTAATTTTGAACAATAAGCTTGGTCCAGATCCTTGAATACTTTTAGCTGTGAACAATCCATCTGGGTGTATAGCAGTTACTCAAACCACACCAGGAGAGTGTTCCCAGAACTGTGTTTTCAGGACGTCTGTCAGCTAAGTGTCTGAAAAAAAAACATAATCAACTTTAAAGACAACAGGACACATTCTATGTATACAAGTATAAATATAGAAGCAAGTCCAGTTTCTGGTCTAAGTTCTGCAGGTGCAAATCTCATAGTTACTCTGGAGTAACTTGAGTGCAAACTGGCCTATGTTATTTACTAATTAGATGTGAATGATGGTTTTAGAAATATTACACCCTACTATGTTGCTGTGCATTTAGCATTTTTTTTTAAAACACATCGTAATACCAAATAGATGTCTATAGTTTGCTGTGTAAATAGGTATGTAGACACATCATAAAAATCCTAACTAGATTCCATTAAAAAAGTACTGATTACGTGCAGTGGCCTGTTTTAAAAGCTTCTTAACATCACAGTTTAATTTTTTCTCAAGTAACAAAAGCAATTTGATTCTGTAACAGATTAATCACTTACCAAATACTACATGCTTCAGAATGAAACACATTCTAACAAATAAAAGCCCTGAAAAGAATCTTAAGCTGGTAGTGTGGCACTATGTATATTAATTTAAGATTCTTTTAATGCATATATCGGTGCATATCTGAAAGTATATAAAGCAGTTATATAGAAATTAAAGCAAAACAGAAAGTTAGTCTGAAATAATACGCATCAAATTTCAGTGAAGGATGGATTGTTAAGGCCCAATGACAAAACCTTCAGAATTAAAATGGAAATACTGATGGAGCTTCCACTATATCAGGAATTTCCATCTGATTGCTGAAAATAAGGATTCAGATGAAATGAAACAACTTAAACATTTCATCCACCAAGGAATTTGGCATCCCTTTTCTTCAGTTCATAGTGTATTTGCAAGGGATTTTTTTTTCATTAATCTCTGATACAATGTCTAGCAAAAAGAATTGAGTCTCAAAAATGAAGAGGGATCATAAAATAATGTTTGGATCTATAATGTATGAATTGTCCCCAACCTTATAAAATATATTGCATTTTAATTTTCCACCAAATTTCTCAATATCATGAGTTCTTTGTTGCTTTACTAGGCTGTCTCTGTTTCTATTACATTATACAGATAGAATTGGTTTGTCCATTTTTTAATTTTTAAGCATGAGATTTGTCACTTCATACAACAGATTATTTGAAATTATAAATACCTTAGAGTTCGGCATTGCTGATTTGATTAGGAAAAGCCCCACATACCCATGTATTGCCTTGGCAATTATATACTTTAGTTTAGTCATCTATATTTTAGAACAGAGTAAAATAATGCAGGCTCCCAAACTTCGAAATTAAAAGACTCAAATGTCTCTCTTTTATTAGAAAATTATTGAATTCTGTGGCTTGTTGTGCCATATTTCTTATTCAAATTTTTTCATTTCATATACCTTTTCACCCACCAGTTTGATTGCCATGGCTGCAGCCGTGGGTGAATAATTGCCTGTCTTCACAGGAGCATGTTCTGGAGCTAAAGTCGAGTGCTTGCTTCCTGATGTATGCCTCATTTGAATTCTGCCGACAGCCTAGGGGCTGTATTATTCATGCCTTGACAGATAGCACTCACTAAAAGCATTGGAACAGGGCCAGGTACTGGCAGAGAGATAGTGGAGCATTGCAACTTGCAACTGAGAGGAGCATCTATAATACAAAAAAGAGAAATCCTCATACCTCCCTTTTACTGGTCTTACTTTGATGGAGAATTCATTTGCATCAAAATAAAATACCCTAAAAATAAATACATTTTTTCTAAACCACGCTTGAAAGTTTAACACAATTTTCCACATTTAATTGCAAAGCTGATTTTAATTAGTAAGGCCCTGCATGTGAAAAATGAAGATTCACTTGGGTGAGTGTAACACATTGCAGTGTCTGCTGAATGCTCTAATTAATGTATGGCTGCTGTACAACGGGGTGCACTGTGGGATATTTATGAAAAATTCTGTGCACGCAGCCAGTCTATCTGTATTTTAGTTCTTGAATCCACAAGAATAAATAACTTTTCCCCCTTTATTCTTTATGAGACATCATTGTGCATGCCATCACTCCATCCATAAACTTTATGGCATGCCTGTCCTTTTTACTATTTGTCAATGATATTATAAATCAGAAGCCAGGACATACATATTTTAACATTAATTTGATAGCAGAGCATGGTTGCACGCTGTGCAGAACCTGAGGTCCACTGGTGCATTTGAGTTAAAGCCTAACCACAGCACGGTGAGGTCCTTACTGTTGCTTGCTTTTATGATACTATGAAGGGTCCTACTGAATGCTGGAAGTATAGAAAAACTTATATTCATTTCTCTCTTAAACTGATAGTCAACCTTTATTATAGTATTAAATAATAATAAGATGATTCGCTGGATACTTACCTGAGGAAAAAACATACTCTGACATGGCCTATGCAATTTAATTCTATTTCATTTAATGGTATATTTGTTAAAGGTTTTAGTACGTTGTGTTTAATGCCAAGAATATTATAAATGTATTTTATATGAAGTAATCCACCATTCAGGGTTTGTAAAAAATGTTAGTAAGTGAAGTTTCATTGCTTTGTTAAGTTCAGCTAAAGAGAAAAAAGTAAGTAAACAAATACAATAAGCGAAAGAGCATAGGGATTTTCAAACAGAACACTGCAAACAATAAATAAACTTGCTGACAGAGAATCCATAATGTATTAGAGGTCTGTATTGGCTGCTGTCTGGATTCAGCAATATATCCTTTGTCTGATTGTTGATTAATGATTAGAAGGGTGCAAAGCTGGGTCTGAAACGTCAACGAAATATACACCAGCAATTGGCGTGTGGCTCTGCATGCTAGTGGGCATTGTCTAGAGGTGACTACACAAAGGAATGACAGTTCAATTCCTCCTACCACCATCTGGACTGGGAATAGCAATTTCAGTGGCAGCAAGTTGTACTAGCCTTATAAAGCAGGGGGTGAGGGATAAAAGCAGAGGCAGGAGTATGGAGAGTGCTGACCCAACTGTGCAGCAGCAACAAACAGTGAATTTGGGATGTGGTTTCTGCAGTGGGTCCCCAGATTTGTATGTTGTCGAAATGTCGTGCTCACTTTCTTTCAAATGGCAGGTGCTGGGCATAGTTCTCATGCAGCAGTCCACTTACTTACAGCCACAGTGTTTTCTGTGGAAGGATCTGTCTGGAGATGTTACCATCAGCCACAAAATAAATGAAGACCATGCAGAAAGTATGGGGAAAAAAGTTATTGGGGAAAAAAATAACCCAAACCTTCCCGTAATACTGGGGAGATAATTTCCCCAACAAGATGCTGGAAGTAGGTATACAGTTTTCCTTTGCCTATGGGAAATCTATTTGGTTAGCCTGTTAGCTTTGCTAAGAACATTGTGTTCTCTTAGGAGAGAAAGAAATCATTTGAGGTTGAATAATTTGTGCTTTTCATAATAGAAAATTGGATCTACAGAGTTGATTTGCACATGATGGGCAAGACATTTATCTCCCTATGCCTCTGTTTCCCCATTTGTAAACAGAATTTCAGGCATCATAAGATGTAAAGACAGAAGTATATATGGGGGATTATTACAAACATGGGGCCCAAAACTCTCTCTCTGGTATTTATCTTCAATTTAAATAAAGATCTGTTAAATGACCGTTGATGTCAGAGGAAGTCTAAACTTACGTTTCAGTGCCTTTTGGATCAAAACATTTTTCTGGATGATAGAGCAAAATTAACTGATTTTTAATGATAAGACAATTTTACATTGAAACTCAACCCTAGTTTCCCTATTTCATAATTTGTGAATTATTTCTACAATGTTTCTGTAAAAATAATGATTCTGAAGTTTAAAAAGCTGGAAGTATACAAGAAATCTGTTTATTAATGTGTATTTTAGTGATACTGCAGTCATGGCTATTAGCCTTACACTAAACCAGAAAAAGCCATGAGCAACATTGTGCACAGGGTTCTGGTTACTAAGGAGCTGCCTGCATCCTCCTACCAGCAGTTCTGAGCAGCAGCATAGCTACAGTGTGTGCAGCTGAAAGGTGTCCTGTGGATTGCAGCACCCAAAGCTAGGGGTTTGGAGTCGGGAGAATTTACTGGTGAATACTGGCAAATAGATAGACAGGGAACCCCATCTTATTCGTTGGCCCAGTGTCCATGCCAACACAAATATTATAGATGACTTTGTAAAAGTTTTATCCATAGGTGGCACCCATGGTATCAGAGAATAGCATTGCCCTGCACCTTATTCTACCTCAATAAGGTAATTTTACCTCAGTAAAAATGGTATGAATTCTGTTAGAATCATCAAAAAAAAAAAAAAAAAAAAAAAAAGAGGCAGGGGAAACCATGTAAGTAAATAATAAATAAAGATATAGTTATCTTTTTTCTTTCAAATATACGTATTTTATAAGATCAGGCACTCTAGTTATTACCTGGGCTAGCAAAAGAATATGAAGAAAACAAGAAACAAACTCAGATATGAAAGAACCAGAAACCAAGGTTCAAATACCTTCTGCATGTTCTAACTCATTAGACCATGCTAGCAGAAAAATCCACATAGATGTAAATGTAAAAATAGGAGAGAAACGGGCCAAAAAAAGTAAAGAAGTGAGAAAACAAAAACAAAGTTGTAGGAAAAACCAGAATAAAGAATAGTTTGCTGTGGGTTTTTTTTCCCCTAAAAATTACACTATGATGTGTCTTTAAAGATTTATATTGAAGTTTTTCAATAAGTTGAGACAGCCCTTTCAAAGACATCACTTCTTATTAGTGGTTGATATGAAGTACTGCTTCTAGTGGTGTCAGCTCAGGACAGAGAAAAGAGAGGTACTCCTGTGCTATCTTTGATGACAATAATAAATCTAAATAAATACATCCGCTATATGGAATCAAATGCCCAGGGGACAGATAGCTCCTGAAGACATCCTTAGTGCTATACAGCTTAGGACACTTTAAATGGTCATAACTTCAACCAGATGAGTGGACCTAGCAAGTTAGTTTCCTGGCTGCTCACTTGAATCGCCTTCCCAAGAAGATCTTGAAGCTTACTGATTGGATGAAAAGGGATTGCAGAACCTAATGTCCTTTCATTATTTGCAAAAAACAGCAGTGCTGCAGTATAAGTATGCATAGAAGAGTAGAGATGGGGTATAATAATGCCTAAGAGACGTTATTCCTGTGATCTAAGTTAGGCCTGTGTATTAGATCTATGATTTATGATAAAATTTGTAATACTATAAAGCCAAATGAGACAGGACAGGATACGATTGGCTTTAAAGGCCAATAGCAGCTATTTAAAACAGCTTTTTTAGTTCATTTCGCTGGGACTGAGGCAGATTTCTCTGCCTTTAATTTTTCTATTGAAAGTAATGAGCAGGCCACTAAATTGGATGAACAAGTAGTGGATGAATGCTTTCTGTCCAACTGATACTTGTGAAAGAAACTGATGAGTGATATGTAGCTGCTACTGTTTTTCACCTTTACAGTGTCTCCTGGAGAAAATCTTACCGATACTTGTGAAGGGGCAATAGGTGTTCAGAATAAAGGCTACAGTTGAAAACTGGCGTGCATTTGACTTCTGCTTTAAGTCACCCAGTTCAAAGGCTGGACCCTCATCATCCCTCCCTTATTTTGTGTCTAACTCTGAAGTCAAAGTAGAACTGTACTTTTAGCATTAAGCTTGTCCAAATTTCTAGTGTTCTGCCAGGAAACATTTATTTGGGCACCTTGATACCTATGTCATACTAAGTGCGTAGCATAGTTAGTACATCTCTAATCTCTTATCTGAATGTTTCAGTGTAGCAAGTGTTTTTAAAGTCCTCCAATTTGTGATATATACAAACATAGTACTCACCCACTGTTTTTTTCTTTGTCAGTAGAGTTAGGACATGATTCTCCCATGTTCTGGGAAATTGCATTGACTATAAAGAAGTTAAGATATCAGAATGCTTGTATTCTCTTTTCTTGATCTTTTCTTATTTTATGGACAATAATATATTCAAAAGGAAGAGGGAAGGATTTAGTTTTGTAACTTTGAGCAGTCACTTGGAGAGAGAAGACTCCTATTTCCACTCCCAGGATTTAGCACTTCATATAGAAGACAGACACTTAGAAAGGAATGTAATGAATCCTTCAACGGTAGCAAAGAACATGTAAATGTTTTCTTTTGCATGAAGTATTAGAGAAGTGGGCTGTCTCAACCCAGATTACTATAAAGCCTCATAAGCAAGCAGTCTTCTGAGGTGTAAAATGAAGCTTCAGTTACCCCTAACAGAAGAGGATATTAAACACTAATTTCTTACACATTTCTGTATCTTCTAGATTAGATAAGGGCTAAGGCTAGGATCGTGATTCCTCCTCTGACCATCTCTGGTGCAAAGACTGAGTTAATCTCTATTTCTGTAAGAAAAAATAAAGCTTAAGGTGATTAATTCCAGGATCGGAAATCCCCCACTACAAAAAATGCCTTCCTCCAGTCTGGATTAGCGTGTCTAAATTCTGCTGTGTGTTAAGTGCCTACATGTCCCTAGGTATTAGAACAGGAGCAGATCACTTGGATGTTAGAATTTCACTGTGCAGCTATGCATAGAAACTGAGAGCTGTAACACATTCACTCCCTTGGTAAACCAGCAGTTCGTGACTCTCTGCTACCACACAAGAAATTTGCGTCACAGCCAGAAGTTGAGTCATGCCTCTGAATTCTACTCTAGTGCCTTTTGCTTTAGACCGTCCTTCTTACACTAAAAGTTCATTTATACAAAGATTGACAAATGATTTCTTGTTATTGAGTATTCGCAGAGACAATAAGAATAATGTGCTAGAATTACTGATATACTGCTTAATCTAGACCTTGCTTGGGCATGGTTTGTTCTAGGATGATCAGTGAGGATTAACACTGTTGATTTATGGTAACCATAAGGACTACTTCAGGAGAAGGGGACAAGCAAACTGTCATACGAAACAAGAGGATACGTCATATATTATGACGTATGTGATGAATATTCTCTGACATGAGTCTTACAGGTGTTTGCATGTTGCTAGCCACCAAACAAAAAACCCCCCTAGTTCTGAAACTTACTTTTCAGAGAAGTCTCTGGGTATCTCAGACTTTGTGAAAGGAAGTAGAAGATACAAAGTCCCAACTAGATGGATGGGTGCTTTGCAGCTAATTTACTGTGGTAACTGTATTTTATTCTTACAAAACTTTTTCAACTGTTAATTTTAAAACATTTCACAAATGTTAACACTGTAGCCTCAGTGCAGTTTGTGATGTTAAGTGTTTGATTTCCAATGACACCAAAGGTTATATTGCTTATGATGTTGTAATACAGTCACAGTAGCACATTGACTCGCAAGACCGGTCATAGCAACTTTTTGCCAGTGCACATTTATTGTGCATAGTTTGGGATGGAAAGTGGGGAAAAAAAGAAAGAAAAAAAAAAAGACTTTATCTGTCTGAAAATATGGGAATAATTTTGACAGAATGTAATTGCATTACTATATTTTGAGCAGGGCTTTGGGATTAACATTTCTAGTTCTTAAAACACAGGCATTTAGCTCTTCTTTTTAATTCCATGTGACATAAGGTGTTACCAGCTTTACAGTCTTCTGTCCCTTTCACAATGGCAAATTTGTTTCAGTGCTACTGGCAAGGAAAGTGTACTACTTTCTGAGTCATAGTACTGTCTCTGCAGCATCTAGGTGTTCCTGGGAAATGCTGACATACTCAGAACTGACGTGTCCTGGCTTTGCTTAGCTTGTGAGACCTAAAGAGATCACAAAGACAGGCTCAGAAACTGAGTCAGACTTATAAAACAAATATCTTTTTAGAAAGAATGCAAATAAATTTTGACTACTGTGTTAGCTTCATATCTTAGCAGTCAAGCTTGCTACTTCCAGTTATGTTATTAAAGGGATGTAGGAGGAAGAACTGAACAGTTAAAATGGCATTGACTAAAAGTGGAACCACTTATTTAAAATGTCAGCATTTAAGCAAAACTATAAAGCAGTGAAAACATTTAGCTTTTTCCTATCTACTATAATTTTGATTATTCATTGGAAATTATAGCAGCCAGTCAGATTTAGAAATCACAATCTAAATGGACAGCTCAGGTAGAACTGCAACAGAACTATCATGGTTAGTTTAGATTTGCTAGTAGCAATTTTATTTTTTTTTTAATTTTTATGTATACTATGGATTAAACTGATCTCTTGTGTAAGCACAGATAGAATCTTATTCCTTTTACATGAGGGCAGTTTGTAATTGTGTTGCTCTAGAACTCTAAAACAGCTGCCAAACTCCCCAGGAAGACAAAAATATATTGGTTGGTCTGAAAACCAGAGATGATACCAAACTCCCTATTTTTTAAATCATAAATAAATTTATAATCTGGTGAAGAGTCAGGAAAGATTTATCTACTGGCTATGTTACAATGTAGCTTTTCTTGATATCAGATAATTTGAAGTGACATCATACCTATGCAGCTTATCAACCCTACTTTTGAAACCTTCTAGGTATTTTGGACACTAAAATGTCTTCTGACACCTGGCCCAACTTCCATTTAGTACATTTACCTGCTAATTAAAGATGAGATAGAAGTTTTCCACCATTAAATTTCTACATCTGTGATTTTCATAAAAAAGCATTTCAACATATAAGTCAGAATACAAGCACAAACTTCTACGGTGTGACTTAGGTAGACCTTAGGTACTGAAGTTGAAGAGAAGGATCCACAAAAAACCTGAGTCTGTAGTTGATCAAACCTGTAATACAAAACCTCCTGTGTATGCCCAGAGGTGATGCCAGCTTAAGCTAAGGTGTGCTGCTCAGTGCTTTCTGCATGCCAGAACATTTAGGACTTACAGACCACAAGTACTTCTTATACCAGCATCCTCTGATCCAACAGGCACACAGGCATTCTCTGCTCACATAACATGCAGGGACGGCACTGGTTTCTACAGACAGCATAGTAGTCACATCGCCTTTCACTGACAAATTTTGTGATAGTGGTGCAATGAGAATGGTACGTCAGGAAGCAACATTCTGTTTTGGTTTCTCCATCAGCCTGACTGAGCTGAAGCATAATGCTAATTCCCAAGTCAGAGCCATACCAAAAGGATGACAGGTGAAGACTGACTAGGGTGAGTCTGCCATCTGTCCCGGCTGTTGGAGCCAGCCCTGTGGACAGACAGGAGTGTGAGGTTTTTCACAGAGAACAGAGAAAGAAAGAGAAAAGATAGTTTGATGATTAAAGGACTCCTCTAGAGGAACCAGTTTTGGATCCACAACAGGTTGGTTGGGTTCAATCAAATAGACAAATTGACAATTGTTTCAACCTGAATTGTTTTTTCTTTAAAAAAAAAAAAGGCAAAGAACAGTAGCACACTGCCTGTACCAAAACAGAGAGCAATAAAGTAGCCAGCCATACTGTAGGCATGATTTTTGTACCTGCATCAGAAAGTGTCTTTTTGGATTATGAGTCATATTTTCAAGTTGATGCCTAAGTCATTGTTGCAAGTAGATGCAGACGTCAACAGGAAAGAGAGAAGTGATTTTGGAAACATTATTTTTGTGGTACTTCATATTTCTTAACGTAGCTACACCACAGTCAACATGCTTGCTATAGTGACTTCCAGGCTGATATACCTATACATTACCATTGAGGAATTTATTCACTGAGGAGCTTAGTCATCTAAACCTAAGTACTTTAGAGTTAAGTGTGACGACATTTAATGTTGCCACAACTATTCTCATGATAGGTCTGTGCCCCAAATATATGGGGACCATTGTTAAAAGTGACTAACATATTGCTAACTGACTTTCAATGAGACATAAGTGTTAAGCATCAAACACCTCAAACTGTTAAAAAACCTGAAAGTAGTCTTTGAAGTGGCACACACTTTCTAAAAAGTTGCCTTTCATTTTTTAAAACTAAAGAATCTGCTCCTCTTCTTGCCATCTTCCTGTGACACACGTCTACTTCTAGTCATTTCCCAATTTTACTCTTTGGTCCTTGGACAGTACATAATTCTGGACCTTTCACCCTTCATTTGTTGACCTTTGCTACCTTTCCTGTCTGTGCATCTATAAAACTGAGCAGCTGAATTTCAGAGAGGGATAACTGCCACGTTTCCCTGTGAAATCTAGCCATAGGAGGATTACTGGCAGCAGATTTTCAATGGAAACTGCCATTTCCACCCACAACCCAGCTGCCACATTTAAATCATGCTGTGTGGGGCTTCCACTCCCTTGGGAGGCTATTTTCATTTTCCTTCAGAGACTCTTCTACAGTCTAATGGAACTTACTGTCAGCTATAAAAAGTAACATTACATCCCGTAGTATTTTTTTTTTTTTTAATCATGATATGAGTCAAGTTGGAGCCTCACTATTCTGGACTTGAATGTGATAGAATTCAGTCAGATTTTACTTCCACTCCCCCCTACCCCTCAACACCCACCCCACCCCCAAACAGACCTCCTTCCTTTCATCAGAATTTTATCAGATATTTCCAGAAAGGTCAGATTAAGGTAAAGTCATTTAGGCCCACATCTAGACATCTGGGGTTTAGAGTCATGTGATTAAGCCAGTAGGTAAGTTTTCATTTCTAGACCAAAGTATTTCTAGTTCTTTTAATCATGGGAAAAAAGGTGAAGAGAAATGAACTGAACATAAGTTTTGTTCTTTCAGTCTGCCAATGGCTTGAACCAATCTCTTTATGATAGTGAACTTGTATCTTAGTGGAAATACTACCTGCAAGACCCTATAATATTACAACAAAGAACTTCTGTGGGCTGCAGAAGGAGAGTAGTTCAGTAGATTATTAGCAAAAGGTATTATATGTCTTTCAAGGTGTAAGTCATGGCAGGGGACAGGGGTTGTGCAGCACTGATCCACAGTACTTGTCTTGTACTTGCATAGGGTGGAAAAATGTATGCCATTATATTTGTGTCTCTTGAAGGATGTGCTCCATTACTGCCACACTGAGCAAAAGTTAGTGCAGGAGATTTCTGAGTCTCAAACCCCAGATTGCTCTAATGCATCTCTGATAGGAACTGCTAATAGGGACTCTAATGACTGCTGAAAAGTATGTAATACTAAAATAGCTGTGTCCATCTAAAGCAAAGAACATAAAGTCTTGGTTATAAGTCTGTATGTTGTAACTTTGTATGCAGTAGCATACTGGCAAGCATAACAGCCAGTTTCAAAATTTTGTCCTAGAAATTAGACTCAAGGGGACATAATGGTAAAGGTATTTTAGAAATCTTCTTAATGTTAAACAGAATTTTATGGTAACCTTTTTGGTGCAGAGCCCACTGAGAAAGCAAGCACCCTTAAAAATTAATATGGAGGATAAACTTTCCATTCCTTCATAATAGTGTTTGCTAAATGCATACTAATAGTGGTTAACATTTTTACCAAGAGACTAATTCTAGCTGCAGCTCCAAAATTCAGTAAAGTAGAGAGAATGCTGTCATTTCTATTCTGTTTTACAATAACCATGTTTCCTCTGTGTTACAGAAAGGCAGAATGTTTTTGCTTTTTTTCAAAATAGGAAGGTTTAAACATCTCAATCCTCTAATAACAAGAATTTAGAATATTTCACACTTGAATGACTCCTAACCAACCATGCAAGAAAAAGAACACTATCCTGTAGCTTATGCTGGAGCTGAGAATCCAGTACATAAGCACTGAAGTGGTTGCAGCTTGTATCACTTTGGTTTTGACATTATTTTCTGTAATTTCTGATGTTTACTGGCAGTCCTGTGTTAGAAGGCTGGTTCACATTATTATTCCTTTCCATTGGTTATATTTTGTAGCCATTAGCTTTTTGGATCATGTAAGATACTTATTGCTATAGTTACAGGAAATCTGGTGTATTGTATTTCTTAATTCTCTGTCATATGTCTCTCTTAGTTAAAATTAAGTTGGGAGCCAGTGCTGTTGTGTATATATATAGAGATGATGGAAAGAGTATTTTGATAGGAATCAGTAGCTGATAGTCTCATTATAGTAGCCTTATATTAGAGATGTGATAAAATGACAGCATGCTCTATTACTCAATACTTAAGTACATGCTAGAGTAACAGTTTGACCTGCTGTGTTGTTAAATATGATCTATTGAGTCTGTGTCTGAGGGTGTCAATTCTACTAATATGTATATTGCCATGTTTTTAAATGATTGACAGTATAACTGCATGAATCACCTTTGATTTCCAGGAGTTTATTTCACTTGATTTTTGAATGCCTGAATTTAGCATGCTGAATTGTTTAAAAGCAATTATGTTTAAAATCTTGGAATAGAAAGGTTTCATATTGCTTCCAAGGTTCAAACACTGTGACTATGCAGAAGTCTTTTTTAACTGATAGATGCACTCTTGTAGCATGTAGTAACCCTTTCAAGTTGATGAATAATTTTTTTTTTAACTTTTCCCATATTATAATATGATCTTATAATGAAAAATAAATAAATTGGAGATTACCCTGCCCTCTACCTGTAAACAGAGTTGTCATTACCACTGAGACTGAAACCACACGATGTACAGAAATCTGGACATCGTGGCAGCTCTAGGTAATGCTTTGATTTAGCTTAGTGTAGCCCAATTCATTTTTGTCTGTATGTAGAAAAATGGAGGGTTTTCAGTCTCGATGTTTTTCTTCCAGATTAGATTTTGGAAATAAATGTGGACTTCAGGATTTTGAGTTAGTGCAGAAGTCAGTGTTCTTTGAGTTAAGGCAGAAGTGGTCACTGGCTTTGCCTATTCCCATTTTTATGTGTCTGGGTTACATCTAAATCAACATCAAAGTGTGCAGAATCAATAGCCACTTAGCAAAACTTGATTATATGCATTACATCTAATGAATCAATATGAGTCGTTAAACCTGTGCTCTTTGTGCTGTCCTTGTTTCTTTGATCAGTCCCTATATTCAAGGGTCTGGCAACAAGACATAATCAATTGTGGCTTCCAGCTCTTGAACACACAGTTAAGTTGGGTATTTGCCATCCTAAGATTAGAGTGCAACTGCAGCATTTGCCTGACATTGGATCATGCAGGTAGTCTTGAAAAGACATCTGAGCTATAGGGAGGAGAATTATTCATGTTCAGTGATACAGCAGCTGTGGAAAGGGAAGAAGCAGGGCTTTGGTTCTTTCTTTATGGAGGTATTGTGGTGTGCCGTTTTAAAATCTGCTAGGTACTGTCTTTGTTGGGGATGGACATACTATATATATATTAAAAAAAAAAAAGAGAGAGAGAAAAAGGCTTGGATTTTTCTCCTTTTTATCAGATTCCTAAGGGGTAGACATATAAGTTAATCACCATTAACTTCCTTAATTGTCAGTGGAGAGAGAGGAAAAGTGTCTAAGGAAGGTGAGATGAATTGCCTCCCAGGAGGTTCCAGTTTCTCTGCATTGACTTATGAAGGGAGCTTAACGTGACATGTATAGACTTTTTAGAAGCCTAGGGGTAGGTGAGAGATGAACCCCATCCATGACATCATAAGTCATGGGGCAATCAGATATTATATTGATTTATTTAGAAAAATACTTTTGAATAATCTACAACTGCAGGGCATGTACTTTGGTAACCTGTGCTGCCACATAAGTTTTTAGCTTCATGATTTGTTACATTTATTTTTTGCATCTGCTTTAAATGAGCTCTTCAGGGCTGAGATTTTGCCTGTGTATGTGTACACCACCTAGAAATACATTATGATGCCTTATTTTTCTTCACTAAAGAGCTATTGAATTCAACCAATTAAATAAACTTGTTGTTTGAATGGATTAATTACTGCAAACCTGAAAGTTTCCTTTCAGTTGTCATGTTCCAAGAACAGAGACTTTGGTGATGGGTGAAATGATCTCACCAGCTAGAGGGCAGATAAGCCAGTAAGCTTGCCACTGTTTATCACAGGGTTCAGTTACATCAATTTGGAGTCTCAGTGAATCGGGGTGCTGAGGTGCCTGCACTTGGAGATATATAGGGTCCAATTAAATAAAAGATCCTCACTTCGACTTAAGTTACTGTGAATGTATTGACTACATCAAAGCTAGTCTGCTTTATTTTGATGAAAATACATAATTCAGTATTTGAATTTCTGAATAAACCCCCAACTTTTGAGCTCCATCATTGAATTCTGGCACATGGTTCTGCTCTCATGTTATTTGTTACTCCTAACTCCTTTTTGCAATGCTGTTATATAAAGACCCTAATTTTTCCTTAGGGCTTATTTAGTATAATAATACTATACATATGAGTAGATCTGCAGTATGTTTAAGGTTATTCATGTGTTTAAAAAGGGTCTGAAATGCAAAAGGATCAAGTCAGTTTTTAAAGCTCTTTGAAGAAAATGTCACATCTTCTACCTTTGCCTTTTGAGATCCAGCATGCTTCTGGGCATTTGTAATTTTTCTTATGGTTCCATAATGCAGTACACAAATATTTCAAACTCCAGAAGGAAAAAAGGAATAGAATGCTTTACATTTCATGTATTTCTATCAGTTAAACTTGTACCTGTTCAGGTAAATTAATAGTTTTCACTGAATTGAAATCTGAAAAGTCAACAAACTTCTATTTGGTACAAATAAAGTAAGTAAAGATGGTGTGTTCCGACACTGTATACATAAAAGCACTTCCTGCTTATAATAATCTGATTTATTGAATCAGAAGCAGAAATCATGGCAAAGTCTGAAATACAACAGAACTATAGAGTTTAGTTTATTATATTTTAAAAGATACTTGTTAATTTTATTTATAGTTTAAATAGATAAAAACGTACTAATTTGGGCCCACGTGGATGGGAACATAGATTTTCCAAAGCACTGAGTCTGGACTAGTGCCTAACTCCAGCTGAGAAGACAGGGGTGAGGGCAGTCATTATGTAAGTGGCCTTAGATGCTATAATGCTTGGCAGCGCAATGGTTGCAAGAAGCATGCCTAATTCTGAAACAGCATTCAGGGCTCTGGCTCAGTTGCCAGCAGGTTCTTGGAAAGCAAATTTGGGTAAGTTAGTCTTCTAGATTGGGATTCATAGCAGGCAGGATGCTAGCAAAGAGAATTTTAATCTGGTTGGTTGGAAGTACCAAAACTAGTGTGTCCTAGCTCTATCTTGTAGGCTGCAATTGGCCATCTCTGTGAAATAAAAGCTGAAATATCCCTCCATGTCCTTCTTGAACTTTGTTCTTCCTATTTGCTCTTCTATACCTTAGTAATTAAAATACTCAACAGAGTTCTTTACCTTTTACAGCCTGGAAAGGTTTGACATAATACCTCCCATATTCCAGCACAGTACTAGGCATTATGTGGGACTTTTGAGTGATAGAAAAGATTCTGGACCAGTGTGGCTTAGAGAGCAAAAATAATTTCCTATAAAGCAATTTGACTCCTACCACCTCACAGTTATCACTGTCCACTGGGTTTGCTGTTCATTCCTGTAGTAATTTGGCATACTTTAAGCAGTCATTTAAATATGAATGGAAAATTTTCCTGAACTGAAGGAGTTTATTCTTGCAATTGAGTAGGCAAGTCACTGGGCTGGAGTCAATCTATTTTTCTGAATTTATTATGATTTTTTCATTCCTACCAATTCAATGCGCGCAAACAAGAGTACTACCAGCTCTTCCTCGTAATAGTGCATAGTCTGCTGGGAAGGGCATCCTCCAGGAGTGCAGGGAGTTCAAGATGTAGGGTTTGGTGGAATCCATGGGGTTTTTTTTCTGGTCAACTGATATCAGTTGATAGTATCAACCGTTTAAAGCTAAATGAAGTCATTGCTTTGAGAGAGATTTAATAGGATGCAGTATTAGGCAAATTAGGCTTGCACATTCTTTGAAGATTGGATTTCTTAGAGGACTTATCTGCAAAATGCCTGTTTTCTCAGTAGCCTAGAAGTCTTCATTTGGAGGTATCGACTTGGAAGTTATCTAGTCCAAACCAAAAATAATACTTACGGTATCCAGTGGGACAAGTGTAAATGGCTTGGGAGCTTGCTGCCTGAAGCCTTAAGCAGAAGTTTACTTCCAATTTGCTGTCCTCAACCGTACAAGATAAAGTTCCACCTCAGTGCCACTTCAGACACTTGGGTGCTTCATTAAATGTTTTTTATAACCTTGATAGGCGTCTATATAATAAATTTTTAGATTCTATGACCTACAAAATGTTGTGGTTTATGTTAAATTAAATTCTCACATGAAAAAAGAAAGAATGAGAGCACTGTTGTTGGGGACACTTTTTAGATTGAAAAAAACATTTTATAAGATATTTCAAAGTACTAATAAGAAAAAAAAAAGATAAAAATCATCCAAGAAAAAACAAACAAAAAATATTATTCAGATTAAGGGCATAATATTGTCATCATCGTATTTTTATTTTTTTTTTTTACTTGGGTCTTATAGCACAAGAATTCTGAAATAATAGATTCAATAGAAAAGAGATACAAATTAAACAGAACAAAAAAAGCTGATAAACATGGCAGATAGGAATCACTTTATCTAAACTAGATATTTAAAGTTGATTGAACCTTTATTAGTGACATAAGCTCCCTGTCTAATTCATGTAGGGAAATAAGACACTCTTAAGTGTAAGGTGTCCTCCAGACATAGCTGTCATGTCCCACCCTTGATGTGTGAGTTGGCATATCATGGGAAGAATATTAATCAGTAATCTGATTGAGAAAATCCCTTGTGTTTCTCTGATCTTATACTATATATATTTAAAGACATTTGTTTACTTGTTATAGCCTAGAAATAATAATCATACTACTTATGCTGAAAATTGTGTTAAATTAGTAATAAAATATACAAAAATCAAGAAGTTCATCTCTGGGAAAGAAATATGTATTTGCTGAAGAAAGTTCCTACTGAATGTGTTAGTGTGTAGCATACTGTTTTTTAATGGAAAGAAATTGCGTGAGAGCTAAAAAAATACCATAAATCATCTTCTAAATAAGGAGTATAAATTCATATATTATTTCTTCAATTCCTTCAATTATTAATGTCTATATGTCCTCTTGGAGCTTATCACTACGAAATTCAACAATGTTCTTTCCACAAGAATTATTCATGACAGATTCTGAAAACCAGAGATGACTGAGACACACAGCAAAGCAGCGTGGAATATTCAAAAATGTGTTTCAGGAAGCCCAAATATATATTCCGCTGAAAGCCAAGAGAGCTGAAGTGCGAGGGGAAAATAAGACAAACAGAGCTGACCAGGGAAATACAGTGAGCAATAAAAGAATGAATAAAGGTGTGCAAGACAGATAAATCAATGGGGTCATTGCTTTGAGCAGGGATAAACAAGTCTAAAATATAAGCAAATAAGGGGATGATCACAAAAGCCAAAATTGGAAATGGAGACAAAATTGCAGAAGCTATTAAGGACAAACAGTAACAGTTTTCACAAATATATGAGGAACAAGAGGTCAGCGGGAGAGACACTCATCTTTCTATGTGGTCAGGAGGAGAAGTTAGTGCGGAGGCTGCTGGGAAGCCAGCGCTGTCTTCCCCTTGGCATGCTCACCAGAGAGACCACAGGGAACGTGCCAGAAGCAGCGAGAAGTGTCCTGGAGGCAGAATCTGAAAAATTAATGAAACGAAGGATGTGAGCGAAACAGGTTAAAAAAGAAATAAAAGAAAATAGGGCAGGTAAACAGTAGGTTCCAGGTCTGGTGGCCTCTTTCCCACATTTCTGAAAGCCATGGATATTTTTTTAACTCGCTTGGACTATGAAGTCTATAGTACATGAGGTATATGTAAGCTATATGAGGTGTGTACTTGACGAGCAGAAGAAAGCCAGTGCAAGACAGTATTTGAAAGGGTTTATAAGAAAAAAACTGTGCAATGGTAGCTTTATGGAGTATAAATCCAAGAACAGCCAAAACCAAATTCAAGGTTATGGAAAAACTGGTACAAACTAATCAGGAAAGAGTTTATCAAAGCTGAGTTTGAGTTATCTAGCATAACTAATTTCCTTGGAAAAATTACATATTCCCAAATGTTTAGTGCTGGACACAACCCTTAAAATATACAAATGTTTGTTTCTGTTAGGTGCTGGTGTGTCCTTAGTTTTAGTGCTATGAGCAAAGGCATTGAGAATAGATAAAATGAAAAACTTAAGTCAAATTCACAACTTTACCTGAATAGCTGAGTCGCAAATAATTACTTAATGAGGTTTATAAAAGCATCAAAGCCGCCCAGGCAGCTAACTGGCATTGATTTTCATTGCCAGTTATGAACTTTCCAGGGGGCCTGAATCCTAAGTAATGTCTTAGATTCTCACAGCCTTTATAAAGTTCTGTAGAAAAGCATAAAGCCATGAAGAAAAGACTAAAGATGACCAAAAATGGCAATGGCAACAATTTCTTTCTAACTTTGACCTATAATTTGTATCTAAATAGTCATGGAATTATACTTTGATGGCAAATACAAAATTTAAACAACAGTTGAAAACAAAATAGTTGTATTTATTATCCTATTGTTTTCTTCCCCAGTTCCCAGACTACTGTGAATCCTAAAGGGACTGTTTTGGGGCATTACTAGATGAAAACTTTTGCAAGTATTTAGTGTTATTAACTGAACAAAAATTGGGACAGGGTGGGGTTAATGTTCTGGCATTGATGTGACAAAACGTCCAAGGTTGGGTGGGTCTTTAAACAACCTGGTCTAGTGGAAGGTGTCCTTGCCCATGGTTTGGAAATAGGGGGTTTGGAAATAGATGATCTTTAATGTCCCTTGCAACCCAAACTGTTCTATGAGTCTATGAAAATTCAAATCTGTATCATATCCAGTGGCCAAAAATTGTCACAGTTACGTGCCTGCTGATGCTCTTTAGCCTCAATCATTTTAGTTCACAGCTGTGTGAAGTGTCATCATTACCTCTTACAGTGTTCTAAGAAGGTTATAATAAGAGGAAGAAATGATATCCTGGGGACTGCTGGAGCTAAGCCTGCTTACATCTTTGAAAATAAAGATCAGGATATTTAGAAAATATCATTTCATTATAATGGCATTGAAGAAGTATAGTGAGGGTAATATGCGTCACAAAGAGAAGGAACAGAAACAAAGCAAGCAAAACATACCCACTCAATAAATGTTACCCTGTCTGCCTAAATCCTGTTGAACTGATAGACAAGTTTCTAAAATCTGCCTGAGCCCCAGGCCACGCATGACCCACTCCTGTTTTCCAGGGTGCAACCTCTGTTAGGCACCTAAATGAAACAGGTTCCTCCCTATCACCCAGCTATTTCCCTGGGCACTACGCGCATTCTGAAATTCCAGGTCTGAGGAAAAATTCATGTCTTCTCCCAGAGCTCCATATGGAGAGTTTAAATAGGCAGCTCCTGAATCCTTGTAGCACTAGGTGGAGCACCAAAATAAACCTGGTGTGGTCAGAAGTCCAACAAGCAGTGCTTCCCTTTTTGCCCTAGGTTTTGGGCACTGCCCGGACTGATGGAGACTGGACTGTTTCTGCCCTGACTGTGATGACGTGGGATATTTTCCATGAAAATATGCCCCACCTTTGCTCTTGATTCTGAGCAGCTGGGTCCTGACCAAGAGGAGGACTCACAGGACAAGAAGTAGGACAGTCATTTGGCAGCAAACAAATGCTGGGGACAAGGATTTCCACCGTATTTATAGATTTTACATTGAATCATCTTTGGACAGAAACAAATGTAGCCCAAAGAGAAACCACCAGAAGCTTAGGCCTCCTCTTTTCCCAGGTTTAGGGCTCTTAAAATCAGTGAAGGTTTGGGCTTTTGCTTGCCTGATGTGTATCAGAGTGAGTTTCTTGTGGCCATCTGCGCAGGGAGTCACCTTCTAGCAGAGGGAGCTCATCCCCAGGATATGCCGCGTGACCTGCTGAGTGGAGCGTGGTTCTGGGATCTGGAGGATGTGCGTCTATTCCCACTCTAGCCTGCACCACCACCATTAGGCCTCAGCTTTGGTGTCGGTGTCTGGAAACTGTACGTTGTTAGGACTACTATCCCGTACCCACTCCCAAGTGAGGAGGGTTGGGATCTGGCTTGATGGAGGGACTTAAAATTTACTCAGTATTTCTTGATGGTGTTAATGGAGGGAGGTGTTTACTTCAGGCACACTGGATTAGACTTTAAAGACACCTGTACTCCCTACGCAGAGAGAGAGGTGCCTGTGTTATGCAGAAAGTCTCCCTTGGCAGGTTTTCCATGATGAATACCATCTTTTGTGACTGTGGATGTTCCTTACATATGCATGTACCGGGCAGACTGAGTCAGCCTTCCTGTGAACAAGTGCCTTAAAATTTAGGTAAAACAATGACTAAGGCAGGCACTTATTTAAAGTGGTTAGGCACTTGAAGAGAAGTCTTGTTACTTAAGTAGCGTTTTAAGTAATTGGGATGCATAGCTGCTGGGATGAAATTAAATCAGGCCAAGATCAAGACCATGCAGACACCACAGAGAGCGCATCTGTAATACTAAATGTGGTGAAACCCCCTATTTTTCAGTGGTCTGTCAATAGAATATGAAGCATTATTAGAGTGGACAAAAATGATAAAAGATCCTCAGTGGTTTTTAATCAGGATAAAAGGAACAAAATACAATGTAAAAGAGGAAGTTTTAGCTAGATATGCAGAAAGGGCTAGAAAGAACAGTTTAAATGTCATGGAAGTAGTTAATCACAGGAAGAACACCAAAACCCAAAGTAACTTGAGTGGTATTTATAATCACACGGTAAAAAAGTTCCAAGAGGGAGTTCTCTGAACAGTAGTTAATTTGTGTGTGCAGTCACTCTGTGTAGGAGGTGATAGAGCAGGGGTCCTCAAACTTTTTAACCAGGGGGCCGGCGCGCGGATGAAGTGGCAGGCAGTCATCTGCGGCTGCTTGGTTTCCCCCCCAACCCCCGGCGGGGTGTGTGTGTGGGTGTTCTGTAAATATCGGGGGCCGGATTGAGGACCCTGGGGGGGCGTATCCAGCCCGCAGGCTGTAGTTTGAGGGCCCCTGTTATAGGGGTTATACAAGGGTGATCCCATTCAACAAATACAGATATGACCTTTGAGAAACAGGTGGCTACTCTGGGTAGAAGACCAGAACTCCGAAATGCTATTTATGTTACAGTGCATTAAAAAGATAGATGAGGAAGTGGTACTCAGCTTTGAAAAGTCTGACTTCCTTCACAACAGATGATTGTGTTTATTATTTGATTTTTTTTTTTCAATGTGAGAACACTTCTAACACTGGCCATGAGAACTGTTGGTTTTGGTTGTGTTCGGGTGCTTGCTTTCCCATTTATTCAGCCTTGTAGCCTAGAATGAAGAAACGGAGCATAGAAATACAGAATTTAAGATCAATTAATCATTTTTAAAAATAAGAACAGACAACGGCATTAAGACTGCGGTTGTATTTTCAGTATTTAAATACCATTGAAGCATATCTTAATTGTACACAATCATAACCTTACTGAATATTACAAAATTATGAAGCATTGCTTTATTCCTGATTGTTGTACTGATAGATATCGGGACAAAACCTCTTTTTTTTAAGCTACATTCATCTGCCTTAGAAAAAAATGCAACATGTAGAAGAGACAAAAGTGTGAGAAGGAAAAACACATTCGTATCAGTTCTGCAACTGTTATGCTGGCATGTGTGTGTGACACTTTCAGGCAAATAATAGTTAATCTGAAATTTCACAGGTTTTGTGTGTCCTTGCCCTTGGTCATTATTGCCTAAACAGCATTTTTGTTTGAAAACACGTATTTTGAGAACAGCAACTAACCATGGTGTAGAACTGGAGTATATGACTAAATTACTTGAGTTATACAATCTTACCTACAGAAATCGGCAGGATAGTGTAATAATTTGTATCTTTCATTTTTGCACAGTGTTTATGGCTGTCCTTTGGCAAAAAAAAGAAAAACACAAGATAAGCAACCCCAAGAACCAGCCCCCAAAAGAAAACCCTTTGTGGTTAAAGCAGACAACTCTTCGGTAGACGAGTGCTATGAAACTGATGGAACAGAGGAGATGGATGAAAAGGAAGAGGAAGAAGAGGAAGAGGATGAGGAAGAGGAGGAATATTCTGATGATAATGAGGAGCAAGGTGATGAGGAGGAGGATGATGAGGAAATAGATCGAGAAGAAGAGGAGATTGAAGAGGAAGAAGAGGAGGATGAAGAGGAAGGTGAAGATGTGGAGGATGAAGAGGAGGAGGAGGAAGAGGAGGAGGAGGAAGAGGAGGAGGAGGAAGAACGTGGTAATAATCAGAGTATTAGTAAAAAGTAAACAATGTGTGTTTTCTGGGTTAATCTTCTAGTGTGGTGTGTGAGGATTTAGCTGTGCGGTTCTCATTAAAGCTAATGGAAGTCATGCAGTTAAATCTCTCTGCTCCACACTGAAAATATACCCCACTGTGTTCTCTTAACATTTATTTTAATAAGTCTGTCTTCCAAATATTTTTTAATACACCAGCACTCACAGTTCAAACAAGGAGGGTGGAGGTGTGTTTGTGCTAAAAATGCTTGCATAAAATGTAATCTTAGTAGGGGATTAATGCATGCAGTTACCAGAGAATATTCACGAAGGTACAAGCAAAGCATCAGCTACAGCTGGGTGCCTGTACTGATCATTTGCAAGTGTATTTGCTGGATCTGCTTATATAATGTCAATGGTTGCCCACATAAATGCTGTCACAAGTTTGCAGATAATTTTTGTGAGGAAAAATGGGTCTCTTCCCTTTGAAAATTTTGCTCCATACTTCCCCCTACCTCAAGAAACTATTTGGAATGAACTATTATATTATACTTCAGTTCTTTCAGACTTGACTTCTGTGTACTTTAGTTGATTCTATTAACAATATAGAGAGTGAGAGGTTTACATAGATAAAGTTCTTCAAAAACTCATATATTTTGGTTATCATACCATGGCATAAATGCACTTTAGACATACAGGTCACTGGTAGTAATCAACTTAATGTAGTAGCAATGTGATTAACTTATTCACTTTTCTCTTTTTTTGGGGGATATTGGACTCTATATAACCAGTATTTTCAAGATACATAATGAGTGTCCATTTACTCAAGAGTCCATATGCTGATGATAGACATCATAATGCACTGGGGTGAATGAAAGAATCATGCAAAAATTAATGAGCTATCTAAAAAGTATTTTGTTCCCATTTCCAGGGAACACGTTTTTGGTTGGGTAGATTCACCTTTCTAACCAATAAAAATATAAGAAAAGCTTTCAGCACTCCTCAGTTGGATTCCTCTTAGGAACCAGGTATGAAAGTTGTATGACTTTTCTTTCAGCCTTCTGTAAGGTCAGATCTTATAGATCCTAAATCTTATAGAAAGATTTCAGAAGTACTTTTTCCATTTGGGCAAGTCGGTGGCCAGCTGGGTGGCTATAAGCATTTTCTCAGATATCTGAATCTGTAGCATTTCCTCAATTGCTTAAATTTGCCAACAAAATTGTTAGACCATAAATGGCCAATCTGAAAAGTTACATGAGTTTGATGCAGCAGGGAAGCCATTTCCTTTTGCAGGGAACTCTGGAACTCTGCTGTTTCAGAACCTGGAAGAGAAGCTGTGTTAGATCAGGCTGATGTGCAACTGCTATTGCTATCCTGATGGGCAAGCGCAGGATGTCTAGAAGTTTCTTTAAGAGATAATGGTGACTGAGTTTGTTGGTGTTTAGGTTGTTGTGCAACTGCTGCTGTGATTTCAGCTGACATGAAAAACTTTGAATCTACACTATCAAAAATGATGAAAGGGAAAAAAACCCAAAAAAACCTAAGCAAAACTCAAGAACTCAAGAAAATTGCTTCTGGCAAGCCAGCAGGCTTGATACTCAGTTTACTTTTACTGTCATAATGGAACACAGTGGTTTACTTATTCCAACACAGTTATGCATGCAGTTAGTGATCCTAATCAATCTATAGAGGCTCACAATGCTTTTTGACTGCTTTCATTCCATATATAGTAGGCTGTGGTTAAGAACTGCAAAAATTTTACAGAGGTACTTGTTTAGTGCTCTGCATATTGCATAGAATTAAAACTTACAAAGGTCTTTTTCTTAGGATCCCATACTATTCCAGTAATAATACATATATACACTAAGAAATATATAATGTTCTATGTCAAGTGCAATTAAGAAAAAATCCTCGTAAAACAAAAAAAGCAATAATAGAATTTTATAAGGAAAATATTTCATGATCTTTTGAGAATCAACATGCGGTCACTATGCAACAACCCCAGTTAGAGCACAGCTGATTTAAAAGAGTTAATAGCAATTAATGAGGAAGGTAGCATGGAGTCCCTTATGTCTATGCATGCCAAGGAGTGACGAGTGGTAACAGTTTGTTCCTGGTGAGGCCTAGAAGCTAATCAATAAATCAGATTTTTTTTGTTTGTTTCCTGTTGATTTTGATAGGCAACCTGATGTTCACTTTCTTCCACTCATAACATAAGCAGCTCTGGTGGAATTTGGACTGTTGATTTTCCAGGGAAACAAAATGCAATTAAGGTTAGGGGTCTAAAACTATATGGCCCAAATATGACACTTGCCTTTATCTATTAACAGTATGGGAGAATTAGGTCTGTCAGCTCTGAATTCAGTTGTCTCAGTCACTTGCTGCTCACTACAATGTAGATATTGTAGTAAAGCACCATCCACCTTTTAAGTCACCTTAGCAGGAAGTCTGAACGTGTCTTAATGTCCCTATCCCCAGAAGCAAAATGCAGAATTATCCACTGGAGACTAGGATGCCTGCCTAATTCTCACAGAAGTTCCTGTCACGTGTGCTTTAGATTATAACAGTTCAGATAATTTCTGTAAATAACTATAGACTAGGTGGACAAAATGTTAAAAAGTATTGGTGATAGAAGAATTCCATCAGCAAGTATAGGGCTAGAGAGGCAGCACTTAGTGGAAGGGAAGGGGATAGAGGAGGAAGGTAAGGTATTTTACTGTTTCTTAGACCAAATTCAGTTTTCTGATAGAAAAGAGTAAATCCTAAGAAACTCAAGTACCTCACTGGCATCTCATTGCCCATACTTTTTGTTAAAAGAAAGTGAATTTTGGATGGGATTCTCAGAAGATACAGATAACATACAGGTAATGTAGGTATCCCATTCTTACTGAAAATACTTGGACATTCACTGAAACCATCTTGGCCTTTTTGAAAACCACATCTTTCTAGCCTTGTCATTGATAAAATAAAGGGCTTGGAAAATACAGATGTATCCTAAATAAACACTCTTACACATCTCGAAACACCAATTTAAAATAAAAAGAAAAAAAATCCCGAAGTTTTTAGATGAGTCTCAAATTCTGTGCTCCTATTTCTGTACACAATTAGTTGAACCAAAATTAATACTTAACATTCCCCAGCAGTGGCCAGCATATCCTCTTTAAATTTACATTAAATGTACTGGATCTCTTTCAAGAACAGATATCTATCCATATATCTATGAACAGACTTGAGAGAAACCCTTATGTTCAGTACCACCACTACAGGAAAGATGGATCTTTCCAATTTCCCTTATATCCCAGAAAGAAAGGGCAGATGTGTGAGCTGTGTTATGATAAACTAACTTCTAAACTGCAATACAAATGGGAAGGAGTAGGAGAAAAGTTTTCTTTGGAGTGCCCCTTCTCTGTGATAGCAACTTCCAAGAATCTTTGCATTGAAATCTGAAGGTTGCATTTGGTCTGCCAGGCAAGAAGTACTTTCTTCTGAGAAGAGCTCACTTCATGTAATTGGGTCCCAAAGACTTTCCCAAAGCTTTTCTGTTATAGACAGAAATTTCTGTTGGAGTAGCTCCCAGAACAGATGTTCAAAGGCACCATTTAGCCCATATCGTATGATCACATTCAAGATGGTTTGTACTCCAGGTATTTCATAATCTGCCAGGGGCAGGGGGAGTCTGGCTTATTCTAGACCTAAGGAAATTTAATACATCAATCAAATCAACTTAACAGATGATGCTACAGAAACTTGCAGTTTCCCAAGAGGTGAATTACTAGGATGTATAAATCTTTTAGACACTCCCTCTCATTTTTTATTAAACTGAAGGTAGCTGGCATGCACAATATACCAGTATATGGTACTGCACCTAATTTTTCAGGTGGAATATACAGCAAAAGTAGTGGTAAAAGATAGACAGAAATGTATATTCAAAGGAGACATAATACAGTTTTTAAAAATAAATAACAGCTAGCAGATGGACATAGAGATAGATTATCTACCTGAATTGTAGTATTGTTTTTAAAAATCTGGTAATATGTTTGGGGTTTTTTTTCTGTCACTTCCATGAGCTTGACAGACACGTAGGCCCTTATAATACGAAATCCACATATCATCAGCTCTATTAAGATTGTTAGTGCTTCCACTATCTTCCTGATCCCTTCATCAGATTGATTCTGAAGCACTTATGTCCTCTGAGCGAGAGGAGATGTAAACACCAATCTAAACATGAAGGAACCACATGTACTGAGGAAACTCTGGTGGCACCCAGCTTTCCAGCTGTGCTTGCCACTGAAGATGCTTTACATCTTGGTAAAATAAAGACAAACGTATCTGTATTAGCAAAGTTGCCTGTCTAGTCTGCTGACCACTAATCATAATCATTTGTTTGAACTGTTATCAGGAAAATTGGTCATCTATTTGGTGAACACAGTAGACATTCAGTATTAATCAGAACAGAGAGCTAGTCTCACACGTACCTCTCAGGCAAAACACCTAGCAGGAGAAAATTATGGTATTAAGAGGCCAGAAAGCATAGTTTCACTGCTTAGGACAATGTACATGGAAAGAAATATATTTTCCAGGTCCAAAGAAGACTAAATAAATACTTGAATGTTTCACAAGGCGAAGCAGATCTTAACCCTTTTCTAATAAACCTTATTGCTCGTTGTTTCATCTCCTTCATAAAAGAAGACCCCCCCTGCTTAGGATATCTCACCTATATAACAATATGAAGAACAGAAAAGAAAACGCCACACCCTAGAGTTGCAGCTGGAAGACATTTATCCTGGCCATTGCGTTGGTTTCCTCTGGATAAGAAGTTAAAGTTGCCTTTCCTGTCTAGTTGTAACTAGTGAGCTAGAGTGCTCAAGCCTAGTTGGGTCAAACCACAGCATAGGAACTTCTATTGATACCTTTTTTCTGCATTAAAGATGCAAGCATGGATTACAACATGTTCTGCTGTTTAGCTGGTTATATTTCATGTAGAGGCATTCAGACTATAATTTTATCTGAAAATTTTTGTTGGAAATAATGCAATGAAAAGATTTGGAACAGGTAGTTCAGAGGTGGAAACCCCAAGGTTGTGGAATAGGGTGGGCAAACAGCTAGCCAGTAAATATCCTCTGGATACCTCTAGTTCTTGTGGAAAAAGTTCAGATCTATTTATTACAGCTGTTACCTGTTTGTGGTTGGTTGGTTGGTGGATTGCTTAAACATGACAGTGGTGTTAGTTTAGTAAACTTCCGCTTGCTGCTGTGTTCCGTGCTCCGAGGTGTTTACTGTTTGCTGCTCATAGACAGTGTAATTTGTTAAAAGCATTATTTAAACATTATTTTTTTAATTATCTGAAGTGAGATTGGGCCTGATACTGAGCTTGTTTACATCAGGACAAATCAAGAATAACTTTATGTCATTGGAGTTACATTTACATGAGATGGTGTTGCATATGTCATACCTAACTTTTCCTCCCCTTGAAGAACTGTTTTAAGACTTCCTTCTACATGAATGTTCAACTCAGAAGCTCAGTAAACTTACCAGGCTGTGTCTAGAAACTTAATGTGTTTAATCTTTAAGCAGTTAGTAGCTCTCTTCATTTTAACGTCCATGTTTAAATTTAGGAATGTACATAAGTATCCTTCTGATGTAGAGGCTTGCAAATGTAGCTCCTGTTATAAAAGACATTACATGATAACGTGAAATATCTGATTGTTCAAGAGCAAATGATTCAGTTATAACTTTATGCAGTGTACAGAAATGACTCACCTTTGATGAAACAGATTATAGATCTCTGCCATACACAACTTTTGTTGACATAAGCAGAAATTCTAAGGAGGACATTGGGTTGCTTAAAGGAGTTCAGGGTCTGAACTAAAGGCCTTAGTAAAAGCATCACAGAACACATTCAACACCACATCTGCTTTTAATGCTGCTTCATTCTGAATCTAGTTTACATGGCATGGGGTTGCTTGCTTGTATTTTTAATTCACTAACACTTTCCTTCAGTGTTAGCTGAACATGAGCTGTTGGGCCCATTGTAATGTCAAATTGTTTCAGGGCTTATGTGTGACCAAACCTTTCTCTGCCCTTGCCGCAACAGGAGGTCGGGGAAGGAGCCATATGTCTTAGCAGTGCTGCTTTGGATTCTCGCAAATTGCAGTCCTCAAGAAGAGGCTGTGTAGAGGTTGCCTTTTCTGTATTTTCTATTGCATCCTTCTGTCTGAAGATAAATGCTGAGTGGATCCTTGATTTTGCCTCTTTCATTTGTTGTCTGGCAAGATCATATAGTAAAATTAATTCCTTCTGGTATAAAACGGATTGGAGAAGAGATTCAGAGCACAAGTGCTGTAGCCTTAGAACTGTATCCTTATTCTCAGTCAGACTGTAAACCGTTTTTTAGCAATGATCTGGTTTTGGCACAACTGTGCCAAGAAGCTGGTTGCTTATGTGTTATAGTGCTTTAAAAAAACAGTAGTGAAGTCAATTATACAGCAACTCTTTGCATCCATGTTTGCAAACATAACGACCTGATGTTGTTGTAGAAAGTCTCATATCTGGGATATGGTGCTTTTGGAAACATATTCACAGGTTGTACAAAACCAGACTCTTCATGTTCTTTCTTTGAATTCCTTTGCTTTTCACAGTGCTACTTCAAAGATTGCATTGTCCATGCTGTACTGCAGCTTACACAGTGACCACAGACTCTGTACAAATCCTTCTTGACACTACAGATGTAACAATTCTTAAAAATAAGTTTTGCTTAGTCAGTGTTAGAGGTTCCTATTTTTCCTCTTGTTTAGAGTGCAGCTCTAAGGACAAATTTTGATCACCCTATTCATTCACATTTCCCACCAGGCTTACAGTATTTGGCCTAAAAGAATGAACACAAATAGCAGCTTTTCACCCTGAAAAGCAGAGAACCTTATTTGGTAGCTCTAGGGGTTAATTTTCCACCATTACAGTTCCTCCAGAAGATAATAAAATGAAATAAAATTCCAGACTGGATTGATCATTTCTTCTGATCCTTATCTGTTCTCATGAATCAGATTTGCAGTCCTGCCCAATACCTCGTCACAGAAATTTAGTTTAACTGGAATATATAAACAACAACATTCTTTTGAAACAAAAGCATTGATTTATAATGAACATATATATGTAATCCTGAATACTTTTTATTATGGAAGCATTTCTTCCTCATTTTGCATGTCTCAGAACAATTCGGTTTTGTTCTTTTGTGACCTGTATCACATATGATGTAGCCCTCTTATACCATAAGGGATACTTTCCCTTCTGTGAATTAATATATTTTACAGATATTTTTTGAGAGCAGACTGTGGGAGCTACAATTAGCGAGCTGGACAGCAAGGAAAGCCAAGTCATTTAGCAGAAGACAAAGAAGACTAATACTATGAAAGAAACCACCTAAAGGAGTTTGGTAAAGGATGTTAAATAGTAATTAGGAAAGGCCACTGATGTGGTTACAGACTGAAGCTGATTTTGGTCACTGTTGTTGAAATGCTCAGAATTATTTGGCACAGGAAGGCTTCATGCAGAAAGTACTGAAAATAGTCAGTCACTAACATTAAACATGTCAAGTATTCATAGCACCACACTTGTTTTTTTAAATGTGGGTGTGGTTTTTTTCCAAGGAATCCATGGCAGTTACATGCTCTGTGCAGTAAATATTACTGTTTTAGCAAAAATTTGCAGTGGCTCTTTAAAAGAAAGTTGTGCCAGTTAACAGGATTGACAGCTGAAGACTTAATGGGGGTTTATTAGGTGAACTCCTTAATCTGATAGTTCTGTCATCCCAAATGTTTAATTTTGCCAGCTATGCAATTGATAGCAGAGTAAGTAATAGTATTGCTGTGATGCTAAAGGAACACCACAAAAGAGCTGAATTTACAATTACAAAAACAAACAAAGCAAGCAGGCATTGTCTTCCTTGTACTCTGTAGACATGGAGTACTGATGGTAACCAGGGAAAGGTCTGTGCGGCATGAATACTTCCAGTCACCTAACACAGGAGTGTTTGCAAAGCTGACCAGGTGCGTGTCAGGCTAGGGTTATGTCTTTACATTTTCCAAAGCATATTGTGGTGAGATTCCTTATGTGTCATATACACTTTTAAGGCATGCTATGCAACTACTTTTCTTCTGGTTTGTGTTGTATCAAATCTATTGTTTCACCAACTGCCTCAACTTATCATAGAATTTCTATTTAAACAAGATGCATCTGCTAAACAGTTTCTCAGACACTCTTTAAAGCACTGGACTCAGGTTTTTACAGAAGTTTTTTTATCATCTACAATAACTAAAATTGTCATTCAACTTTCAAGGCTTGCATCCAATATAACATTAATTTTTTTTTGTATTTCTATTGCAATATGTTGAAAAAAACTTTTCCCTTAGATCATTAAGCACAAAATATATTTTTAAAAGTTACAGTGGAAATACAGAATGGCAGATTATTATTATCAGACTGTTAGGAATAAGGCTGGAGATGGATTTATAAAAAGTATACTAACTTTTATATTGGGGTTTATCTAATAAGAGCAGTGTGTTGATGTCCTCTGAAAATACAGCCAGAAAGGGCAACTTTTAAGTGAATAGAAACTGGAATCCTTTCTTGTGAGCTGAGGATCCTCCTACATTTGGTGTAGTGAGTTAAATGTTTCAAAATGGAATGAATTGGAAATTCTGCCCATAGCTGTAACTTGGGTATCTGAGTTGAGACGTGATACAGGAGTTCAATGCCACCTTTCCTTCTTTCCCAATGCAGAAAGTTAGAGGCTGGACTGGAGCCTCCTTTGCATAAGCAATGCTCTTATGCATTCTGCCGAAGCTCTATCACACCCCAGAAAAAAAATAATCAAGAACTGCAGTAGACCAAAGGTGGTCATTCTTCTGGGACAGCAGGACATGCTGGGTTCCTGTCTTTGCTCCAAGGGCAAATTATGAATTGACTGCTTAATACTAGGTTACAAAATCAGTCCTGACAGCAGGTATCAGACACGACACTTCTCTCTTTTTAGGCAAATGCTCTTGCCTAAGATGTACAACAAAGACAGTATATTTTTGTATGACGCAAATAGCATTAAAAAAAGCATGTCTTACACTACCCTTGTGTTTTCTGCTTCCTGCTGGAGCTTGCATCCAGTCTAGCTTTTATTGTGGTGACTAGCAGACCTTTTTGGGAAATGTGGTATTGAATCCACTCAAACTGGGAGAGCTTTGCTCTTAGTCTTCCAATTCTTTAGCAAGCGACCTGCTAAACAATGTATTTTACCTGGGAGATGGGCAAGAGGGGGTGAGCAGGGGAAATGAAGAGAAAGCAGGCAGTTCTTCCCTTGGTTACAAATCAAAGCAAGGCAGTCAAAGAAACATTTTACGGGAAGCCTTTGTCTTTCAGGTGTGCATGAGAGCATACCTATGGGGTTGGGTCTGTCTGGGAATTTATGTGTGAAAACACCCGATGTCTAGAATCCTTCAAGGTTCAAATGGTAGATAGGCGGAGAGCTTCTTAAATCTGGAGCTGTTGTGGTACACATCCCAGGTTTAAGCCACAGAAAAGCATAGGTGTAGTTGTATCACCAAAGAAAATAGAAATATGACTATTCCTTTCTATACAACATGCCACCCGGGAAGTCCAATCTGAGTGATGTTGAAATTGCTGCTGCTATTCATAAGATCTTTTTTAAGTGATTCACATTGAAATGTTCATTAAAGATGAGTTTAAGAACAAATTTGATTCAACAGTTTGAGGGTCTTCTGACACAGAAATGGAAACAATAAGTTCCAAGTGTAAAAGGGAGTACAGAACTTTTTTTGGGAAAAAAAAAGAACGCAGAAAGGCATAAATTACTGGGAGGTCAGCATGGGAGTACTGCAGAGAGGAAGTGAAATATGCTTTTAGGATTTTTTCTGGACAGCAGGAAATGACAAAGACATGAAAGCTGCAGTCTAGAATCTGCATTATGCACAATCTTTAAAATAACAATAAAAAGATTGTAAGAAAGAAAGGTAATTTTACAGTATAGCTGATCAGGGTCGAGGCTAGACAAAATATCTACACCCACAGGCAGTGCAGCACAGTACAGTTCTTTTCTGTTGTTATATTTTCCTTTCCCTAATATGTGAGCATTTTCCTGCAGTTCATGATGTGATGTAACTTACTCTGTCTTTATACCATACTGATGGAATTTTGTATCATTGCCATTAGTAGAATCAGAACTAGAGAGATGTAGAGCACTTCTGCAAACCCAGCCAGTAAGTGTAGACTCTCTGAGACTTTTCATAATATGGAAAACCAGGATTATTAGATTTGACCGGATCTGTGGAGAAGATACAAACAGCAGTGCGCCAAAATTACTATTTAGAAACGCATAACTAAAAGTAATAGCAATGTATTCATGAAAGAAAAAAATAACTGTCTTTTGGCAAATGTGTTTTGCTTGAAATCCACAAATTGCACATCACTGAGAAGGTAGGCAGTGTAAAAGTAATGTACACAGTTTATCTGACTTTTAGGAATCGATCTGATGCAGATCCATATAATAAATTAATTCTGAAAAATCATCAAACATAATACAGCACCAGATACAAAGGAATAGTGGGGAAAAATTCATGTTGGATAGGTCAATTCCACTGGCTTTTAAGTAGCTCAGATACTTCAGTGTGCAGAAATTTATGTTAATGAGAATAAAGCCCCAAAATAGTCATACACAGTGCAATTGAAAGTGAACAATATGTTAGGGTGATTCATGTAATGAATACTTGAAGAAAAAAAAAAAAAAAAAACAAACCAAAAATTTAGGCAAAAGTAGAGGTTTCAACTTTTTCTCATGTACATTACTTTCACCAGTGAACTCCAGAAAAACAAATTCTGAGCTGCAGCATCCTGAGACCGGACTCAGACTCAGGTTTTAGTATTGTCCAGTATAGTATTGTTTCTGTCTATGTGTGTGTGAGTGCGTATATATTTTGGAAAGCTGATTACTTTGGTGATTTGTTTGAGTGATCCACTTTGTTGGTTTTGTGAGACTATTTGGAGTAAGAGTTTCAGCAGAGAAGTCATGCACTGAGACTGCTGCTTTAGTCAATTTAGGCACTGTGAGGCTGCCTACAAAGCCACTGCAAGCATAGCTGGCAGGTTTGTCTTTAGTTGGAAAATATATAGAAATACATATAAATGTGTAGGTTGTTACATTTGTCCAGCAGAAGTTTTCCTTTTATGAGGTACAAGCTTTAGTCATCAGGACAGATAGCCCAGTGCAGATCTGAACAGCAGTGGGAAATCCCTCACAGAAAGGAGGAGCTGATGATTTCTGAAAAGGTGGCACTGCCCGTTCCTTAGGTGGAAAGGCAGTTGGAACAGCCTAACTGGAAATACCTTTGCAGCTGCTGTAGTGACAAAAAGGTGATTTTGATCTGTTACCATAGCATACATTTCCTGCATTTGACAGGTCGCTGTACTCTAACATCCTTCTTAGACATTTCCAATTGCATAGGACATCTGTACATGTAACATAGATGGCAAAACCCCAGAGGATAATAAAAAATCTTTGTAGCTAGCTAAGACTTAGCCGCACCTTTGAGTCACCATTTTCTGTTTCTTCGAGGTCCACTGTTTATGTGTTGTTGACTGACTGGAGTAGCATGGTTAAAAGAATATGTTCCTATTTGCCTTACTCGTTCCTTCTGAAGCTATGATTAACAGCGTGCGTTCCATTGATCCCAGCTTACAGACTCCTCTCCTGCCTTGTTTTGTGTCTCTTCTGGTGTTCTGTCCCTAATTAGTTTATACTAGAATGGCTATAACCAAAGAGGAAAAGCACCCTTTGTATTTACTTTCTCCTTATTCTATGGATTATTACTCAGCCTTCCCTGTCACAAAAATACGGGGAGTGAGGGAAATGTAGATAAAGAAGCTGGATGAGAGGATAAGGAAAAAAGGAACAGATCCCCAACAAAAAGCTTTATATTTCAGATGAAGTCTGGCACTCATGCACATAGAAGTCTTTGTCCTTCCAGATCCCTTGGCACTGAACTCATTGAGGGGATAGAAAGAGGGACAGGAAGAAGAAATTTCAACAATACTATATTTAGCAGTTCTGTCATCCTCTAGCACATTAGTGATGTGTGCCTCTGTCCCCTCTGCTGGTCAGGTCAGATTATTATCAAAGCACAAACAGGCTTTCTTTGATAATCAAACACAACTAAAAATAGGTAATTAAACTTATAATGGAGATCAAACGCATCCAGTAAGGCATAACTCTCTCCATGTAACTCATGCAGTCACAAGAATCTATCCCATCGAAAGCATCCATACTATCCTATCCACACCACCTTTCCCTATATAACTTTGTTTCTGTCCACAACCTAAAGATAGCTCCTTTTGGGTAGCTCCTTCATTCCTTCCTCCCTGCAATTCCTACTGTGTTGTACTAAAGCTATTGTTGAAGTTCAGCAAGGAGCCATTTTTGAGTAGAAAGAAAGTTTTGAGTAAAAGCAATTGGGATAGGATCCATCCCATCAATTTAATTAATAACCGAACAAGAGGAATAATCACTTTTAGGGAATAATTCAGCCAATCTACTTCAGATACCTAGCTTAGGATGAAATAAATCACATCCCAGGATGCGTGCATTTGTCCGTTGCTTATAAATGAAGTCTGGATGGGTGGTTCATATGGAGACATGCTCAATATGGCTATCTGCATTGAGTCAGAGATTTGAACTGAAACAAAACCAGTGAAAAGAGATTATGTATCCCTGTATAGTAACAGTTTGCAACCTGTCTTTCTCATAGATTTGTATGTGAGAAAGAAAATGTTAGTTTATGAACTGAAAATGTGTTCTTCAGGCTGCATCCTTTGTAAAGTGATGATCATGGAGAGGGGTATAGGTAGGGGTCACTGTCTCCTAAGCAGCCTTTGGAGTAGCCCCATGAGAAGCTCCATATCAAGAGCTGTCTGAGTGGGTGTTCTCCCATCAGTGCAGCTGGTCTTCTGCTCCCCTGCTGTCTCCCTGCTGTATCTTGGTATCTGGAGAATAGCTTTGGCTTCCTCATTGCCTGCTGCCCTGCTGAGCTGTGGAAACCTGAAAGAAAGAAACTGCCGTACTCCACTTAATCGTTATAAGGCTATGAGACAGAATATCTCCCCTCCCTCATATAGACTTCCTAGGGTGAAAAAGTAGGATGAAATTAATACCAGTCGTCAGCTAAAGCCACCTCATCATCTGTCCAGACAGAAGTCAGGTTAAAACAGTTAAGGGCTGCCTGAACCTGATTCTCAAAGAAGCACGGACCAGATGGGAATGACTGGCTAAATTGTACTGCCCTTGCAAACCCAGCATATCCGCTTCTGATCACATATATTCCCAGCAAGTTTCTTCTCAAGCCTAAACATATGCCTTCGTACCAAATATTGCAGATACCTCCAACCAAACAAGCAGGTTTCATACTAGCCAGGGACCTTATGTACTTACAGGGATGCCTGTAGGTAACCAAAAAGTATTTTCAGCTCTGTGGTGGAAAAAATAAATAAATCCTTAGCATATTTATTGCCTTTTGACTTTTTGGAAATAATGTTTGGCTGTAAGGATGAAAAGACTGTAGTTTGCAACCAGAAGGCTGTGGGAATTTATTATTCCCCTTTATTCAGCACGTACACTATTTTATGTGGAGCACTAGCTCTGGTTTTGGGCTAATCAGTACAAGAAATCCTTGAAATACTGGAGACCAGTAGTGAACAACAGAGATGGTTAAAGAGCTGGAGCATGTGATGTAGAAGGAGAGACTAAAAAAAAATGTTTGTTCACTCGAGGAAGAGGAGGCTAAGGGGAGATCTTACGCTGTTTTCAGCTACTTACATGGAGGGCAGAGAGACAGTGGAGGTGTGCAGTCACAGAATTAAAGGCAACAGACACAAGTTATAACAAAATTAATTCAATTTACAAGTAAGGGAGGAATTTTTCACCATGAGGGTGGCCTAACACTGAAATAGATTTCCCAGAGGTGCTGTGCTGTCTCCATCCTGGAGGATATTCAAAATTGGACTGACAGGACAGGGGCCTGAGGATCTGCTCTAAGCTGGCCCTTTTTTTGAGCAAGGGTTGGACCAGATAGTCTCCAGAGATCACTTCCAGCATCAACTACTCCATGATTCTGTGGCATCAGTCCAATGTAGATGGCGTGTGAGATGCTCTAAAATCAAAGAAAGGCAAGCAGCATCTTCCAGTGAAAAAACAAAATCTTAAACGGAGCATATCAACTCATTTCAGAACCTAGATAATTTTTGTTGCAGTATGTCACTTAAAACAAAATTACCACAGTCATGATCTTGCCTGTGGAGCTGTCAGATATCTTCAGATCCTTTTCCAAAACTGTACTGATACAGGTATCTCATAGGGACTTAGAGTGGGAAAACAATCATAGAATGGATTAGGTTGGAAAAGACCTTTAAGATCATCAAGTTCAATCATTGACTTAGCACTGCGAAGTCCATCACTAAACCATGTCCCTAAGTGCCACATCTACACATCTTCTAAATACCTGGATGAGTAACAAATGACTGCATTTTAAAAAACATGTTGCATCCCCATTCACCTGGATTATCTGATGCTCTCTGTCTTTATCTAAACTCCTGCCTGATTCTATGATATTAATAAAAATAACCTAAGTAAGAACCTCTATATTCTACCAATAGCTTCTGTGAATATTTGTAATTAGAATGTTATTCATGCAGGTCTGACATAGGCAGAGGCATGATAACAGGTCATAAGGATGGCATAAGCAAAGGAAAACCAGTATTTCAGGGCATTGATTATGTACAAACACCTGTGCATTTAGATGAGAATATACTGTTTTGTACAGAAAATTAAATCTTCAAAAATGCTTCTATGCCAAAATAATTTGCTTCTATTTAAAATGTATCTCAATAGCAAAAAGAAGAAAAAGCAAGGAATTCTTTGAATTCTTTTATATGTCAGCAATCACTCCACAACAGGAAAGAAAATCAGACCTGTGAGGATCCCTTTTGGCACTTAAATTAAAAAAAAAAAAAAAAAAAAAAAGGAAAGAAAAAGGAGTACTTAATTTTGTAGTGAGTAAAACCATATAAAAAGTGGACTTTACAGAAGGAAAGAAAAAGGAGTACTTAATTTTGTAGTGAGTAAAACCATATAAAAAGTGGACTTTACAGAAAAGGAAAAGATCAAAATGTAACAGGGGGAAAAAGACCACAAACGGAAGACTCAGTAAGCCAGCAAATTATGTACAATATTTAAAAGTCTATATGGGCTTGCTCTGTGATCCTCACTCCTCCTTTATAATACCGAATCCTACTGCGGCGTGATGTGTTCTTTAGCTCAGGCCGCCTTTGCCATGCTTAATGACTTCTACTCTTCATTTATTTTACTTTGAGCGTTGGTTTTTAGATGAATGCAATAATTATTGTAGGAGACTCTAAACAATAAATCCTAGTATTATAAGTATTATAAGCAGGTGTAACAAGCTGAGGGGGAGGAGTGGAAAAAAATAGATATAATGGTATAATTAGAGCGCATCAAGTAAGTAAGTGAATAGTTATCTTTTTCTTTTGACTTTCATTAGGTAATATAAGGTCCATAAAGGAATCAGTTATTGTAAAATAAATTGCTTAAGTTTTTATCTAAAGTACTTACTGTAAAAACTTCAGCGACTTGCAGAGATGAAGAAAAAATTTCACATGGTCAGCTTCAGTATTCAGTGCGTCCCTCAAATAGGCATATTCAAAGGCTTGGACTCTGATCCGAATCCCAAGTCAATAGTAGTGTTCAGACTTTTAGAGACCTTGCTTAGGCCCTTGGAGAGTTATATGCGTACTCTATTTCTTCAGTGTGCAGTGGACAAGTTGTTGAGAGCTTGCTAAGTTTTCTACCTCTTCAGTGTCCTTACGCGTAAGATTTTCGCAGAGGAGAAGGCAATGTACAAAACAACCCCCTGCCCCATGTGATGCTGTAACTTTCTAAGATTTGGGATTTATTTGTGCCAACATTGTCTTGCTAAATATTTCCCATAGGCCAGATATCATAGATTGTAATGTGGAGATGTATGCATGCACCTAATCTAACAGCTTAGAGGGAGAAAAATGGTGATGCAGTAGTATCACATGCTGAGCACTTAGGAATTGGCAAGTGGCAGTAACCAGAGCAGTGAAGTCTTTTAAAATGGGCAGTGCTGCCTGGATAATGAAACCATCCATCAGGGCAAGAAGCCTGTATGACCATATAGAGGTTCAGCTTGTTAGCCATCATGTTTTCCCGTGCTTGGGAGAAAGTGAGTAATTTGATACACAGACCACAGATTTGGAAAGTCTCGTTTCTGAAGTCTTTGGCAGGAATGTAGCTGCTATTACTGAAGTATCATTGCCTCTCTCTGCAGAATCTCTCAAACTAAATGCTGTATATTTTCCTTTTCAAAAAGGTGCTGTTTTGCATGACTCCCTACACTAAAAACAGCAAGCCGTTTCTTCTGCCAAAAAATTGTTTAAATATGGATGTGATAGGAACAAAGGGAGGAAGCAATCAAGGATGTAGAGGCTGTAGTCCTTATTCTCCAGTGACTCCTGGTATGACATGGAAAGAGTCACTCAACTTTGTGTCTCAATTTCCCATCTGTACAATGGGGTTAAAATACCTACCTCACAGGGGTGTTGTGAGGCTTTTTAAAATAATGTTTGTAAAGTGCTTTGAGATCCTTGGATGAAAGGTGCAATAAGAAATCAAATTATTCACTTTTTTTAGTGCAATACAAGAGTGCACTTCTGTTGAGATGGCTAAAGGCTTTCAGCTCTTTATAGCTATTCCACATACTCTTCGTTATAATTTCCCTCCTGTCATTTGTTATATCTGCTGGGAGTTAAAAAAGATCATTTTTTTTTCCTTCAAGGATACCAAAATTGTCACAGTATTGTGCAGATGAGTGCTAAAATAATCTGATATTCTTTTTAAACTGTGTTGCGTGTTCCTTATCCGTGCAACTCTAAAACTAACAGAAAGAGGATATATGATAACTTTGATCAGTCTTCACCTAAACTGGCTAACTTGTGTCTTTTTGAGAGAAACGCACCCTCTTCACCAAATAAAAACTGCCATTTTGGTTAATGGTTACAAAATTTATGTAAGTGGTAGGGTAGGTATTTCAGTCCTATATGTTTTGCAGTCATTTAACAAACAGCCATTAAACATCACAGTATAAAGGTAGTTACTGAATTAAAGGTTAAATTAGGAACTGTAGAAATGTGAAATGAAAGCAAGTTTAGATTTTACAGAGCTGAATCAAAGAGAAGGCACATAGATTCATGTAGAGCTGCTAGGCTAACACACTTTCCAGAAGACCCTTAACTAATATACAAACTAATTCAGTAATTAAAATTTCAGTTTAATAAACAGGTGACACAGGTGCTTCCTAGAGCAGGCTCAGCATCCAACAGTTGCTGTTGTCCAAATGTTTTTGAGGAGATGACATAGTATACATAAATATCCTTTTCATTAAAATTAACTAGCTTCATGGAGGAGAGAAACGTGAGTAAAATAGTTGTTAAATAAAGTAGATGCAAGAAAAGGCCAAAAATTAAAAGAGGAGGAATGAAACTTAGTTAAAATATTTTTTTGTGTTCCTGCCTCTTTCATCCGTGATTCACGCTTTACACTTTCTTCTCCTCCACCACCTTTTTTTCTTCTTCTTTTTAGGACTGAATGGACAGAAGAACTGAAAAGCTTATTACCAAACAAACAGAATAAAAAATATTATAGTTACAGCTTTCACTCAACTTCACCTACTCAAAGGGAATTTACATGTCTTCACTCATACAGTATGTGATTCATATTTTCACTGTTGTGGAGGCAAAGCATAACATAATCCTCCCATTGGTGATCATTTACATGACTCTCATTCATGTAAAAAGAAACACAAACCCTCTTTTTTAAAAAATCAAACCCTGAAACTTTTCACATTTCAGAAGTTGGACTAGAATAGTCACTGTGTACCTGAGCAGATCGCTGGATGGCTTGAGAAAATATGTTTTTTCCTACTCTTTATCTCAGTATCCTGTTATAGAGCTAGATCTGGACTGATTTCACCAGTGTTTGTAGATACCTCATGCTAAATTTGAAGGCACTGGCAATTTTGGAGCTACAGCTCACTGCTTCTTTAATTACTTTGGTGTTCCTTCTGCTACATCTGACTGCCCATCAGACAAGTTACAAGAAGCACCCCAAAAAAGCATCAGTTTCTGCTGAATCTTCTTGGCATCAGGTTTTATCCTTGATATTTAAATTAATGTGGGATTGTTTGTACATTTAACTTTAGAAAATTATTATTAGTGTATTAAAACATTTGCTTTTCAAATAGCACAAGCTAATTATCCAGTAATCCTTAACTATCTACTTCTATGCTGTCATTCAGGATGGAAATATTTCAAATAGGAAGTCTAAGTGGCATCCCTTACTTTTACCCTGAAAAATCTGATACTGTGATATACTTAATTTTTGACGGGCTGAAAGGTAAATGTGATTATGATTATCTTAAGAACAACAACAACTAAAATAAAGCCACCTTTGATGATAAATAGGTAACCCACTACTGACATGGAAAAATCTTGTCATGTAAAAATACCGTAAAGCCTTCCCTATCATTTATCTTCCCTCTGTAGTTAAGTAGATAATATATATTATATAATATTTTACCTTGAGAGCATTTTTTTCCATAGACGTAGCCTGGTCATCTACCAGTTATGGTGCTTAACTACAGCCTACTATCATCCCAGGATCCCTAACCACTGTGTAGAAGGAATGCTATCTTGTGGCTGAAATATTAATTATTGTGCTGTTGAGCTTTGTATTTAAAACTCTGATTTATTATCTTGTCCACTGACATAAAAATTACTTTTATAAAAAATTATTTCCTATCATCGAAATGTTAGTATACAAGCCACCTACTACCTGAAATTTCCCACTTTGTTTGTTTAACCCAAAACATGAAAGTCACACTTTAAAAAATGCTACGTGTTTAGGTGTACCAGTGTTGAAAATACATCTAAGCTGAAATGATGCTATCAGAGTTGATAGACTAGCTCTTGAGCAGGTGTTAATTGTCCTAGCTCTACTGGTTTCTTTCAATTTGCACCAGCTGAAAAACTGGCCTAGCATGTCAATGTAATGACAGATTTAGGAATTTTCTTTTCCAGTTGTGATGCAAAGCATTTAAATACTGCTTGAGTAGCTGATTATCAAAATATCATTTACGAGATATTCATTAGTAAATAATGATGAATGTATATGTGTTTTAAGAATGGGTCTAAGAATGACATAACTTCTGAGTGAACATGAGATGCCAGAAAATGTTCCCTGGATTATATTCATCTGACCAAATACGGATATCTTTAAGGTAGGCATCTGGTCTGTCTCCCTTTGTTGTCAATGAAGAGAAACAGGCACTTCTAGCAGTTATTAATTGTACTCTCAAGAAGATACTTTAACCAGATCGGGTGGACTGTGTCCTTAAAGTGTCTGCTTCTCTTACTGACTAAGGACGGGAACATCAAATAACTAGCTCAGATATAGATGCCTGCCTTGCTGATGTCTAAAGTTAGGTGAGATGAATCTTACCCTCAGGGCCTCACATTGGCTCCATCTTACTAAGTTGTCCCTCTATTATTCAATAGTTACTAAAGCAAAGCTAAATAAAATGTGGTAAATCTGCACCATTATGTTACAATACACAGGACAGTAAATAACAGCCCTATCATACGTGTATGACCATAAATTTGGGCTAGCGTATTTACTTACAATTATATTATGCATAATTGCTTCTATCTTCCTTTCTTGTAACAACTCTTAAAATTCTGACTTCTCCACAGTTTCATAGTTAAAACTGAGAGATTTTGATTTCTACTGATGGATCCACCAAGTAAAATGCCATTTTGAACTTTGTGAATAGTTACTGGTTATCTAGCGTTAATGGTGTGCATGGTGTTAAAACAGTGGTATTTTCCTGCTTGGTGCATATTTTTTCTCTTTTGGTGAATAGCATTCATCAGTAAGAGAATAAATCCAGTAGTACTAATTCCTTTGCCATCTACCATATTTCCAGGAAATAAAGTAGTAAGAAAAGTTGGAAACATAGGCAATAATGTCATATTAGTAATATGATTGTAATAAACCCCAAAAAACTGTAAATACAGAAGCGGAAGGAGAAAAGTATTTATGCCATAATATTTAGCAGTAGTAGTAATTAGCATTTTGATTGCCTTTTTTCTTATCGGTTCTGTGAAAGAAATTCATGTGAATGGCAAATAAACAAAAATAGCCTTATAGGCTGTAGAGAAATTAACTTCACATGGGCCTTAGTGTTATAGAATCGCTGTATAATTAACAGTATTTGACATGCAGTTTGTTTTCTGTCCTTGCGATTGCAACAACAGTTCCAATTGTAGCCACTTTTTTCTTTTCTTTTCCTTTTTCTTTCTTTCTTTGTTTCTTTCTTTGTTTCTGTTTTTTATGCAGAAGACCATCAAATGAATTGTCACAATACTCGAATAATGCAAGACACAGAAAAAGACGATAACAATAATGATGAGTATGATAATTACGATGAACTGGTGGCCAAGTCATTGTTAAATCTTGGCAAAATTGCAGAGGATGCAGCATACAGAGCCAGGACAGAATCAGAAATGAACAGCAATACATCTAATAGTCTGGAAGATGATAGTGACAAAAATGAAAATATTGGTCGGAAAAGTGAGCTGAGTTTAGATTTAGACAGTGATGTTGTTAGGGAAACAGTGGACTCCCTTAAATTATTAGCACAAGGACATGGTGTAGTGCTTTCAGAAAACATTAATGACAGAAATTATGCAGACAATACTTCACAGCAAGATAATAGGAATATGAACTTTGTAATGCTAGGGAAGCCCGTGAACAATGGACTTACAGAAAAAATGGTGGAGGAGAGTGATGAAGAGGTGTGTCTCAGCAGTTTGGAGTGCTTAAGGAACCAGTGTTTTGATCTGGCTAGGAAACTCAGTGAGACAAACCCACAGGAAAGAAATCAACAGCAAAACATGAACACTCGTCAGCATGTCAGGCAAGAAGATGACTTCCAAGGAAGAACACCAGACCGGAATTACTCTGATATGATGAACCTAATGAGACTTGAAGAACAGTTGAGCCCCAGATCTAGGACTTTTTCTAGCTGTGCAAAGGAGGATGGTTGTCACGAAAGAGACGATGATACCACCTCTATTACTTCAGATAGGTCTGAAGAAGTGTTTGATATGACAAAAGGTAACTTAACCCTGCTTGAGAAAGCAATTGCTTTGGAAACTGAGAGAGCAAAAGCCATGAGAGAAAAAATGGCAGTGGAAGCTGGAAGGAGGGATAATATGAGATCATTTGAGGAACAGTCTCCAAGACACCTTTCTGGAGATGACAGGAAGCCTAAACCCAGTGACGGCCATGTCAAAAAGCCATATTATGGTAAAGGTAATATTTCTATATACCGTATGTTATGTCATGAGACGGTGTGAGCTAACGTGTTAAGTTTTGCATAGATTTCTGAAATGAAGTTATTGATTCCACATAATGGGAACTTTATTTAAATTGTAGTAGTATGACATGATTGTAAAATAGCATCATGTTGCGATTATAAAATAAAAGAGTTCTTCTGCAGTGTTAGAAATATGTACAATATTTCAGCGAATATCATTTGGCTAAATTTAAAAAACTTTTCAGGGAAAAAAATAAGAGATCATGTTGAAAGAGGCAAAGATTTTTCTCAAGATCTTAATGTATTTTATAGTAATAATTAAAAAACAATGAAGATAATTACATTGCAAACTAAATTGGAAGTGGGGTTTTATGTAGCAGGTAGTCAATCGGCTATGAAGTGCATATTTTACAGATTGGATTGGGTAGGTGGCATCATGACTTATAAAATTATCATCAAGTGACAGTTATTGATGAAGCCTCTCCCATCTAAAATGTAGAATTGCCTGATAGAAATTGAACAGTATCAGAATGACCGATAACATAAGATAGGGGCAGTGACTAGACATTAATTATCTTAAGATAGTAAGGTAATGGAAACCATTTGCTATGCAAGGCATGGTGTGGCCTGGGCTGAGATCAATAGCAATTTCTTTCTTATATGCATTCCACTTCACTGGTTTCATTCATTGTGGAAACAGTTAAGGTGCTGCCTTGACCATAATTCAATACAAAAGAAAAAAACAAAAACAAAAACAAAAAAAAACAGAAAAAAAAGGAAAAAGAACAGACTAAAGGTTAACTTTAGAATGCCTTTTAATTTGCGGGATTATCATGGTGATGGTGTGTTTATATTACCACACCCCTCTGTAATGTGTCTACATCTGTACATGTAGGGCAGTGTTGTGTAAGGTGTTCAATACCTCCTGAGACTCACTGAACACCCCCGATTCCCATTGACTTTAGTGGAAGTTGAGGATGTGGTATTTCTTGGGAGATGCTAAGCAGGGACTGGGTTCATCTAATATTTGTTGTAAAAATATTTGGTTTCCTTTCTACAACTGAGATGGTGAGCATTTTTCTCCTTTTTATAAATCCCTGTTTTGAAAAAGTAATACTCTAAGATCTGCCCATGACATTCAGGAAGGCAGACAACATCTTGGTCCAAGAAAGGTTTTGATCTTTTTTACAAGCCTTAAGGAAAAGTAATGACCAGTCTTTTAGAAAAGCATGGGAATTACTGATGTCAAACACTCTTCTGCAATGCATTTTAATGAAGTTTTGTTTGTTTTAAGCATAAATACATGGTCTAGTGAGTGCTGTAGTAACTTCGGGTACTTGGGGAAGACAACTTTAGTTAGTGTATAACTGCATAGCCATGTGGATGTTGTGCTAAATGTTGTTTGCATATGACCTATTGTAGATACATTTCCCTTTGATTATATGTCTCTAAGAAAACCACAGAAAACATGGCGAAGCAATACTAATTTTTGAAGAGCTTTTTAACTCCAGTGTTGTCCAGCCCTTCCAGTCTGTGCATGCCTGGGAAAGCATTTATGCATATAGATCTGCTGTCTCCAAAAAGACTGTACAGTTTCTGACAGTAACAAATGTATGGACGTCCTATTTCAGTAAATTCTAGAGCTTGTTTGAACCATCCTATCTCTTGGGAGCACAGGCTGAACTGATGATAGGTCCAAATGCAAACCAGGGATTAAATATTGTGGTAGTTTGGACCAAGTAACTGGAGTGGATTGTTCTATGCTTTTTTGATAAAAGGGGAAAGGAAAAAATATTCCTTCCTTCCTTAAAAAAGCATAGAAAACATTCTAGTAGTTGTTGGGAGAGGAAGTTTTAAGTAAGACAATTGCTTATATCATTTGTTCTCCACTCACACATTATCTTCCACATACTCCTGGAAGAGATACCCACAGAGGTGTATGATATGGTTAAGTGGAAACTTTTTGGCTACACAAGTTTGCAGTGAGAACTATCTCCTGGCTTCAGGAGTTCTGCTTTCAGAGATCACTGAAACAACTGGTAAAGGACCACTAACCATTTTTTCACTGCCATTTAAAGTCTTCTAAACACGCTTTCTTCTGAAAGTTTTGAATTTTAAAACCTTTTGAGTCCTCTGACAACTGTCACTCAGGCAGTACTCCCATTGTGGCAAGGAGTGAGGAAAGGTTACAAATTTGAATAAAACTATGCAGTATTTCTCCCAATTAACAGAAAAGTGTGTCCAGTGTTTTGTATAAAGTTGTGGAAAGTTTAGCAAATGTCTTCCATTAAAAGCAATGGGAAATTGTGCAAGTACAATTTTATGCAAGTTTTGAAATCATTAAGAATAGTATACAGCATCTTTTCTGACTCATTAGACCATAAAGGCTCTTAAGGATCTGATACATGCTATAACTTTATAGCATAGACTTGAATACAGAGAAGGATTTGCTTGACACTGTAGGATGTAAGTGTCTGGATCCTCAGCTGCTCTAAATTAGAATACTTTCATTGACTTTGGTGGAGCTCTGACAATGTGGAGTAGCTAACATTCCTCTAGTTTAATGTCTTTAAAAAGCCATTATGGTCTAAATTAATCATCTACATTTTTTGCAGTCCTTGAATATTTTTATATTTACGCAATTTATATTTCATTTACATTACCTATTCACTTACCTAATACTTTTACACATCCCAAAGTACTTGACTTGAAGAGTTGCTTAGACTTGTGTATGTATGTAGCTGTTGGCTTGCTGTTCTAGTGGTCTCAGCACAGGCCTATCTGGCAGGAATTCAAATCCCTCCTCTGACATTTGCTCCTTCTGTGGCCTTGGGTTTAACTTCTTGATCTCTTTGCTTCAATTTCCTGACATATAAGATTATGGTCTTTCCAGGAGTGTTGTGATAACTGTATAGCACTTTGGAGATAGATTTGTATGTGTATTTATCATTAAAGAGCATGAAACAAAGAACACTGTTCTACAGTCAACATGCAAGTTGAGTAAAATAAAACTTTCATAATTAAGGATTCCTTTTGCAAAAGGCAAGGCTTAAATATTAAAATTTAAGAATGGATTTAAGACATGGAGAGTCATTACATCGAGTTAAATAATTTCTCTAAAATGAAGGTGTTTTGGAAGAACTTGCAATGTAAAAGTATATATATATAAAAAAGCTACCAGAAGGAAATCAAGGAAAAATAAGTCCACAACTGAATGTGAACTCTGGATTGTATTGATTCATGCTGAAAAAAATGGGTTGTATGCGAAGTTCTACACGTACCAGATTTCCACTGATTGTACTGAGGGTTGCATTTATTGAAGCTGGGATGGAATTTAATGTAAGAAACACTTAATGGAAAACAAGTAGCAAAATCTTATTTTCCAGAGATGAAAGCATAAATACTGAAGCAGAGCAACGACAAGAGCAGCATAAAGTACTTAAATGAGGATAGCTCAGATTTGGTATGAAAGGAGGATGGACTAAAAAAATGGAAGGGGGATGCTGGTGGATCTTTAGCCAAAATGGTAGCAGTTAGAGCATCCTGAATTTTATTACTTTAATACTAGTACAGAAATCTGCAATAGTCTCCAAATCTGGCAGCTGTGGTCAAGATCATAAGATGCAGTTGGTATCACGTGCTGGGCTGGAAGGGTAGAGTTGTTATTTTACAAATGCTCTGTTAAAGGACACAAGCTGATGAAGTATGTGAGAAGGTTCTAGTTCAGGATTAACCTCACCAGCAGTTTTACTACATTATTGGCAGAAAACTTTATTTTATTGAAATAATCTCTATTTAGACTTTTCATTGATTTGTAGACAGAAGATCCAACAACATTTTGAAAGATCATTAACCTTCAAAGCATATGAGTATTCAAGCATTATATATATGTATGTTTGTAGTACCCCAAATTTACACAGCAAGTGATACTTTCAGTAATTCTGATTACGATGTTTATTCTACCATAATTTATTGAAGACAAAGGTATATTTTCATAATTCCTACCACTTCATAAGGAATGTAAAGAAAAAAGTCTTGTCAGTGAGCCTTGGAAAGGGGATTTATTGTGCTGAACCATTGAATCGCTATGCTAAAGAGCTGGGTGTGCTACTCTCAGGACACTGAACTGCTATGACAGTACATTTGCAGACCTTAATACGTCAGGCAAATAAAGAAGGGAATCTCCAACTAAACAGTTTCCAAGTGACCTTACACCCTTGAGCTGATGCTTGCCAGCAGAACATTGGTTGACAGTGGTATGGCTTTGCTATAAAAAGGTCACTTTCCAGTCGTTGTGAATGGATAATGCTGTGATCATAGGAGCCTGCAATCTGAAAAGAAAATAGCAGGATAAAAGTATCAGAAATGTGTTAAGAAGTAGAAGGTTTTATTTTTTTTCTTCTAGTTTTCATAAGAACATTTACCAAAGAGTAAATGACATGATTAAATGAACCTTCTTACAGAAATGTGAAAAGCATCATTCACTTGACACATTTGTTGTAAATTATAGATCCCTCAAGAACAGAAAAGAAAGAGAGCAAATGTCCTACCCCTGGGTGTGATGGAACTGGCCATGTAACGGGGCTTTACCCCCATCACCGCAGTTTGTCAGGATGCCCACACAAAGATAGGGTCCCTCCAGAAAGTAAGTTCACATTGTTTCATGGAAACGGGGGATAAAACTACAAAGATTTTTCTAGCATGCTTTTTAAACCTTTTATTTAAAAAAATTATTTTCATTTTTCAGTATGGTTTGTCTCAACTTAGTCAACTGTTCTGTGTTACACTTTTTCCTTTATTCCATCATTTCCATTCTCTACTAACTTCTACACTAAAAGAACACCTTTTAAAGCTGTATTCTTTGATTTTAAGAATCCTAGGTTATTTTTAAATAGATGTATTCAGTCAACAGAGAAAAAGGTTTCCAGATGTCACTGCTTTTACTTCTGCGTGCTGATGTCACATCAACTGTCCCTGTGGTCTTGTACAGGAATAATTGTAGCTGAAAAACTTGCAACCCCTTTCCTTTGTTGTCGGTGTGTCCGAGATATAAACTAGTTTATATTATTAAAAATAACAATTTGGCTGTTTAGTTACACAACTCAGGATTTTGAGCAAACATCCCCTGTCAGTCACATGGGTGGAATTTCCTGCCATGTTAGCGGATTCTCTGCAAAGGAGGTTCACCCATATGAGCTCATGGATGTTCACTTGAAGGCAGGGGGATCTGTTTCTGGAAGTCACCGCCCTGGCTGGTGGAATCGGCATAGTTCTGTTGAAGCTAATTGCTCTATGCTGATTTACACTAGCCGAACACCTAGCTAAACCCCAGTTTTCTTTCACACCAATTTTAAAATGGAGTTATTCCATTAAAGCCTATGCACCTAAAATCCCCACTGTCCATCAGCACTTACAGACCTAACCTCGACAGATTTACAACAGCCTAAAGGAAACGTTATAAAGCTGGTCCGGGGTGAAATGGTCCCCTGTTTCCAAAGGAAAGTAGACTCTGAAGGGTAGGAAAACAGAAGCAGATTAGTGCACCAAGAGTGGCAGACATAAAAAGTCTCCTCTTTCATGGTAGAGTGGCTTCTTCCAGAAGTAATGAGGCAATACTTTAGAAAACTTTGTTGTAGCTTGGCTGATCTCTGAATACAGTAGAACAAATAGAGTAATTTCTATGCTTTGCAAGACTCTGTAATTTTCTGAAACACAAATATTTATTTGGTTTCTCAAAGTTCTCTCATTTGTACAAACGGTAAATAAAAAGCTGTTTAGAAGACTTTGTAAATCAAAGAAGAATATAGCTTTAAACTGTTTGCATGCTCTTGTACCTACTAAAATGAAAAAGGTGAGCTCATCTTTTTTTATTTATTTTATTTTTCCTGTGATGTTGGCCTTGTGAAGCATGTTTCAAGAACAGCTTTGAATAGTAGGAATTTCAGAGTAAAGCTTTTGCATCTATACATATTTTAGCACACTGATGATGGGGTGATGATGATGGTTATCTTTCAATCAGTATACATGGTTAAATTCTCAAGTCTCTGAACAGCTTTTATTCAGTTCTTAACTCAGTCAAGGAATTAACTGATTTTATTGGATCTTTTTTTGAGTGAGAACTAAATACAGGCTTCCAGACTACTTCTTGTATGAGAAACCCAAAAATTTGCAAGGGCTGGATGGCCTTTTTCCATGGAGTGATGTACTGCCATCCAGCCCTGAGACATGGATTGAGATATGTCTCACATCATACAAAACACTTTAGTGTTCCCAAAAAGCTCTTGATAATTCGGCACTTCATAGCATGAGCTTTATGATTTTGAGGATTACTGCTCTTAGCAACCTTGGGAGTACATTTTCCATCCAGCTTGCAATGGATGCAGATGTAAATCAGTTTACTTGCTTAAGCTTGTACCACTTATTTCTTTTTTACACAGTTTTTTTTTTTTTATTTATTTATTTTTCCTGCCATCCCTCAATTTTTAAGTGCTTATTTTAGTTTTTAGTCTTTTGAAAAAAATTTCTATCCATTGCAATTTTCACATCTGTAGAGAGTACAAGTGAAAATTAAAGGACCAGTTCTGCTTGTCATATAGATATGAATGATATATCTATGTGGAAGTGGGCAGAACTGGCCCCTAGCTCAATTGGGCTGACTTATAGTTAGGGTTAAATTCTGATCAGGGTTGTACTGAGGTATGTTTCAAATAATTCAGTGTTCTACCAGTATAACTTGAGAGCAGATTTTCAGCTCTCGAGTTTGATACTGTGTGTATAAAGCTATGTATTGTGAATGCATACATTTCCTGAAAGAATTTTTCTAGTCCACAGTTTTGTTGGACTGTCGCTAGCTCACCCTTTACTGTTGATCTGATCTTTGCTCAGTGTTTTTGTATGAAGAAGATGTTGGAAGTCTTCTGCTTCACTGTTGCACCAGAGATACGTTTGTTTATAGGTTCTGTAGCCTTCATAACTTTCACTGTTGCCCTGTGTTAATGAGCATAGGGTCACAATACTTACTTCCCTCATCAGGCTTTATTGGCTATGTGTGTCACGTGTATTTTGAGGAATGCTGGTTGTTAATGAATCCTGCTTTGTTTTAAAATGGTTTCATATATACTGGGATTTGATTTTTTTTTTCTTGTTTTCATACTCTGCTGTTTTCTCTTACTCTCCTTGTCAAGTTCTTGCCATGCATGAAAATGTTCTTAAGTGTCCTACACCAGGCTGCACAGGCCGGGGCCACGTAAATAGCAACAGGAATTCCCACCGAAGGTAAGGATGCCGTCGCTGGACGCCAATCTAGAGGGAACAGTGCCTCCAAACTGCAGCCCTTCTAGCAGTCCATTGGCGGGGGGGGTGTGAGTGTGTGTTTCGTTGTTTTGTTCTGAAGATTGACAGATGGTGCTTCGTGTGCTTTATCCATTTTAAAGAGTAACATTTATTCATGTGTTTTCTGAGGAGGACGAGTGTTCATTTGCTTCGGTATGGATGAATTGATCCACAAAAGACATTTTAAGCATCCTTAGCTTTTGGGGTGGGTTTTTTTTTGTTGTTGTTTGTGTTTTTTTACTTTTTGTTTTGGTACTAGCTGAACAGCAGTGGTATGAAACAAATGGTACGACTCCTTATGGGTATGTCGGAGGGAAAAGGAAGAGTCTGCCAACATCATCAGGACTAGGGCAGAGTTCATGTTCTCACGCTTCACTCTCTTCAGGGATCATTTTATAGTGCATGAAAAAATCCACTGTACTCCTAAAAATGATTTTTTTAATACCTGAGAAACAGCATTTGAGGTACACAGACATTATAAGAGTTAGCTTTCCTACTGACCACATTCTCAACCCCAAATCCTTATTCAGCTAATACTGAATGAGAATTTTGCCTGTTTAGGAAACATTATGAAAATGTCTTATTAAATTTAGAAATGAAAATCCAGAAATGTTAGATGTAAGTATTCTAGCCAAACAAAAGAAGAACAAGGAAAAAAGCAACTTTTCTATAGTTTCCTAAGATTCTTATAGAAGGGATGCCATTGCCTATGAAATTCTGTCAAATAACAGAATTATCAAAATGTCACTATAATTTTTAGTACATATCATAATTTTCCCACAGAACAACAAGATCTTGCTTATTTCTTTCTAATTTTTAAAAATCCAGAAAGTGTGGGTAAGAGGGTGAAAGGAATGGAATTCCTTTTTTACTGTTAATTATAGCATGAAGGCTTAAGGGACTACACAGGTGCTGGACGTTCAGTCTTGTCAAGCTCTGGGTTACTGGAGCCCCTCCGTGTCTCCCAGAAGACTCTTGTGGGTACCAACCCATCTGCAATAAGCTCTGGTGCCCCTTTCTTCTCTGCAGTGATGCTGCCAGTTAGATGCAGTAAAAACCCGAGAAGGCTTTATGGGAATTACTGCTGCTTGAAGCAGCATTCACTTCTGGTTGAATATCTACTAGAATATTTGAGGTGTCTGAAGACGAGCATGTCAGTGGAGTGCAGCTGCCCTCTGGCATGACTCCAAAACCACACAGAGCCCCCTCACCCCTCTGCAGAACTAGGGCAGCGAGGGAGGGCTGGGGGGAGCAGTCTGCAGTCTGCTCACCTCTTTCTGCAGCTTTTGGGGCATTTTGCTCTGCTTCACTTTTTTTATTCTTTTTTTTTTTCTCTCTTATTTCCTGTAGAGAAGGGAACATCTGGGAATGCACTGATTTGCCTTTCATTTTAATTTCTTTTCCTGTAGAGAACACAGAGAGCTGCGGTCACACAAGCACGCAATAGACTATGACAAGGAAAGGATCCCCTCCATTGTCAGGTCACAGGTTTCTACAGCTTCACTAAGAGCACCATCTGCTGGCATCAATGTATTTATTTTTCCCTATTCTAAATCTTTTCCAGAAGAATCAGGCTTATTATTGCCACTTCAACAATAGTTCAGCATTTGCAAATTTAATTGAAATTCAAGTGCAGAAGTTCTTTTCATGTTACATCATCTACTACTAGAAAATATACTTTAGTGGGTGATATTCACAAACAAACACTAAGCATAACATAACGAAGATGTAGATTCAGAGGCCCATAGCCAAGTTTTGGACTCATTTATATGCCTAGCAAAAACATTGGAGTTAATGGAGCTGAATGAGGTGTGAAGCAGCACAAGATTTGGCCTATATGGTGGTGTCATTTAATCATCTTCAGAGCCATTTCATTGGCAACGTTTGTAGATGCATAATAAAGGTCACAAGTCTGCTACCAGAGCTGCACAGTAGAATCCAGTTTATATTCTCCTCTCCTACTGGTATGTTCACTGGCTGACATCCATGAATAATCTACCCATGTACAGTCAGAGAAGAAGAGCAGATGTAAGATCTACCATGCAACTTTGAAAGCAGAAGAAAGGAAGGCTATTCTAGAGAAAATACATATGACCAAAAAGCTTTTGGAAACTCTTTTCCTTCAGATTCTTCCTGATGCTGGCTAAGGAGGAGAAGGAGTAATTGGATCAGTGCTATAATGTGAAACTATGCAGGACAAGACAATTAAATTTCCTTTCTGTAATTGCAGCCTCTCTGGATGTCCTATTGCTGCAGCAGAGAAACTGGCTAAAGCTCAAGAGAAGCATCAGAACTGTGATGTGTCAAAATCAAACCAGGCATCAGATCGGGTTTTAAGGTATTAGAAATCACTATAATACTTATTATTATGCAGAATTCATCACACATTCACCTAATCTGAGAATTTATATTTATATACATTGTATATACATATATATCTCCTTTAAAGAAGAGTTAGAATTAGGGCTTCTGGATCCAATTCTCGCAGTGTATATTTCCCACTCAATTTACATGGGGGAGGGTTGGTAATTATTTTGGCAAATACATGTAAAGCTGAAAAGCTCATTTTTGTCTTAGGCATTGTTTGGTGTAAAGATGACTGCTGGAGTGCAAAGTCTAAGAACAATGTGAAAAAAGTTGGTATCTTTTGGGAATAAACTAATATTTACCGGTAAGTCTTGGTTTTTTCAGCAGGCTTTTACTAGTAAATATCAGTTTAAATTAAACCAGAAGCCCTATTTGCATTACCAAACTGGTAGTACATCTTTTGGCAGGACACTTGGAAAAATGCCAAGTATAGCTTAGATCCCAAAATTAGGCCAGGCTTGATTCTCTATCTCTGTTCCCCCACTCACTGCCAGGAAGGATAGAAAGAGAGAAAAGTTGTCCTAAATTTTCATACAAGAAGGACCTTAAACCAATTTGACATGATTATACCCCTTATCTTCATCTACATAGGATTCTGCATTTATCCAAACCTGTAGCCAGCTTTGGGCTATTGTCTCCTCTTTTGAGATATGTGGGTAGAAAAATATTATTTCTAAGGAGCTGAAGTTTGAGGGATACATGTAAAGGAACTAGGCTTCTGCATGATTGTACCAGCCTTATGCTGATGGTGCCCCAAGAGCTGCAGAATTTCTCCATGGATACTGTGATTTCCGTGGGCTGGGATAGGTACGTGCCTCCCAGCTGCCTCAAAGAGCCTGGAGGAAGTGCTGCAGCCTTAGTTACCAGAATTTCCTACTTACCCCGTAGGTTTCTTAGTATTTAGCTGTATTCTAGATTTAAAATCTGATAGGACTACTTAAAATGAAAGTTTTCCACTGTATTATCAACATCATTCTTTGAATGTTCTCTTAAAACTTCATCTAATCTTGACCGTCTTTTCAAACAAAGGTCTTTCCACAGAGCTAAGAACACAGAATTATGGTTCACATCTGCGAAGATTTTTTGTCATGCCTGTTGACTTTGTTTTCCTTCCTCAGATTGTTTTTGATGGGCTTTATCTTAACTGCCCCTAATTCGGATTGTACAACCTTTCAAACAGCATCCCAGACAGTTTTCTTAGAGAAAGGTTCTTCAGATCCTATTAATAATAAGCCCCTTTTGAGGGAATAACACCGTTTCCCACCTGATGGAAAAAGACAGCTCAAAAATGCGGTGGCTTTTACCACTGCTGACTAGAGGGAACCCACAGAAGTCAGACACCATACAAAGGCAGCAACTGCTCACATGCAGTATCCAGATTGCTGGCAGACTCCCTAGGAACTTGCGCTACAATCTTACCTTTGCTTGTGAGCCTGCCCTGTGTTTCAGACTTTATTGGCAACTCAGATAATGCTTTCATCTTGTCTCCTGCTTCCTTTTTAGCTTTAAGTCATTAAAGTATTCACGATAAAGAAACTGGGAGGTGTTTATAATATTTGCATGCAGGCAACTGATGGGCAGACAGAGATGTTCTAAGAGTAAATCTTGAATATTTGCCTTTAACCCAATTTCCATCCCACCTGCATTTAAAATTTCTTACTTAAAAAGGAATCAAATTCATAGGACTTCTGTTCCACATAAATTTTGGATTTGCATTGAATGTACAGGATCTGAATTGCATTTTCTTAGCTAAATATAGATTATCTTGGGACAGGATCAAAATATTATTCATATCAGCTCATTGTATAAATAAGCCTGCTGTATTTTGTGAGGAAGAAGTGTCTAAAGGAACGAGCATACATAAATCAAAAGGAACAGTATGACTAATACGATTTCTTGGGTGATCTTTACATAAATATCCTGACTAAATTCTATGAAAATGAATTCGTTCAGAAAAACATAATATAATATTCAAAACCTATTTCTTACTATTTATCACATTCCGTTTTGTCAGTCAGCATGATGATACTTCTGGTCTTGGCTGAATTTATGTTCCTAAGAATGTTCCTTCCATTTCCTCTGGTTATAAATGCAGTAAAGGGAAAAAAAAAAAAAAGGAAAAAGACTTGATTATATGAATCTTGATTACAGCAGAAGCACCTCAGGTGTGCTGTTCATCATCTTTACTCCTGCTACACAGTAGGTAGGTGCAGCACTGTGTAGCGTTGTTCCCTATGACCTAGTCATACAACACTTTCTTATATAGGTAAGGTCTGAAGGATCTGACCTTCATTTAGCTGCTTTGAGAGCTGATGACTTCTGCGTCCACACGCATTATACAGTGTGACAGTGGAGCTCACTGCAGCATTCTTTCACTGAGATTTCACACATTTCTCCAGTGGCCAAATGAGATCAGTCAGGGCTTTTTCCTGACTATCCTCCCTGATCCTAAATTAAAGAGAAATTTAGCTGATACAGTTTTATTCTGTATTCATTCGCAGGACCTTCCTTGAGGTGTGTATCAGGAATCGCAGCTCCTGCCAGAACCTTGCATTTAAGGGTGAGCAGGACCTGTGAGGCAGCAGCTCAAAGTCAACAGAGATTGTGAGACTCTTCTGTGTATTTCTCAAGACAAACATGGATTTGTACATTGAGGGAATAAACAGGACTGGCTCCTTTGGAAAGCATGTGGGAAAACAGCATATAACTCTGTTGAAAGAAACCCAGAGGAAACTCCATTAATTAAGTGAAGCTTCTAGTGCTGTTTTTTCTTTTTGACATTTAAAGGAATTTGCCCAAACTTCTTCTGTCAGTCTGCTTGCCCGTCTTTTATTCACCTCCCAAAAGAGGAAGTGTTTGCTACGTGATGCAATTACATGGGGAAAGGGAAACCCTGAAGTATAGGGTCTTAAAAAGATAGGATTTTAGTAGGATTTTAAAATAGTTTTAGCTACAGGATACATTTAGTGGTATTAGAATTAATTTTGTTTAGGCTTTGTTCAAGAAAATACATATTGTTTGTCTGCTGAAAATAACCAAACTAAGAAAATGCAATAGTATATTGCTGTCTCTTGAGTACAAGAAATAACTAAGATTTTCTAATCTGAACTATAAATTTTGCACAGACACAGTAAACTGAACTGCATCTAACAAACTTTACATATCTTTAATTTCTAGGCCCATGTGCTTTGTTAAGCAATTGGAGATCCCTCAGTATGGCTACAGAAACAATGTCCCCACCACCACACCCCGCTCCAACTTGGCCAAGGAACTAGAGAAATACTCTAAGACTACGTTTGAATATAACAGTTATGACAACCATGCCTATGGCAAGAGAGCCATAGCTCCCAAGGTGCAATCCAGGGATATATCCCCCAAAGGATATGATGGTAGGAGGTGCACACTCTTATACATGAGAGACAAGTTTGCAGTTAATCATGTTGTTGTATATGTAAACATCATACAAATAAGACATGTTTTTGTGGTGTTCATATAGTATTATGAGGAATGCTGTCATGTGTAAGTTATTTTAAAGGCCTTTTTAAAAAGCGTTTTATACGGTGCTTGTTTCAAGACTGTTGCACTGGCAAAAGAACGTCTCCAGCTATTAAGCTCTTGGGATGTGTTGAGATCGCAATAAAAGCTAAGTAATAGAGCTAGTCCTTATGTTGTTATCTGGGAGACTTGGCCTCAAGGGTCACATTAGGATTCTCACTTCCGTACGGTAGTTCAGGTAACCCATAAAGATAACATACTTGTTCTGTGGGGATATGGAAGTAAAAAACCTGGATCTCATTGCACTTCAGAAATCACTGCTACTTAATGAGGTATTTCTGCTCATTTTGTCCTCATGAATACACCTGTTGAATTCTTTGGAAAACCAAACACAATTAACATGTTTAGGAGTAGGCTGAAAGTTCCTTCAGTTCAGGAGAAGACAATGGATGGGGTCTGTCAGGCAAGAGGAATGTTATTAGAGGGGAAAAAATGAACTGCAGAATAAAGAATAAGGACTTGAATTATAGCTTTTAAGCACATCAGGATTTTTTCAGACCAATACAATTATATGTGTGTATATATATATATATGTAACATGTGCGTGTATGTGTGTGTATATATATATATATATATATAAACCCAAACTGTGCCTTATCTTTTTTTTTTTTTTTTTTTTTTTTTTTTTTCCAATGTTAACAGGTTGGTTTTTGGTTAAAATATTTGATACTACTCACTGACTACCATAGGAGATTTCAGGCAGTTGTCAGATTTTTGTTTAGGAAAACAGAAATAAATATACTATAGAACAATTTATGCTGTTGCCTGAACACAGACTCTGACATTCAAAAGTAGGTAAGTGGAGAAAGGGAAAATTGCTACAGCTCTTACCTTCCTATTTCTGGTATTTTGGATATTTTGCTTTCTCATAGAATCAACAGGCATGTTCTTGCACTATAGCAGAAAAACGAAGGGTTGTGAAAGGCAACATATTTTTGAGTAAAAGTGCCCTTTCTTCTCTCATACACTCATCTTGTTTGCCAGTAGCAGAATAAGGGCTTGAACATTATTAAAGCTAAAGCACTAAATCTAACTGTGGTTAGCAAGCTAATGAGTGTACATTAATATAAGGTAAATGAGATATTAACTGTTGTGTATATGCTCTGTCTACTCTAGCAGAAAGGAAAGAATCACATTATTGCTGGGGATCCTGTGGACATTCATATTTTCAGATCAAATTACTGATGCTTAAACGAATTATATATATTTCTCATTTAAGACCCTTTTTCAGCCAATAATTAAACACTCCGCTTTTTTTTCCAAATCACCAGAACTTTAAAATACATGTAACATTGAACACAAGTTTAACAATGGCCTTAAATAATGAAAGGCTAGGGTGATATAGGTCACTGTCTTTATGCACACTTCTTTTACTTTGATATAAATGGGAATTCTACTTGGAGATAAGATGGGGATGAGGTTGTTTCACTGCTCAGTCACGTGAGCCAGAGAGGACTGAGGGACGCTGTATATGTGTGCATGCTGGTACAGCAAGTGTATGTGGTTCTTGTGTATTCAGAACTGCTGAAGCCCATTATAGCTGGAGCAGTTTGTTTGCCCAAGGAAGGCTAATTCCCTATGGATTTGTTCCATACCCCTGACTGCAGGAGATGGCCCACACTGTACCTGCTTCCAAGTGATGTGTGTGCTGTCTGGCCAGACAGACATGTCAACATGGTTCCAGAAATGGGACATAATTTGCGTTTTCATTTGTACCCTCTCAGTGGTTTTCATGAAACGTTTAGGATTCACATCTCTGATATTCTGTAAGCACTCCATCATATTTGGCTTAAATTGGCAAAGGGTTTTGAAATTCCCCAGGAAAATCAGCTAAATACATAGAACGATGAAGTGAAATCCTGGGCACACTGAAATTGGTCAGTTTTGGCACTGATTTTCAATGGAACAAGGATTTTATTAACAGTTGTAGAATAACTGAAGGAGGTTTCAGGAAGAGGCTCTTCACTTAAAAGAGCCACTTTTCCTTCAAGAAACTGAAGTATTTTTAGGTGATTTCATATTTGCATGTAAAAAAAAATAATTATTGCTACTAAAGCCATTATGGAAGTACAGAGCGCACACCTATTATATATGTTGGCAAAACACCTTCACATAAAAACAGATTTATTTCTGAACACTCAACTTGAAAAACCTGAAAATAAGCCTAAGGTTTTGGGTGAACTTGACAGAAAGGTTTTCTGACTATTTAAGATGAGACAAATAAGTCTAGGCATATGAAAAATCAGTAATTTAATTTCTCAATGCTTTTTTAATTGTAAGTTAGCACTGTCTTTCCATCATCACAGAAAGGGATTATATGTTCAATAAGTGTATGGTTGTGAGTGACATGAACATAAATAGCTCCTTTTGGTTTGTTTCCTTGATTTTTTTCCCCAGTAAGTTTAGTAAAAACTGAACAGAAAATGGATACTTTGTGGTGGGGTAGGATGCTCTGATAATTCTTGAGAAATCTGCTTGTGGGGTTGTTTTTAATTTGAAATCAGTTTAGTAGTGTATTGGGTGTTTGATTTATAGTATACAGCAGTAGATATAAGAACAGCTGGACACAGCAAGGCAGAGGAGACAGTAACTCTTTCAGTTGCTCAGGTGATGTCAGGAACTCCTCTCATTCCACTGATAGTCCTGGGTCCTTCTACCAAAACACTGAGAAAATGTTAGGGGTGGGATTCATTTGACCATATCTAGACTTTTCTAATGTCAGTAACTACATCTGAGCTCATCACCCCTTTCAGATCCAAGGAGAGACACTTCTCTGATTCAATTAGTCTCCTCCTGAAGTACCTATTTAAAACTGGTCAGGTGAATCACTGCCTGGAAGTTCTTATTTTTTTCCACTGTGTGTATAGGAAGCCTGTAATAACTAGGTCAGATATCTGAAGTTAGGTGAGATGAATCTCCTATTGTGCAAGTCAGAAAAAGCATTGAAACTGTAATTAATTTATGTAACACATTCAGTGTTTAGGCAGTACTAAGGGATGAAGGTGCCTGGGCAGAATTTAATGCTACTCCAGGTATCTTTCTTTGGTCATTTACATTGTTGGGATCGCTTCCACTCCTCCATTTTAATTAGCAAGAGGAGCCTGTAGACTTCGAGAACTTTGTAATCAGCCCCATGGCACGTCTGATGGGAGGCCAGTTTGGGTATGCTGGTTAGATCTGTGTCTGTTATTTAATGGGAAAGGTGTTCTCCACATTTGGTTTTGCTCCGGATCACAAAGTGTAGGTGGACCGCAGAGCTTCCAGAACCTGGTGCCACAGGGTTGGGCAGTGTATCAAGCGGAATTATCTGGTATTGAAACAATGCAGCTTTCCCATCATTAGAGATCAAGTTGATTTGGTTCATTATGAATTGATGATCTTTGTTTCTCCTGAAAAGCTAATGTGAAATGAACAGTCTGGGTTATGTGACTCATCTGAAAATGTACAGCTACAGTAAAGTTAAAATAACCATGGCCATTTCTCTCTAAGTACCTTTTGTTCAAATTATTGGTAATCTAAAAGCTAATAATTGCATAGCATGCTTATAGCACTTTATGTCTTCGAAGTGTTTTGCAAATGAATCACAACACAACTAAATTTTAGAAGCATCTTTCTATTTATAGGGAAAATTAATTTGAAGGATAATATAGTTTGACCAAGGCCACAGAGGAGTCCATATCAGAGTGTGCATGAGTTTCTGATGGTTAGTCCTATGTATAAAGCTGCCTCTTTCCCTCCCTTTCTTTAGCACACATTCTCATATATATATATATATATAAATTCCCATGTAGTATGTCTCTTATGTCTGTCTAAATGTGACCTGCTATAACAAGACTTAACATTTTTTGCAAGTGACGGAAGTCTTATTTGTTCATGTGAATTTTGAAAGATATTTCTAATTTGGCAAGTTCATTGGTACAGGGTGCTTGCTGTGTTAACACAGTAGAAACTGAATTACTCAATCATTTCCTTCAGTATAGGAAAATTCTTGTGTGTCTTGGATATGGTTACACACTAACAATGGAGAAATGCTGAATTTTTAATGACCACCATTGACTACTATATTAATAATGGAACTCTGGAGAATAGTTCACAGATTTATTATTAGCGGATACCCTGCTAGAGTAGTGCTACTATGTGTTCAAAACAAAGAAATGTGATGAATATTTAGCATGCACTTCACTTAAAAAAAAATCACACCCTGTGCATTATGTGGCTTTCCTGAGAAAACTCCATCTGTTACGAATTAAGTGAAATGCTATTTCCTTTACAGTAAAAATAACGCCGTGATTTTTTTGAGTTTTTAGAGAAAGGAGGATGACATAAGCTCTAGCAGAGATATTTTGCTTTCAGATTCTCCTTTTGAACCCTGCCTGCCTACCAAAGCAGCCTGTGGTTCACAAATGGGCTGTGCTCATGGGAGCAGATTATTATATGTGTGTCTGCTCAGACAAATACACCTGAAAAGCCTGGCATTTAAATGGCGCCCATCACGGAAGAGCTCTAGCTAGGGCCTGACCTTTCTTGTATGGCTCTCTAATCAGCATGCTAGTTGGTTATTGTTATACCGTGCAATAAGGTATGATCTCTGCAGTATACATTTCCATCTTAAGGGGACGTAGTTGCTGTAATATGCGTGTGTGTATCCTCTGACCTTGACTTTAATATTTTTTTTTTCTGAAAATACATAAACTTTTAGATTTAGGAAGCGAGCTCACAATTGATTGCATTTTATATAAACACTTCTAAAACAGTTTATTTGGGAAGAGGGCTGGAGAAATAAGGGGGCTAATAGGGCTGTTTTCCATTATTACTATGATGCCTTTGGCTGCAAGGAGCATTTCTTAAAAGCAGCGACAGCGCTGCACTGTGTCGGGATGGGCTGGATGTGAGCGCTGTCAGCGCCTCGGCTCTCCCGCACCTGGTCGCAGCGGTCGGTCCGAGTGCAGCTGAGTGCTGCTCTCCGTGGGGTGAGCGGCAATGGGCGCCTTCCGTCCTTGCTGTTTCTACAAAGGGTTGTAGGCACTTGGGTTATTTGAAGGTGGGGATGCTTCATTTGTATCTGTTTCCGTTTATACAGCTACTGCTCCTGCCTTTGTGCAAGGCATGGTAAAACTCACGTGTGACCACCACCTTTCTTATTCCGTCCCGTTCCTCTCCTTTCTGATGGCCAGTGTTGTGATATTTGCCTGTGATGTAAGAGGAAAACTTTTAGGAAGCACGGGGTGTCTGCTGACATGCGGGTAGCACTGTGGCCCAGAGACCAAGCCTCACAGCCTCACAGGGGGCTTGATCCCGAGCAGCTGGGGGGGTCTAGGCCTTAAATAACCCTTGACTTAGGTAAACAGGAAAAGGTCCCGTAGTGTTATGTTGGCCCTTATTAATAAAAATGAATGAGCTAAGCAGATCCTACCTTCTGTCTGACTATATATGTGGGGTAAAAGCAGTGTTTCTATGTTTTTATTGTTTTCTAAATCCAGCCTGTTTGTCAGAACGATTCATGATCACATCATGCATATTTTTACAGGAGGTTATTTCATGTAAAATCACATATGTAGCATATAGAAGTCACAGACAGAAATCAAGAAATACAGCCATCATTCTTATTGTGGGCTTTATTTTTGGCATCAGTTACTGTTGCTCATTATAAATTTCACCTCCAGCAGTTTGTTTTTCTCTTCACTTAGGCAGAATGTTCATTCTTTTGAGTCATCCTTGTCATATTTCTTCCCACAGCTAAACGCTACTGTAAGAATTCAAGTCCAACCAGCAGCACAACAAGCAGTTATGCCCCTAGCAGCAGCAGCAATATGAGTTGTGGTGGAGGCAGCAGTGCCAGCAGTACCTGCAGCAAGAGCAGCTTTGACTATACTCATGACATGGAGGCAGCGCACATGGCTGCTACTGCTATTCTGAATCTCTCCACTCGCTGCAGGGAGATGCCTCAGAACCTCTCCACTAAGCCTCAGGATCTCTGTGCGAGGGTAAAAATTAGTAATTCTGTTTGTTGATGAAGATTTCTCTTTACTGCACTTGCTCTGTGGCCCTGATAGAAGAATAGTACATCTTGCTTTTTTTTTTTTTTTTTTCTTTTTTCTTTCCCTTTTTGTCAAAATCAACATAATCTGGTGGCTCTGCTGAAGCAGGGAGGGGGAAAAAAAAAAAAAAAGACATAAATTGCTCACAAGTATCTTGGGAAATCCTGATCGCAATACCAACTGATGATACTGATAGCATGTGCTCCTTTTTTTAATTTGTCTTTTACTAGTGAGATCTATAATTATGAAAGATGTTTGGATTGCTCAAGTTGTATTAATTGCAATACTGATTTTTTTGCTAAACACAGTCTGATTCAAACATTTCGTGAAAGGATTAAGATTTAGCAATGTATTTTCATTTAAAAGTCAGAAATGGGACCTAAGATTAAAGATCTAGCACAAAGAAATCTATGCTACTAGTATGTTATAATTTCTTGTCTGTCTGTGATATCAAAGTTCTTAAGTCTCTGCCTAATACATTTGAAATGAACAAATCCTCTAGTACAGGTGACTTTAATGTGTTTAACAGTAGTGCGGGGTCACTAATGTTCTATATGTTCATAGAGCTTCACTATGTTATGAAATGGCTATACAAATAAAATCTTTTGTTGTTAAGCTTTAGATATTAAGAAAAACAGTGAATTATTAATATTTATTAAAGATTTACGAAAATATTTTTTTTTTCATTATAAACTTTTAAGTCTCCACTCAGAAAGCTGTTAAGAAATTAGTATTTAACATGCACCAGCAAACAGTACGGTGCTACCTATAGAAGACCACTAGATGGCAAGTAGACAGATGCAGTGCAGAGGAAAGGTTTTTATTGTGCTTATAGAAGAGCTTTCGAGCTGGCAGACATGTTCTGTTCTTCTACATATAGAGAAAGGTTTTCTTCCCTCATCGTGTAAAGCCCCTTGATCATTCATAACAAACTAAACCCACAGGAGTAGGTATTAATAATAATCATGATTTAAGCCAGAATGGCTGGTGACTTTGTTTTCATTTGAAAAGCATTTGCTGCTTTTTATATTAATTTATTTAATACTTTTCAACAGGGAAATCTCTTTCTGGCACGTGAATAAATGCAGTTGTTCCCTGTATCAACACGATGGAAAAAGTTGGAATTAAATACTAAAAATCTTCTGTATGAAAACCAGAAGGGGCCTCTTTCCTAATGTGTCACCTTATATTGAGTCTGGAGGAATGAATTGTAGGAAGATAAACAAGTATTTTCTAAATTAAATTAGCAGGATAGCAGCAATTAGATATATTCTCTGACAAAAGGCAGTAATTTGGAGAGAGAGATTTGCATTCACAGTGCTTTCCTGCAGCTCTGTTGTTACTCAAGAGCAGAGAAACTCGCCAGACGTATGAGGAGTCAGTCACATTCACATCAGTTTTGAAACCAAATTTCTCATGGAGCATTTCATTTTTAAAAAGATGAGGGATTCTCTGTGGGCATTTTTATTTTATGTGTCCTTAGTTTTTTAAAATTTGTTTTCATTTTAAGATATCTTATTTCCCCTCATCTAATATAATAGACAACCCTTGTCTGTATCTATAAAAGAAAAAGTGAGAGCCCATACTTACCCTATTTTTCACAGTGCCTCAGTTGCTGCAGAAATTGGACCAACTATTGTTGCAACTATTGTGCTACCTGAATGTATTGATTATAAAGACAAATATATGAGATATTAATATATTTACAGCGGCAGGGAAGGAAATGTGAAATTTATATTTATTTCTTCATTAGCAAATGGTGTCCAAAAGAACTTGTTTTGGTATCCTACCTCCCTGTTTAATTTTCTGACATTATCTATTCAAGCATTGACTTCTTAATGTTAAATAAACAAAGATCATTTGATGCTAGTTGGGTTCTGTTACTCTAATCACCCAGACAGGTGTCAGGACTGGAAACAAGAATTATGCAGCTGTTAACTCATAGATACTCACCTGTCACAGAATAAATCAAGAACATAAAAACGACAAGAAAATACCTTTAGAGATTTCTTCTTTTTATTCCAAATTTTGCACCTGTGTGCAGGGTGGCAGGAGGAATACCGAAGACTCTCTCTTCTTCCCCCAAACATCAGATTAGCCATTCAGGAAGAAACCTACTTTAACAGCATTAATGTTGTGTAACAGCATCATGCTATGTGTGGGAGGGGGCTCAATGCTTACAATCTATACAGGAATGGAAAGGCGTTTTATCATTCTGCTAGGCAATCAGATTGAAGAAGAGGGAACAGTTTGCTAGTGTGAAGCCGAATTAACTATATTTTTCTTGTTTTGACAGAATCCTGATATGGAAGTCGATGAAAATGGGACGTTGGATCTGAGCATGAATAAGCAGAGGCAGCGAGATGGTTGCTGTACCATTTTGACACCACTGGAGCCAATGTCCCCGCAACGGCAAGCCGTGATGAATAACCGGTGTTACCAGCTGAACGAGGGTGACTGCTGGGACTTGCCAGTGGACTACACTAAAATGAAGCCCAGTAGGATAGATGAAGATGATTCCAAAGAGATTAATGTATGTCTTTTTCATCTATTAGTTCTTGTTGCAATCTAATTTTGGTAATTCATTAAATTTCTGAAATTTGGAGGGAAAGAGGAAACAAAATTAATATGTGATAAAAATGGTGGTTTTCTACAAAAAAAAAAAAAAAAAAAAGGACTTTCTGCTAGTTAATCTTTAGGACTATGTCATGCTGGCACACATCTGATCTGTGACTAAGTTCCGTAAGACAACATTTGAACCATGAATGTGAATCATGTTTTCTAACAGCATCATCTTGTTAACAAATACTTTCTGCAGTAAGGATGTTTCACTATATCCAGATTACATTACTCTCTCTAAGCAAGTTGACATAACTGTGCAATACTGGGATAATCAGCTCTCAAGACAAGATATTCTCCTGAATTTGAAAACGATAAATGAAGTGCTGAGTATCTGAAAGCATGTATTACTTAGAAATCAATTTAAACAAAAGCAGCAGAATATAATGTAAGCTTTCAACTATTCCAGCTAATCTTCTACATTACATATACACTCCTGATAGCTCTGTGTGTGGAAGGGCCTGTACTAATGAAATACTTTCAAGAATACAAAGACAGGGTATTAGAAATCAATGTTACTTTTCAATTCATTATACCAAGACAACAGCAAGACCCTTTAAACATGAGAGGCAAATAAAGAAAATATGTTAGTGAATTTATTTTACTTTTCAAAACTTAGAATAGCTAGGAAACTGAAGAGGTCTGCTGGGAAGGTTCAATGCCACTGCTTTTGTTCATCAGGTTTTAACCCTTATTCACTGTGCAGTTTACAGTCTTGCACTCAATGGAATTTAGCTGTTTGGAGACTTCTAGAGATGGTTCTCTGTTTTTTTCTTGTTTATAATAAAAGATTAGGTTAATCATTTTTGTGTAGCACAGATCTTACCGATTTTAATTAAAACAAAACTATTTTCGGTAACTTTAAAATATATAACAAAGTGGCATTTTCACTAGATACACTGAATGCATTCTAGCTTTAGTGTTAATTACAGTTTTGCTATTAATTTCACTGAAGTTAGGAGGAAATCTGTCACTATCAAGGGAATGTGAGGAAAACCTGTTTTTTTCAGACCAAGCAGAACTCTGTTTCTACTGTGGTGTTTATAGCACCATCTGCAGGAATTGCTAAATCAGTGCATACAGCCACTCCATTGCTGAAATAGTTTGAGTTTCTGAATGTATCAGTAAAGTTATATAATAAAAATTAGTAAATGCAGTACAAATACAAGAATAATACAGTAGTTAATACAATATCATGGTTAATACAAAGTAACAATAGTTATATATACAAATTATATAATTCTATTTTGCCAGATAGATCCGTTGAGGTTTGCTCCAGATTGATTCTGTGTGTAGATGTAAGAATGCTCCTGCTTCATTTTTGACATGTTCTAAACTGTTAAAAATGTTATTTAAGATGGCTTTTTGATTCATAAGATACTGCATTTAGTCATCTTTTTTCCCTTTCTTCTGTTTTGCAGCGACTTTAGGAAAAAATACTGATTCCTTTAAAGCAGAATAATATGACAGCTATATAAAAAGCTGTGTTTTGCCTTTTTTTTTTCTTTTCTAGTTAAATAAACTATATATTCCACATATTGTGAAGTCTTCATCGAAATATCCAAATATTATTTAAAGATTTAATAGGTAAACAATTATAAGATAATTATATTCATTTTCTCTGGCAGAATAGGACACAGAAGGAGATAGGATCAGATAACTCTGCCTTGCACTATTTTGTGTAAGTTGTAACCTCACCTAGCTGAAACTAATGCATATATGTTTGCCTGTAGCCAGAAGATTTGGATCCTTTCCAAGAGGCGCTCGAAGAAAGAAGGTATCCTGGTGAAGTTACAATCCCAAGCCCTAAACCCAAATACCCTCAATGCAAAGAGAGCAAAAAGGATTTAATAACGTAAGCATAATGTGAGGTGAAATTATTTTTCTCCTTTTAACCTTCTCTCTCTTTGTCTTTTTTTAAACAAACGAGTACATATACGCCTTGCAGTATGAGCATGCAACATTTGCAGCATATAAATGTTTCAAACTGCCAGTTAAGTAAAGTGATAAGCTAACGTGTATTTGCTTGTTCTTAATGATGCTATATTGTATTGAGACGCCATTTTCATTTAAACCTGTTCATTTTGCAGCTTTTCGATTAGGATGCTTAAAACCCCTTGCAGTCATTGCAGCTAAACTGGAAACAATGAAACTTTTAAAAGTTTTTTTTTAAACATACTTACTATTTTGGCTGTTTTTGTTTTTGTTTGGTGGCAGATGTCCAACACCAGGGTGTGATGGGAGTGGTCATGTGACTGGTAATTACGCCTCACATAGAAGGTGTGACTTCATTTTTTTCATGGTGGATTCTGTCTTTTCAATTTATTGTTTTCAGCTTACCTCAACAATGCTGTCAAAGTAAAACGTTGAACTATGTGTTAACCCTTTGAGTAATATATGTTGATCTTAAAAGCATGCTAATTTGTGTGTTGTATAAACGTCTTTTATTTTTAAATAGATTACTAAAATTTCCAAAGTATTTTTAAGCATTTAAGTAGTTAACCCAGGAATCTCAAATATTTTTTGTTACATTTTGCTAGTTCATAGAGAAACAATCAAACAAAAAAGAACATTTACAGTATGTAATCTTGGAAGTAACATTGATACCTAAATATATTCAGAGGGTTAACTATATTACAAAATTCAATATTACAGCACTTGCCCCATCGCTTTTCTGCATTACAAACTTTTACTTTTTAATTTTTATGTTGTGTTTGTTTGGGAGTGTTCAGTTAATGAGAAGATTAACTCACTTGTATGTCCTGCCATGTCTTGCAGTTTATCTGGCTGTCCCTTGGCTGACAAAAGCATTCGAAGTATGCTGGCCACAAGCTCACAAGAACTCAAGTAAGATATAAAGAACAAATATTTTCTTTATAAATATTTATTTGTCTGCAAATTCTGTATAGTTGTATGAGAAATTAGAAATGCTGTCTGGAGAGCTGCTGCAGAAGGGGCTGATCCCACTTGGAACATGCTTTGAAGTCTAAAAATTCCATACAGGCTGGCTCTATACATGTCTGTTGACATAATATTTCCTTTTGTGTATTCATTAGGTGATAGGGATGGACAAAAATCAGAACTTCTGGAATTTCATCTAAATGTTTGAATTCCTATTCAATTTTTTTTCTGAACGTTTGAGTTTGCTAGTTAGAACAGAAAATTCTCATGCGATTAGACTGATGGAATACTTCTGATTGCACAACCAGTAAAGTGCTGTAGTTTCTCAGATATAGATCAGTGGGAAGAGAAAACAATTTGTTTTTCCCTAATGTTTGCATAATTTTCCCCAGGTTTGTATCACTGTTATCAGCTTAATGCACTTTCTCATTTGACTATGTTTTTAGTGTTTAGTTATTGCCCTTCTTAAAATGCATTCTTTAAAATTCCTTTCAGTTCTTTGGAGTGGCAATTGTGAGCAATGAAAGTTAGAGAATCATGAGACACTTAGCTTTGATCTGTCTTCCTGCACCATATGCTCGACTGCAACTCTGTATGTGAAAGAACTGTAGCATTTTTTAGTGCTATGAGATAGTGGTACTCCTGAGTTGGTACTATGGTTAACATGGAAAGATGTTCACAAGTAACAAGGAAAAGTTGGGTAGAGGAGGTATGAATGGATAGCTTATGCTGCCATGTTAAGCAGTATTCTGTCTTTACCACACGAGTGCCTTAAATAATGTCTTGAGTTCAGTATATACCCTGATGAAAAAAAGCCCACAAACTTTGATGTAAATCATGGGAAGCATGAGAAAGCTGCTAAAGTGAGATTGCTCTCTAGTCTTAGCTACTCTAGTCACTAGATGCAAACAACAGGTACAAAATTTGCAGTTTATTTCCCGCCCAAAATAAATCAACAGTAATGTTTTGAAACTACCAGTTTAGACCATGCTGGTATATGCTGCGAGGGGGATATGTGATATGCAAGGGAAGGGATGTAACTGAGATCAGCGAAAATATGTAAGTATAAGCAAAGTAAGACATGGGCACATAACCCCAGAGAAACTCAGATTTGGACCTGGATTTTGGGTTGGGATGCATCAAGTGTTAGAAGTTCAAGGAAATGTAATTGCATAAGGAAAACACAGACAAGACTCTTGGGGCAGCATGAGTAATACTTTAAGCACGTACTTTGCTGCTCTAACCCTTTAAAAAGTTGTGTTCAGAAGATGTTCCTGAATTGCCCCATCTCCTCTGCCTTTCTCAAGCATCTGCAGTCAAGGCTAACTAATAGAGATGAAGGAAAAAAAAATATAAATCACTTAAATTCAAGACTCCGCTCCTATCTCATGCCATTGTTTCTACCTATTTGAAGTTTTCTCTAAGCAAAGAGAACAAGATTAAATTATATTTGAAGTTATATTTTTAGGTTTAGTATCTATTATTTACTTAGCATACATTATTTATTTAGCTTGTTATAATAGTTTAGTTTTTATAATATCTATTCAACATATAAAAACTCTGTTAAGCGAATTCAAAAGTTAGGAAATGCTAGAATTTTAAGCAGGCTAACTTAACTTAGTTCTGTTTTGAATTTTCATTACAAAGCAATCCTTCGTTTTCTAATCATATATTTTTCCATAGGATAAGAAAGTAATTTGTTGCACCAGGCAGACAGTAATCACTACATAAGCAACTAATGAATTTATTCTGTTTTCTTTATTATCCCATGTGTGGCCCTTTCTGTTATTCACTGCACTTTTCTCAAACTGTACTCTCAAGATATAACTACTAATTCACTCACACATTTCTCACTACCATTGCGTATGAGTGTTTCCTAATTGATTTCTCTTTGTTAGAGAGGAATTATTTTTTTTTCATCTGCAGTTGTACTCTGAAGTAAGTCAGGGTTGGTATTATTCCCATTTTAAACCAGAAAATATAAACATATAATTTTGATTGCTCAGTTTGAAAATTTTAGGACTGCATTTGTCAGAGCTTTTCACGTTGTAGAGAACTGTATATGTTCAAAGCCAAGTATCCATCGAATTTGCTTGGAGCTGTGGGAAGTCAGCAGTCCTACATGATAAGTGATCTTTTGTGAAAAGGGATGAACTCTACAGAAAAAGCGGGACAGAGTCCAGTGTTCCAGAACAGCCATGAGACTATCCTTTCTCCTCCCCTGAAACTCTGATCAGTCCCAGCTTCCACTTGGTCCATTCACTCTGTCCTGTTGTCCTTCCTCATCTTTTCTACATTGCTTCTTGTCTCAGGCTCCTTGTCTAATCAGCCCACCTCCTGCCTCCATCGCATTTATTTTTTTTATTGTCCTCTATCTCTACATCCTGCTGAAGTAGGTACAAAGAGAGAAATAAAGTATCTTCACATTTCTCACATATATACGAAAGTAGAGAAGTAGGAGTCCTATGGATGGCAGCATCCCTTATACAGCTCTCATTTATGCTCTTTTTCTCTGTCTAAGATAGAAGAAGATGTGATCGTGTAAATGATAATGCATATTCACAAAAGAGCTAAACCAAAGCTACATAAGTGATTTTGATTTTGGAATTTTTAAACTGTGAAGTACTTCGTTTACATCTGTTATATTTCTGGTGTGAGGTCTGGGGATGCAATTTCCTTACTTTTAAAAAGAGCAAGCTGAAAAGCAGCAGAAATCCCATAACGTGGGATCCTACTGGCTCTCTGTCAAGGCACCAGCCACCATGGAAACTTTTGATATCCACTATATAGGTCACCTGAACTACGGTGGTAGCAAACAGCAGTAGAAGGTATAATGCTCTGCATGGACTGGCACGAGGAGGAGGTGGGGAACACTGCTGGTGTGTTTCATACATGTTTGCTGACAGTGGAAGAGTAGTGAGAATCAGTAACCTTGGCTCCTGCCCCAGGCTGTATAGAGAAATGCATACACCTTTTTTGCCTACGTCCCAAGCTGAGATCCCTTCTGTCCTGTCCCTACCAATCTGTACTCTTCTCATCCCTTCTTCATCTTCTATTCCCTGTTCTGTTTTTCAATGTAGTTGTTTGCAGTCATCCATAAAGATTTCAACCTCTGTAAAATTTCTGGCAAATACTTTTTTAATGTGTGGCGTACTGAGAACAATTAATAGTGTGGTAGAAGTATTGATAATGCAGCATAGGGATCATATTTCTGGAGTGCATAGTTTGGAAAAATCTTTTATGGCTTTGTCGTGCATAGCTTATGTAGCAAATATTGCATATGTGCTGGTAAAGCCTTTATATCACATTTTACCAATCCATGACCTCCTTGTGTGTACTGTACAACACACACAAGTTATGTATAATGCAGCTTCCTAACTGGAATTCTGCTAACACAGATTATTTTTAAGCCCCAACTTAAATATAAAATAGCAGACACTTCAAATAGTGTTAATGAATAATATTCAGATATTATTCATAATTAAAATAATATGAGAATCTGGAAAGGTTTCAGAAAAGTTTGTTCTGCTTGACAGTTATGCTCACTGTATTGCCTTTTGGTGCTTGCGGGTCCATAGCTTCCATCATGCACATTTCCTGGCTCCCAGAATAGTAATGTTGCAGCTTTCAATTAAATTGTTCCAGGGACAGCATAATTATTCCTTATCGCCCATGCTTCTCTTTTGTAAGACTTATTGCTCAGGTTTACCATGCAGATTGTACGATTTTCCACCTTCATCCAGAGTCCAAGTGGAAAAATGAGTCTTTGTGCATAGTTTGTCTGCGGACCAGAGCAGTTACGCAGCCTGGTCAATGATCTCCAAATAACAGAAGAATTTCTTCAGCTTTAATTCTCAACTACTGCTGCTGGGGAAAAAAAAAAAAAAAAGAAAGAAAGAAAGAAAAGAGGTCAGCAGCTTTAAGGATCTCTGAAGAAATTAATATCTGGCAAGAATCCAAATTTATCCAGCATTAACGTTTTGGTTATACTACCTCTGAAAATCAACTAATTTTTAAGGAACTAGGGACACTATATTGATGAGTAAACTGACTGTGATGGGAAAGCAATTAATAGCCCACCCAGTGACAGCTACCAATATTAAAATATTCATAAGTTAAATCCAGTTTTATCTTACCCAGGGGCTTTTCCTTATCAGATTTCTTTATTTACTCCTTATCACAGGAAGTTTTTCTAACAGTTACAGTTACTTCAGAACTTTAATCCCATTGTAGAACTATAAACACTGCAAAGAAGTAATATTTTTAAGCACTTTAAGTCTTACTCAGAATAAAACAAAACATACCCCCAAACTGAAATTAATTATTGTTTTTAAAAGGACACATATTGATAACCAGTAAATCAATCCCAGCCAAAATACAGCACAGTGAGAACATTGGTGTACTGCCAACATGGGGACCAGAGAACCTGAGTACCAGAGACTCCCAGAAAATTGCTAACTTATTTCTACTAGTGCTACTTTAATGTAAAAATAACAATATGTTTTTTAAGGCCCTAAGTAACTAAGTATTAGTTTGGTCTACTATGGTCTACGGATTATCAAATTGTCAACATTAACCCTTGTTCCTTTGGGTCAGTTTTCTGCCAGAAAATCTCATTAGTGTTTATATTAAAGAATCTGAACCTCAGAAAGATTTGCAATTCAACCAGGTGCCTCCAAGTTTGGATACTTATCTGGTGCTGTTGTAATATGTCCAGTCCATCAATCCCAGAGCACCTTGTCTCTTGTAGATTTTGCATGTCATTGTTTTCTCTGTTGGTCATCTTTTGGTATTCCCCTACAGCACATACAGGGAGGAGTACAGTCTCATTTCCCTCTTTACAGTGAAGGCTGGAAGCTTTTCTTTTCCGCTTCTCTTCATAAAGTGATGAGCTTTGTCTATTTTTGCACATCCTGCACAATGAAGTAGGAGTTGAAATTTCTGTGCATCTTTCTTCTTTCCATGTCACTCTGCGCTAATTTCCATATTCTTAGTGGTCATCTTCTACTCTTTCCCTTATCTTCCTTTTATCCTTGTCTCTATTCCCAGATGTGTCATCCTAGCAGTGTCTTCCATTCAGTTCAGGTGGAAAAGTGAGTGAGCTTCTCTGAAGCTCTCCCTGTTAACCAGAACTCTTCTAGGAAGAACAACTCCATGCAGTATATTTTTTTTCTGGATAGAAAGGCTATCCTTAGATCATATTTCTAGGGGGACTCTTCCATGTTAGCATAGTCTCTAACCTTCAGTTTTTATTGGTGTAAATTTACTGCAATTTGCTCAGCAAGAGCTAGCAACTTGAAAGAACAGATGTCCTCCCAGAAATCATAGAATCATGGAATCATGGAATGGTTTGGGTTGGCAGGAACCTTAAAGATCATCTAGCTCCAACCACCTGCTGCCATGGGCAGGGACGCCTTCCACTAGACCAGGTTGCTCAAAGCCCCATCCAGCCTGATCTGGAACACTTCCAGGGATGGGGCATCCACAGCTTCTCTGGGCAACCTGTTCCGTTGTCTCACCACCCTCACAGTAAATAATTTCTTCCTTATAGCTAATCTAAATCTACCCTCTTTTAGTTTAAAATCATTACCCCTTGTCCTATCGCTACATGCCCTTGTAGAAAGTCCCTCTCTAGCTTTGTAGTAGGCCCGCTTTAGTCTTGTATTGTATTTATTCTGTTGAATATATAAAATAAAATATTACTGAAAAAAGTAGTATTTCCTTTGTTGCTTTAGTCATATGGCAAAAAAATAGGCCTTCTACAAATACAAAATTAAAATGCAGAAACAAAAATTGATAGGATGTATTAGTAAAACACCACAAAAACATTCCCCTCCTTAGACAGGTAATCAGATTATTCTTGGACATTGATTAGTACCTATACTCTTTAAACCTTGATAGCTTTCCCAATATACAGTCACTGTTGGTACAAGTGATTTCTGCAGAAATCTGTTTAGCTGCTGAAGTGATTTCTCCACCTACATCCTGTGTTTGCCATTTTAGGTGTTTCTGATGTTTGGCACCTGGGTGTACATTTGTTGCTTCATCTGCACTAGAGTATTTATCCCTTGCCTTGCCTTGCCTTCCCTTCCCTTCCCATCCCATCCCTTCCCTTTTCCTGCTAAGATTACATCTATCGTCCTATAAGGACTCAGTAAGAACTATGACCCATTATACAGTTTTTCCTCACTTTTCTCTTAAGAAATTATTCTTTGTTGCAAGAGAAATACCCATTTCCATTATTATTATTAGTTTTTTACCCCAGTTTTTAAGTCCTCTTTCCCCTCACCCCCCTCTCTTCCCCCCCCTTCTCTCTCTCTTTTTCTTTTCTACATGGGAAACTTAATAGAAGTTGTCATTACAGTTTTTCTTGAATCGTGAGGTTGTTGAACCTAGTAAGTAATCTTGTGTTATAATGAAATACTCCTTTGTTGCTAAGTATGTATCCTTTGAACGTGCAGACACTTTTTATAGTTCCTTGATGTTTTAGCTAAATCTTATATAGAAAATATGATTGTAAGGACCAGATGTGATGTATTTGGAGTAATGTTAAAAATTACTAGTGAGTCATTTGTAAATGATAGTGTTTTATTAACTTATCTGCAATGTTACGGTAAAACAAACTGCGGTTTTTAATGTGTTGTTAAATTGCAAGTTAGCGTGCAAGTCTAATTTAAAATATTAAAAACAAAACCAAGGAAAATAGGTCCCCAATATTAGTTCACCTATAAGGAATAATCTTTCCCGTTTTGTTCAACTAGATCCTTGGGCCAAGTGAAATTAGGAATCTCATGTGGTTTCAGTGGGTTTTTTTTGCATTTTTGTTTCCTGTATTTATTGCAGATTTCCACTTGGATACCTTATCTTTGATGGCAGCATGCATGCCTGGCCAGAACAGAACACCTTGGGCTCTGTTCCTGCACTTCTCAATACTCAAATGGGCACTGTAGGTTATACCTAGCATTTCCAACCTCATGTTGTGTGGTGTTATGATACTGTCCTATGTATAGAAACCCATCATCTGCAGCAACCTCATCTCTGTAGTCGCAATAAGTTTTACATACGGAAGTGGCTGGGGGTTTTTTTCTGTTAGAATAACTCATTCAGATTCTGGTAAGGTTGAGTCATTCCATTTTTCTCGCTTAAATATGTCAACTTTTGTCTCCATAATGGAAAATACTTGAGTTCTGTTTACATAAGACCCTTCATCATTGTTTTCATTACTAAGAGGTAGTCTTAAAAGCATGTGCTCTCTAAAAAAACTCCTTAAAAGCCATCTGCATATCAATACCTCTGATGCTGTGACATGTTCCATGCAAGCACAAAATTGTTTGCATGAAGCACCTTGCAGAATCAGGGCCTTAGTCAGTTTTCAATGCCATGAAATTCTCTGAAATTAGGGCTTCATTTGCATAGTGGCATCTACAATATCCAAATAGTTTATGGCCTCTTTCTTTATATACTTAATTATTTAAAACAAAAGATACTGATAGCTGTGCTTTTTTACCGTTTCGATTTTAATCAGTATTTAAAATCTCTTGCCACTTAGTTATCACCTGAAATAGTCTAAATGCAGGTGAATGTTCACCGAATTAGAGTAAATTTTTCAAAACAACCTGTATGACTTAAGAGTCTAAACTTTGTTTTCAGAAGGAATATAAGTGCTGGGCATCCACATCCCTGCAACTTCTATATGCCTTTGAAAGTGGAATTCAGTGTCTGCAATAAGAACTTAGGCAGTTTTGAAGACACAACCCTTAGTTTCTAAGTTCTTCACTAATCACCAAATATTTCAGTGTGAATGTTTATTTAACAGTTCATTTTAATTTTCAAAACTTTCCTCTTGTCAGTCATTCCAGTGCCATTCTGTACAGGCCCTAAGCAGCTATTCTGAGAGGAGCACTTAATTGTCATTAATTATCAATGAATTTGCTTAGTTATGGTAATATGCCCAATGAATCTCTCTAAGGCCTTCTTGTCTTGGAGTCTTTCCATTTGTACAGTTGCCTCTGCCTTCCTTGGATTTGGTCATACTTCTTTGTCATTGAATGTGTCCTACATAATTAACCTCATTCAGCCTGGCATTTGCTCGTATTCAATTCAAGGGTCTTTTCTTTGGCACAATTTGGTTATTGTGCAAACTCCCATTGTGATGTTGATCATTTTTGCTTCAAATCAACAGATCATAACCAATTGCTCATTCCATCCAGATCCGCAAAGATCTGCAACATGATGCTGTGGTATATCCCAAGTGCTGAGGCAATCCCCATGGGAAGTTGCATAAACTACGCAGTCATTAAAAGGGGATTAAAGGTGCAGTGTTTTGCACTTTCTGTGTTTGGTCAGACTTGCCAAAACCCTTTAATATACACCCCAAAATAAAAGTAATTTCGTCACTCAAAGTCCTAAATATGAATGTCTGGATCCTCAGTTGGTGTAAATTGGCATATCTCCATTGCCTTCAGTGGAGGTACGCTAAGATACAACAGTGATGATCTGGGCACATGCCCTCAGCTGCTCTCTTGGGTTAGCATTCATGTTTGATTGCCTTATTTAAATCTTTTGAAGTTATAAAATTCCTTGCATTGTTTGGTTTCTTAGAATGGCCAATTGCTAACTCAATTACTTGGTGTCTGTATCTGCACAGTAATGTCTGATTTTACCATGCAGTTAAGTTCACCCCTTTATTTTTATCTCAGTGCTATTGGGACTTTATGTGGCACACGTTTTTTGCAGCACTGTAGTATCTATATCAATGTTTTATATCTCTAAAATATCCCATATCCCTCATAAACACCTCATCATAATCTTCTTTTACAATATTTTTTGTATTCCCAGTAAGTGGAATTTACATTTGCTCATCTGCATGTAAAAACTGCTCTTCTACCCTAACACACACAGAATTTCCACTGCTTCAAAGTCTGCTGATTTCTATCCTTCCACAGATAACGACACTGTGCTCTTTCAGCATGGGCTCATTTGGTGTACACTGTGTGAAACAACCTTACATTTTGAGGAGTATTTTACACTGGCCATCATTAATTATTTTTGTATGCTTGACTGTGCTTACACTGCACTCAGCTCCAGCAGTATCTGTTTTCTGTAATAAAAAAAAGGTGGAGGAGGACTGCAGTATGAGCACATTACTATTGTCAGCTATTATTTTTTGGACAGTGGTAAAAAGGAAAAAAAGACAGACCCTTGAAAAAAATTAAACCTAAATAAATTATATTTAAGATGCTGTTTCCAGAATTATAGTATTTACATAGTTTCATTAACATTATTTGCTGTACAGTAATCAGAGGAATATTTAAAATGCCATCTTCAGGCTTTAGACTTAACAGTACACCGAGATGAATGGAATCTAGTTTCCAAATTTTTGGACTGCAAATTAATGGGGACATCATTATGAAAGCATATAATCAGCTTAAAAGAGCTATAAATATAATTTATTCAAAAGATATTAGATACTGGAGTACTTTCCTTCTGCATTAAGTAGGAAAGGAATCAAGTCATACAGGCACAGTTTATAAGAAAACCAAGCCATAGTGTTTTCTTTTCTTTTCTTTTCTTTTCTCTTTTCTTTTCTTTTCTTTTTTCTTTTCTTTTCTTTTCTTTTCTTTTCTTTTTTCTTTTCTTTTCTTCTCTTTTCTTCTCTTTTCTTTTTTCTTTTCTTTTCTTTTCTTTTCTTTTCTTTTCTTCTCTTTTCTTCTCTTTTCTTTTTTCTTTTATTTTCTTTTTCTTTTCTTTTCTTTTCTTTTCTTTTCTTTTCTTTTCTTTTCTTTTCTTTTCTTTTCTTTTCTTTTCTTTTCTTTTCTTTTCTTTTCTTTTCTTTTTTCTCTTCTCTTCTCTTTTCTCTTCTCTCTTCTCTTCTCTTCTCTTCTCTTCTCTTCTCTTCTCTTCTCTTCTCTTCTCTTCTCTTCTCTTCTCTTCTCTTCTCTTCTCTTCTCTTCTCTTCTCTTTTCACAGGTAGAGAACTATTTTTTCTAGCCCAGTCAGTCTGACACTTTGCTTAAATACTTAATTCACACAGAAAGCATTTCAAAGCAGACTTAGTAGAAAATCACAACTTAACTCATTTTGCCTGTAAAACTGTGAGCTTAGGGATTTTTTGTTTGCTCATAAAAATTGATGATAGTTAAAAGAACTAAAATGACCTGTATTAAATGCAGTCTACTGAATGCTGAATTCAGAGTTTAATTAGTAAACAACATATAATTTGCTTTCTGACTATATGATCTGAATCTATAATTCAGCCATGAATTAGACATGATATCAGACAATAGACATAAAAATGAAAAAAAGTCTTTGTTTTTTTCTTTAAAATGTTTGTATATTTTTTCTCTTAAATACCAGGGTTATTCTTTAAAAGGGAGTGAATGCAGTATTTGCTATTTTAACTGCTGTGCATTTTACAAATAAGTTTTAATTTAAAAGCTCTAAATGTGGGATATACTGGACACTGCAGAGATAAATTGCTGGTTTTGTTCCCCATGAATAAGTGTTATGAACAAATTATGAAAAAACCTGGCAAATTATAAAAACTGATATGAAAAGAACTGAATAATTTAAAAAAAAATTATAGATTATGGGTTTCTCCTCAAGGCTTCTCCAGGAACCATTGTAGGTGGTGATTTGTTTCCCTCTGATGCACTAATCAAGAAACATCTGTCAGGAAAGCGTAAGTATGTTCCATAAGTATAGGTGTAATGGAGGAGGGGCAAGGGCCTTGTTTTTGAATGACACACAATACACCTGTTGTGGCTTCAGACTTCAGAATGATCTGAAAGAAAAGAACTATTAGGCATTTTTTTTGTTACTTTTTTTAAAGCCAGATAAGTTTTAATCCTCAACACTCCCATTCACAGAAAAAGACTGTCAATGGTTCTAATTCTGTCCTGAGACCTAATCCAAAGTCAGTGGAAAACCTCCCACCATCTTTAGCTGGCTTTGGATCTGAGATTATGTTCTGTAACTGTGAAAAGCTTTCCATGCGCAGCATGTTTTTAATGGAGTGAGAACAATATTACAAGGCCAAATACCATGCATAACCCCATGAGCAGAATTTGCACTCCCTACACTTGACAAAAGTAGGTGGATACTGTCATAGACAGTATCCTATCATTACTAGTTTTAGAAGAAAAATGTATTTTTAAGGTATTAGTCAAATGTTGCTAAGGAAGTTCTTTAACTTTTGTTTGACTACTATTTAATAGAATAAATCTCTGTAAACTAAAAATAAGTCATATTTAATGCATATGAGAGGCATTTGTCTACCAGTTTGTATGCAAAACTTGTCTCCAGAATACAACGTTTTAACCATAGTTTACCTGATTTTAATTCCATTTTTACAAAATTTGTTATTAACTCTACTGAACCCAGAGTAAATGCTACTGATTTACAAATGTGTAATAAGTAAACGTGTCAGGACTAAGTATCTCAAATTTTTGCAAAAATTCTTGTGAATGTTAGTGTACCACACACCAAATGTGTTTTATATCTTCATATGAAGTCTTATATAATGAAGAATGATCTCAAAACATAATTTTATTCCATCTTAAAGTTTAAAAGCCATTATTTCAAGGTGGTGGAATTCACTTTAAGGCTAAGAACAACATATTTTTTATCTGTTCATGTAAATGAAAATATGTTCTATTCAAAGTTAATGTATTGAATAATATATTTATCCAAGAGGTACTTTTTTCTTACAAGTTTCCCTCACCATAACAAAGGAAATTGGTGTTTTCTAAAGATGCTGCCAATGGGTCACATTCTATGCCAGAGATACAGTCCACAACAATGAGTACAGGGAAGTGGTGATCTATGGGAGATATTTCTGTAAGATGTAGTTCTGGCTAACCTGTTCCACGGTCTTTCAGTTGACCTTCCTGAGATGCTATATTCATCTTGAAATTGGGGTTTTCCTATGGTTGAATGGGTGCTGAGAGTGGAATTCTGCCTCTCTCTACTTCATGCCAGGAGATTAGTAAGATGCTCTTCTTCCATTTCACATACAGCTGAGTATCACCACCTCTGCACTAATCAAAACAGATAATTTGTGTTTCAGCTGTGTTCCTGCCCCATGTATTATTCTCCCAAATCCTTGTTAGGGGACAGACAATTAGGGGGAATTTTTGTGAGGATAGTGATATTTAAAAAAAATGTTGTCAGACTTTGAGTACAAGATGTAAACATTCATTCTGAAAATAGAAAATTATAGTTCTTCTTCACCAGCCTGGAAAGAGGAAAGTATTAATCAGTGTTTAAACGAGATGTGTATCAACAATAACCAAGTGAATTAGAAATCAGAGTAAGGAGCAGTAAATAGATGCTCAGGGATATTTGGCTATAACCATGCAAAACCAAGTGAGTTTGGAAAAGGAAGTGTATTGCTTTAAAAAATCAGAAGGAAACAATTTTTCTTGTAAAAATCATGCAAGGCAAAGTTGTTAGCCTCTCACTCAAAGCTGCTTTTCTAATTCTGCAGTGCATGAGAGCTCTGAGCCCTGAGGTATAATAGAGCAGGAGCACTTTCTCTCTCTGCCTGCATTCCCAACCGTGAGCAAAGTGTTTCTGGGCAAGCGAGCTGTTTTCTACACTGCAGTATGCAGTCACACAGTGCCATTGTGCCGCACAGCCATTTATCCCTGTTTGTAACCTCCAACCTCTCCAGCACTCTGCGCAGCTGTTTAGGAAACTATTCCTTCAGCTATTAGACTGCGAAATTAAAGTGACTCTTTCATGAAATGTTTACAGTATAAACCAAGCTTGCACTGCCTAATCTTATGGGAGTTGCAGAAGGGGAAATTGTACAAAAGCATGGGCTTTCTGCCTTTGTTAACTTTAAGGAGAAAGTAAGGAGGGCCAAAGTAAGAAAAGACACCAGAGCATATCCTGTGACAATAAAAAGCACAATTCATTTTCAAGTGCTGTACTTAATGATACCTTGGAATGTTCTTATGAAGCTGAAATTATTACTTAAGTGCTGTTCAATACAGTCTCAGATTCCAGCACAAGAAAGAGTAGTTTAGCTTGGAACAGTTTTAATGGTCTTATCAGAGCTTCCTGCCCTCACTGAAAGGATGTCTCCTTTGTTCACATAATGTGCAAACTGCCTCATACAGTCTGACAGGTTAGGGTGAAATGGCACCAATTTCAAGTTATTGAATACAGTACTAAAAGCTCAGTTGTTTCTTTGACTGCTACCCAGACAGCTGCAACATCCCTTCAGGAGGGACAGGGAACTCCAAAGCAGAGGCAGATGGATGCCCGGAATAGAAACTGGGAGTATTATCTCGGGTACACAGTCGCTTTCATTGATCAGGATGTTTGGTGTGATCCACTTCATCTACCTTGCTGAGAATTTCTGAACATTCATTAGCTCTGCAAACTTCAAAGTCATCATTTTAAATAGCTGAAAAGAACAGATACAAATAAATATATAAGTATTTTGTTATATATGTGCAAAGAAATTGGCTGATGATTGAACTTGAACTGTCAAGAAGGGACTGGATTCCAATACAGTGATAGCGCTTGATCTTTCTGGAAATCAGCCTGCCAATAGGAGGCCAAACGGTATGCTTTCTGATACAGTTTTTACAAGGTATTACATAATTGTAAGATCATTATATGTTATATATATATACATATATATATATATATAATGCTATATAACAAGTGTTACCTAGTCCAAACTGCGACTCAGACCAAATTCAGTTGGAGCAGGTTGCTCAGGACTTTGTTCAGCCAAGTTTTGAGTATTTCTAAGGTTAGAGTTCCCACAACCTGTTCCACTGTTTGACCAGCCTGAAAGTAATTTTTTTTTTTTTCTTTTTCAATAAATCGGGCTTTCCCGTGCTGAACTTTGTCCCCGTTGCCTCTCATTCTGTGCAGCTGTGCAGCTCTGAGAAAACTTTTGCCTTCCCCACACCATCCTGTTAGGCATTCGTGGACAGCAAGATGATTCGTTACACTTTTCTTCATAAGAATGAAGAAGACAGTTCTGTTAGCCTCATAGATCAAGTGCTTCAGTCCCATAACCATCTCACAATGTCTTGCAGCAATGCAGACTTGCAGCTTAGTGTTTGTAGCTCCCAGAGAGTTAGGAAGAACACCAAAGACGTTGTACCCTCCTAAGTGTTACTTCATTAGGGCTGATTTGTCTGACCACTGTCTACCACCTGAGCCTACCTCAAGGCAGTAGGATGGAGTACTTGTAGGGGTGGGCATACCTGTGGTCATGCCCAGGCTGTGCTTCTTGCAGACATGTTCATGACTGGACTCGCACCAGGAATTTTTCCCTTCAGTATTGTCTTGTTTACCATTGCAGGCCTGAGGTAAATTAGGGTCAAGTAAATTGTGAGGTTATACTTAATTCAGTGTAGATGGAACGTGAGCCTCAAGTCAATCACATGAAAAATTAGAGCAGGTCTGAGAAGTTTTCAAAAATCAGTATGAACTCACACAGAAAATCGGTGGCAAAGCTGGGTTTCCCTTAGCTGTACTGTTCATTAGCCTTCTTACTAGACCAGACTGCCTCTCACAGTCTGATATAATTCACACTCAGTATTTTTACATTTCCTCACTTGGGCCTCTGACAAATGTTTTTAGGCCTAGAGGGAAAAAGCTGCTTGTTTTCATGAAACAAAACCTGAAGGATTCTACTCATTTGCTGTTGACTCTTCACCCCCAAAATAGAAAGTAGTATCTGTGCTCTGGGAAAGCAAAACCCTGGAGTTTGCTCCCTTTATGCAGTTGTTAACCAGCCCCTGTTGCTGGATGGCACGTGTTTTCAGATAGAAACACATACATTCAGAACAGATTTAAAAGTTCATCCAGTATAGGAACTTCATGGTACAACAGCACTTCCCAGCATTGCTTGTGGGCACAATGCAGTGGCTGCATATGGAACAAAGCACTCCTCTCAGCCTTAAGATCCAGTTAGTCACCTAAACACATTTTACACCAAACTATTATGTTTACCTTACCTTACCATTCTGAATGTGCACTGAAAATCTTCATTTTAATTGCCTCTTTGAAACAGGAGAATAAGAAACAAGCTGTTCATGGTGAAGAAAATTCCAGTCCATTACATTTTCTGTCATTTAGATTATTTTAATGGCTTTTTTTTCTTTTTCCTTTTTTTTTTTTTTTTTTTTTTTTTTTTCGGAAACCTCTGAGTCCTCATGCTGCCCATGATACATTTCCTAGATAACTCAAAGGTGTTTACAATCCTATTCATCTGTGGCTTTGCCATAATGCTAGACTGAGAGGACTATCATTAGAGGCAGGACGCCTGCTTTTTTCTCAAGTATGCAGGGACAGAAATACCTTGTAAGCTTAGTCTTTTATATTAATATTAGATATATTTTGGAAAAACATATAAATTGGACTTCCTTCATGCTTTTATTCCTTCTGCCCTTCCCACTCAGTCTTTCCTTTCCCCCTTAAATTTGATTCATCTCCTTTCCTGTGATCTTATAGAGCCCTTCTCTTGATCAAATATTTGTGCATGCAAAAAACCAAAAAGTTGAACAGTTCTGTTGAAATGGAAACCAGAAAAACAGAATAGCTAAGGAATGGCTAATGCTGGCTTATACCCTTTCTCTTCCCAATGACTTCAGTGGATTAAGGCCACAGACTATATGAAAGCTGTTTCATTTGTTACCTCTGCTTTTAGCAGTCCTAATCTGATAGCTTTCCTCTGCATTTCCTGGGGAGATGCTGACCATTTTGAGTATTCCAGAAGTCATCCCAAACCTCCAGGAAACTCTCAGGAAGTAACAGATTCAAGGTCATACTGCTACGTCCACCAGACCCCTTGGTAATTGCTTCACCTGGGAGAAGATACATGAAGTACAAAACAGCAGAGCATGGGAGAAGCAGCAACGTAGAGACAACAATTCAAGAATTCTGCTATTGATAATTTTATGGTGTTCAAGGCAACGAGCAGGCTACTGACCATAATGTAAATCTCCTGTTAGGGGAAAATTCCCTACTTTAAAGAGTGCATTTTCAAATGCATATTCAGCATTTAGATTAATTTTAATTTAATTTTGTGCTAAAACTTCCTTTTACATTGTAAACAGAAAAGTTAGGCCAGTTGTATGAGCTTCTGAAGACATGTTTTGAGGTCGAGAACACCAAAATGCTATTTCTTCAAGAGTTGTGCTATTGACTTTGAGTGCTTCTTTTGGACCCATCTGTACAAGAGCAAGAGAAGTCATGTCATTGGCTGTTCTGCAAACCCTGACTGGACCGACCTTGCTGTGCGGTGGCTCAGTGGCAGATATTCGTGAGAGGCTTAGTGATTCCCATATTAATAGACCACCTAGGAACAGGACATTTTTCTTCAGAAGCAAGTGTGTCTACCCTAAATTACTGAAAAAAGTGCATGCAGAGGATTTTTTTCAAGTACAGGCTTGCAGCAAGGCTATCAGGAGATGGAGAACTCACATGGCTTTGCTTTTAGTTGTTGGGCATGTTCTCTTAAGGCTGTCTTCTCCTGCGTTTTTCTCTGCGCCTCGATAATTTTATATTAGTCCTTCACTGTAAAAATGAAGGTTTTTTTCAAAGGCTGAGGTGTTTGGAAATGAATATTTGAATTTGCATATGTTGGAACTGATTCATCCGTGGTGCCAGGAAGTGCTCTCTGCTGCGGGGAGGGGATCTGCAGCTGGCCGGTGCTGCCTCCAAGGCAGGCGATGCTGGCAGGAGAGAAAGCGTGGGCAAGGTGCCCAGGGAGATAGCTGATTCACAGCTTCCCTCTGGCAGCTTCTGTGAACGGAGCACCCCCTGGGTAGTGCACAGAAGCTATTTCACATTAGGCCTGTACCATGCCTTTGGCAACTGGCATGTTAGGTGGTATATGCTGGTGCTAGATGTGAGAACAGCGGGCAGCGCGTCATGGCACTTGCTGCTGGGAAGCTGGGAAGTCCTGATGGCTAGCAGAACAGGCAGCATGCAGAGGTGGTAACTGAAGGCACAGGAATATTTTTTCTAAAGCAATATAATTAATTTAAATGCATCATGTGTATCTGTGCATTTGAGTGTACAGCAATATTTTAAATGCCAGCGTGATGCATTTTAGACTGCTAATAGGAAAATGGATTTCAGTGTAATTAAAAACCATATCATGTTCTTTCTCACCCACACACAGTTCAGAAAATGCAGGAATGCAGTACAGATAATACCAGCAGCTAAGGACAGAAAAATTGTGCATGCGGAAAGTCAGGGAATTAATTAAATTTTACCTAAGGAGAAGAGTATGTAGTCAGCCGTCCGCAGTTTAGAACCGTTCAACTGCTGGGGTTTTCTAGAGACAAAGAGACAGAGCAATCTCTCAGCAGAGATAGAAGAGACTGAATTTACTCCACGAAGGCTCAGCCAAAATTATTTCAGTCTTATGTCTGGACTAGCTCCATAGGCCTGGCATCATTCCCTCATGGATAGAAAGACTGTACAGTGAAAGTGGTAACAACAAATCCTTCCATTCCACACTTCTTTCCAGACTCCAACCTGCATTTCTCCCAGTAGGAGGCTCAGTAATGGCCCACCAGGAGTAATCCTTGCCTGGATCTCCTGCCCATTCCTACTTGAACTGCATTGGGTCCAATGCCAAAAAGCAACCGACAAGATAGAAAAAGATTTTCCTCAATTCACTCATTTGCCTTTCCACCATACGTATTTTTGCTGGCTCTCTCAAACCCTATTCCTTTTTATCTGCTATGGCTCAGGGCTTTACATTTTCCTATTACCTTCAGTGAGGCCTGTCATGCCAGGTAGCATTCTGCGAAGTAAGAAATGTTAGCAGTATTTTATGTAGGGAAAAGTAATATTTAGCACTTTCGCTAAAGCTAAATTTGTGTGATTAAGTACTCCTTCTGGTTAGGCTGTATATAGGGAAATAACTACCATATGAATCTATATTTAACTTATTTTTTATTTTTGGCTTACAATGCATCTTTATGAACCTTTGATATTTATAGGGGTCTGATTTCACATGCTTTTGTAGGTATATTTGTGAGGAGTAGAACATAAGTTTAAACTTGAACATGAAACCAGAGACTGAAGATCCACTGAAATATTCATTATTTGCCTACCTGTCCCACAGAGTTTATGTTGCCTCTTGAACCAATTCAGATGAGCTCTGATGGCAGTTTGCAGAAGTGCCCAGTGCTAGCCTGGTTCAGCTCCTTTTGAAGCCAGTGATAAAGCTTACAAGGACTTTAATGAAGATAAGAGTGCAAGATACTTAAAATTTCTCATTGTGTCTTGGCAGCCAAGAAATTCTATGTTAAAGTTTCACAACACACAGCATTTTCTCCCCTGACACAAGGATGCAATGTGTACCCAGTCGTCTCACATTGCTGAGAGAGCCACAAGCAATGCAGACTACAGGAAAGATAAAGTCAGCTGTGAGAAAAGAGCAGGAGGACAAGAGGGGTGATGAAAAAAGAGATAATAGAAAGAAACAGAAAAGAGGAGGAAAGAAGAAAGAACTGTCGACTTCAAGGTTATTAGAGATCATGAAAGCATGAAGGAGGAACAGAGAAAGAAGACATCAGCCAAAAGGGACAGAGAAAAAAGCAAAAGAGAGAGAGAGAATTTAAAAATGACAAGAAGAAACAACGAGGAAAGAAAAGGAGCTGGAAAAGGAAGGAGTAGAATGTGGAAGAGAGATGCTGGAGAGGAATATGGATGGAAAACAAACCATGGGGCAAAAGCAAATGGAGGTTCTTGCTCCACTGTAGGAAAAGGATAACAGGCTGAAAATACAGAGAAGAAGAGTAAAATAAAAAAGTGAAGAAGTATGTAGGTACGCAGCTTCACTGAGGGAAATTAAGAAAAAATAAATCCATCCTAACAAAACACTTTTTCATTGCAAATTCACAGATAGATTGTGTAGGTAGAGGGTTTTTCTCTAAGTACCAAAAGAAAGCATCAATACTTTAGGAATTCAGAAGTCAAATGCTGTGGTAAAAAAATAGGCAATAAAAGACAATGGGGTAAAAGTGGAAAAGCATCTGTGTTCCTACTGGAATTAGAACATACAACAGCTTTTCTCCTGCATCTTCATGAGGAAAAGGATCAACACTGTTCCCACTTCACATACTTAATTAGAGCTTGACTGACAATTACCAAAATACCTGGGACTGGAAATAAGATTTTAAGATTTACACATCCAGATCTCTTTCACAGAGCTGGCTAGAACATTAATGGCTGGGAGGCATTGCTCTGACTGCTCAGAAAGGTAAAGGCAAATGAGTTGCTGGTGTCTGTCCGGTTCCTGCTAAATAGGTGTTTTCATAACAATAACCACAGCCCTGACTGTTACTGTCTCACCTGTGGCCAAAAAGTCTGTGCTGAGGACCACACAGCTCTGTTTATGATCGCTCTTCTCGCCCTAGAGTGCTCCCTGCAGGTTAGTGGTGAGTGGCGTAGGAAGGAACTGGAGGAAAACTTGTTCTTTCTTTCAGCCTCTTAAATAGTTAAAAAGGGGACTTGTTTGACAGATGTGCAAACCTGTTGGTTTTTGTGAAGCACTCAAATTCATAGGGGCATAGACATACAATAAACTCATCATACATTACAGAAAACTCCATTTCTTAATTTGACAAAGTTTCTTCTCATCCCATCCCTTTCTTGCCTACTCCCCTTTTTTTTCTCCTTTGTCACTTATTCAATCCAGGGAACTGCAGGCACAATATCTTTACAGGCTTACTTTTGTAACATTTTCTTTCTGGTCTGCCTGACTAGAAAAACCCACAATAATTTGTTTATGAATCTATACGTAGTTTCAGAAGACATAGGGCTTTATAGCTGCAAACAGAGCAGTGAATAAGATTCTCTAGTTCTAGCCTGTTTTCCTCTTCTGGGTAAAGTCATTTAGCCTTTGTATGCCCCAGTTTTCCTCTGCCAAATTCTTTCCTTTTTCAAAGCAGTATTGTGAGATTTTAACCATTAATGTTTGTAAAATACTTTCAGATCTTCAGATGAAAGATAGAAATGCAAAGTATTATTGTATCTGTCTTTCAGCCTCCCAACCTATGAATTCCATTTGTGGTGATTCAGTCAAATAAAACAGAATCTCAAATACGTGGAAAGCATCAGGCAATAAAACATTCTACTTTCTGCTATGAAAAGATCCCTGCCCAGGAAACAATTCTATTTCTCTAGCCTTTCACCTTCAACAGAAAATCACACCTTTACTATAGAGATTGACAGCATGGTCAAAATAAATCTTTGGGAAAGATATAATTTTCTGTTAAATCCCAATTCTTTTGCAGCGTGGAACATTCTGAAGAACCATTCTGAGGTTCTGCAGAACTTACTGGTTTACTCCCCTGTTCAATTCAGCATGATTTTTCTTTTGGATTGCTAGCTACATCTCTTTAAGTATTTGATTGGTAATTTATAGGACACATTCTGTCTGGTAAACTGTATTATTTATATGTGTTTTCATTGGCTCCATAATGTAGTAGATACTAAGTGTGGTAAACTAAACAATAAAAGTAGTATCAGTCTTTAGAGCTGATACACCAGCTTATTAATAACAGATCATGGAAAGTGTTTTGTAGCAACCTGTTGCAATTGAACCCCAGTAGAATTTGGTGGATCCTAGAAAGGATTACTCTCTGATGGCTTTTGTCATGGACAGTATGAGAGAAATTAATGGCTTAATTCAGTTCCATGGGAGCCAATTCCCACAGCACAAAAATAAAATGTTGACACAGTTCGCCATAATCAGAGTTGGCAATGCTCTTCACTTTTATTAGTGTCTGTTATTATTTCTTTATTTCTAGTGTCCACTGAGTGCTGTTATTAATTCTCCATGAGTGATAGATAAAAAAGGTACACAGCTTACAAGCCTGCCAATTCCAGTGAAAACTACAGCCTAGCTTAATAACATGTCCTTTTCTTAGTGAAAACCAGGCTGTAGTGGTGAGCAGTCAGGCTGAAAGTGTGCAGAGGGAGAATCATTTGGTGCAAGGCAAAATGTCCAAGGGTGACTGAAGGGACAAGAGACAGAGAGAAGAAGTTATATTGGTTATAATTGCTAAAATTGTCTCTGAAAAGTTACATTATCACCCTGCTTCACGAAAAATGCAACCATGTGTTACAGTGACTTACATTTACGTGGTGTGCTGAATCTGGGCTTGTACAGTTCTAGATCCAAGGTTTCCATTCAGATTTATACATAAAAATTGGTCAAACCGTAAAGACGAGATTTGACTGAGATGGAAATAGAATTCACTGTGTTGCTGAATCTCAGTGGAGGATTTCAGGCAGAGAAAGGAGGATCCTGAGCCTGAGCCTGAGCCCCAAGCTCTGAGCTGCGGTCAAGCTGTGTGCACTGCAAAACCTTCCATGAGCACTGCCTCTTTCCTAGGGAACTGCAATCCTTCTGGTCGCAAAAAGCCATTGTCATTTTGTGGTAAAATCTCTAAAAGAAAATACAAGCAAAGATTTTTCATTATATTGCAGATTACTGTTTCTTTGTTTGATCAGTGTGTTTTAGGGATAGTTTATTTTTTAAAATAAATTTTAAAAGTAAGTCAACCAAAGCTGTACATAATAATGAAGACAAGACTCCCTCAGTTCTGTCTTTGTACCTTTGTGTAACATCCTATTTGGTCTCTTACTAGCTGAGCTATAAATCTATATATGTAAGCTACATGTAAGCTTATCTAGCTCTGTAGACCCAGGTAAAAGCTTAGGAATACAGGTTTAAACACGGATGTTATTTGTAGTCTGCTATGCTGATGTGAGCTGGCTTTTTTCTGAGCTGAGCTTGCAGCAAGACTTTTAACCGTTGGCATTTGGAAAAACTCTCCCAGAGGCCATTTGGGCATTGCAGTCATTTCCTCCCCAGTCCCAGGAACCTCCCTAAAGTTCCTTCAAGCTGCCAAAAGTCCTTTTTAATTGCTGCACACCTTCAGTCCTTTCCCCAGTGAACACTGGATAGTGGGGCTTAAGTGTGTTTGTCTCAGTTTGACTCTCACCTTTTTTTCATTTCTACTATTGAATCTAAGCCCAATACTGGATCCAGCCACCACAGCTGTTGCTGTTCTGCTGGTTGCCCTGCTTTCTGCTTATGCTTATATTCTGAAAAAAGCTTCTCTGGGACGTTCTGTGAAATGAATGGGACATCAGGGTGGTGCTAACTGCATTCCCCTTCACTGACAAGCTCTTTCTGTTGCCGGATGCCCTGAATTTGTGGTAAAGTGCTAGTGTTATATGTTCTGAACTTCACTCTTTACAGGGTGAGTTCCTTTTGTCACCTCAGTCTTTACTGTAGTAAAGTATTTCCTTTGCTGCAATAAGCTGTTATGTAGAGTCTACAAACAAGCTTCTGATCCTGCCAAATTACATTAACTTCAAGTAAACAGGGAAACTGTATATCCCATTTTCCACTTACTCTGATATTCATTTTCAAAGGGTTTCACATCACCTCTTATAAGCACCTGAACCTACATTTTTCTTGCATTGTTGCATGTACATATGATTGGTTAGGTCAAGCTTGTATAGGTAGTAGTTGATAGTAAAGTAGTAGGGTATATGCAAGTCCTATCTTTGATCAGACATTCTGAAAATACAGACTCAATTCCAATGGTGCAAGGACTTGTAGATATCTCCTTGTCTAATCTGCTTAGGATAGCAAATAAATGTTGTAATAAACTTATAGGTGAAACAGACTGCTGTATATCTGCATCCTGTATTTCCCAGTGGTTATAAGCACTTCCCACAGAATGGAAACAGCAGTAAATAGAGACATTCAAGGTTTTTAAAATATTCTTACCAGTTGCACTAAACTCTCATTTCATCTGTTACATTTAGGTCAATATAAGCTTATGACTGGAAAAAAAAATTTAGTGCCAAAATCAAAATCTGAAAGGTCTTTCTAAAATCCTTGCCTACATAAAAAATCTCTTCCAGTTTAATCAAAAGTATGATTTTAAATTGGTGTGAACTGTACAGAGCTCTCTGTGAATATTCCTAGTTCAATTTACAGCAGTATGAGTTCTTCAGAAGCTTCAGTTGCTTAAGTTATTTTTTTTTAAATGACACAGAAATAAGCTATTTTTAAAATTCTGTAAGACTGTCCAAATAGTTGAGGTGTAATGGTCTAATTTTAAAACTGATTGATTAGAGAGACCGGTGCCTCTTATAAATCCTGTTTGTTAAGACACTATTAATCATGCCTGCCTGTAGCAAAAGTCTTGGAAAAGATGAGAAAAAACATCGTTCAGTTTTGATAATAGCTTATTCTCAAAAGGATTGAAAAATCTGAAGAGGAAAATGGTGGCTTCAAATAGCATGGGTTCATGAAGCAGGAATGCTTGTAGTACCTCAGACAGACTGCAGAGGAGCAGTCTCATGGCTCCTTGTTCTTTATTCATTTAAATGCCATAGACATTTAAAGCCAAAGTTTAGTCAACTCCTTTAATTAATTCTTATTTTCATATCTTTTAATTCACCATCTTCAGAGGCTTCAGTCAGGCTTCAGTGATGCAGCTGGTCTTGATGGAAATAGGAAATAGGCATTGTAAATCACTGAAGATTCCTATCATTGTAAAACAAATGAAATGAGATTGTCTCTCTGCAGATCTCAAAACATTTGCCAAAAATAAAAATAAATAATGAGAACATGAAATATTTAGATATGAAGTATTTAAAATATAAGAGCCTTTATCTAAAAAACCTTAACGATTTAATTTTTTAATTTAAAGAAATAGCCAAACTGTGATAGCCAAGGGCAGACACAGCAAAGTGTAAATGGTAAGGGCCATACAGACTGAGATACGACTTCTTCACCAAGGGCCACATTTTCACCTAATTTGTGTCAGAAGAACCTATGCAAAAATGGGGGGTTTTGTTTTTCTAGAAGCAGAAGGATTGATGTATGATGTCAACCCATATATTGACCTTTGAGATAGTAAGACTCACAGTAATACACCTTCTAGCCAAGATCATGGTCTTACTCTTGGTCCTGCACAAAGACATAAGCAAGAGGAAAGGTGAATTATCTTTAAGGATGTTGCTTAGACTTGTTGTCCAAAGCACACAGGCTGTTTGTTATATGGAAAAGTAACTTCAATGATGTGGTGAACCCCAGAGGTGTTACCAGCTTGCATCCTGGAAGTCCTGCCATAGTTTAATGTTTTCTATAGAATAAGTGACTTGGTCTGGATGAAGACTGTACTCCGTTTAACAAATTCCAGTTCTATTTATCTTTTTCAAGGTTGTGTTAATCATGTTTCAAGTTTGGCCCTTCTGTGGTCCTCAGAAGTAGGTAACGTTTACTAGCTTTAAAGAGCTAAAGTTCATCTTCATGGAATGTGAAAACCCCATTGAACTGAATTCTGGGTTGCTTAATTCCTGATTTTAAGAAACTTTCAAGTCTCAGCAGAAACCTTTGAGAAACAGAAGTTTACCAGTATGGAAGAACTTTGAGGAAAGCACACATGTAACTATCTAACTAAAGGGTGAAAGCCAAGTCTGCATCAACTCTGATTCAAATGGTGAAAGAGTTCAATGTTGTGGAAATCTGATGTTTCAGAATGCAACATCTGAAGCTGTGCACATGCTTTTTTGAATTTGAATGCTTTCTTCAAACAAAGCCGTAAAGCTTGGCTAAAATTTGAAACTCAGGCTCAAGAAAAGTGACTTTTTGGAATTCATGTAGCATTTGTCTGTTCAGTAAAATGACTATAAATTAATTTTTCCTTTGTCTTTTCTGTGATTTGGTGTAGCAGTTCAAATACCAGCTAATGATATTACTTAGCATTACAATTTAGCATATTCTGTGGTGATCGCAATCATCTTTGCAATGTAGAAAAAAACATCCATTTTCTTTGATGACTCTAATGTCATTCGACTACTAGAAATTCCACTGATGGCTGTATCAGTGACTGTCTGGTGCTGTAGCTTGGTGTTAGGGTGGATTTCTCTTTCTCTGCAAGAGGCCAGCATTACTTCCCCGTCTACACATTTCCTTTTCCTTAGGCATTTCCTTCACTTCATGGAGAGGTGGAGGAGTCTCTCCATGGTGCGACCTCATGCCACTGTGCAGTAGGATTAGAGCAATAGCTCTGATGGAAAACAGAACAGCTTGCTTAGCCATTACCTAAGCATACACCATGGGGATATTCCATTTGCTGTCAACCCTGCTCATTCCTGGTGGTGCGGGGATGTCAGGCTCTAATCTGCTGATACTGGAGTTACCAGAAAGTGTCTGAGTGGGCAGGTGAGGAATAGCAAAGTTAAACATTTTATGAATGAAGAAAGCACATTTGTCCCCGGTGTGGAATTAAGCTTAGGTTTAGCAATGGCTAGAGGTCCCCAGGGCTGGCACCTGTGGAAACAAGGACTGAGCCAATGAATATTTTTTAATGGGCGGTTACATCTTTCCTGTCAGTAACAGTGCTCCATATCTCTTCCATTATTATTCTAGGTGTCCCACCCCTGGGTGTGATGGCTCTGGGCATATTACTGGAAATTATGCTTCACATCGAAGGTATGTAAAGAGAAGGCTTTGTTCTTTAAGTCAAACAACGGAAGGGCTAGAAGGGACCTCAACAGACCTCTCTTCCCTCTCTCAATAGTGAAGTAGCATTGAGTGCTGTACATAGACATGGGCTGGTCTAACTCATTCTGTTTACCACCAATGAATAACATTTCTCAGCTTCAGCATGGCTCACTACCCAAATAGGTAGGAATGTTTTTGCTAATATCTATCAAAACCTTTGCAGAAAATTAATCTAGTTTTAATACCTTCTCTGTTAGCCCAGGGAAGCAATTCAACATTCATAAATTTCTGCTGTTTTACATTCTGAATGACTTCGTTCTTCTCCTCACAGTCTTACTTTTCTGGACTCAAATCCTATTCCTGCATTTTTTTTTCCCTACAAATTATATTTCTTGATTGTTCCTGTCAGTCTCTTCCAGGCTCCCTCCATATTTCTTGAAAAGCAAAACTGGACCCAGTTCTCTACCTCCTTTCCCAGCTGAAGCCTTACCAGATTTAATCAGAGAGAAAAAGTACCTATTTCATCTAATTGCACCAGTCTTGTTAGTTAGTACAGGCTTGTTTTTAAATCTCAATGCATTGCACATAATTATGTCACGACAAGAGAGTGGAAACAGAAATTTATGGATGAAAGCTGTTACTTTAACTGCCTAAACTGTAACTGTGATCCTTACCAAGGGCCAAAGAAAACTTCCCATTTACTAGTTAGGGTATTGTTGGTAACCCCAAATCAATTCTGGTGGCACCGCTGTAATGTTACGCATGCTGTGTAATTAGCAATTCCCCTGTGGCTATTTGAGAACTGTAAAATCAGTAGAGAAGGGCTGCAGCATATTTTGTAAATAGCTGTCCATTGTTTAATCGAAGAATAATTGTGTAGCCCACCTCTCTTCTTAGTAAAGGCTCTTTACTGCCATGCATACTGTTGGGTCTGGATATTTGCTTGCTTCACCAAGTCTCTGTAGTTTTACAGTTGGCTATAACCAGTCAATACACAAATTCCCAGCTAAAAATGTATTCCTACTAAAAGCAATTAACTGTTTAAAGTCAAAACATAAATAACACAGAGATTGGGAATGTGCCATACATTTACATGCTGGAAAAATGAAAGATCACAGTAACAACTTCCATAATGCACAGTTAGACATCAAAAGTACAAATAACATTATAAAGGAGAAGATGTAAACATTTTAAAAGTACTTACGTGATGTAGGGGATTAAATCACACTTTCAAAGGGATTTAAGGTCAGGTGTAGAACTACATTTAACTATATGTGGATTTATCAACTCCCTCCTCTACCAGCACTATGCTTGGTGTAGCTATGTCCCGACTTTGTTGTTTCAGGAAGCTGTTTACATACTCGGTCATCTATTTAACCAGAAACAGGCAGAACATTGAAGGTGCAGCTGGCAAAGTGTCACAAACAAGCAACCTAAAAGCTGGCAAGGTTAGCATGGGAGAACCACTGCATGTCAGATCATCCTGGCCACTGTAGGACCACAACATGAGCTGGATGGTAGTAGCTACTCTTGCCTGTAAATCTTTACATTCTTGTATTTTTGCATATGAGTGCTGGACAACGATTTTATTTGATTCTGCAGCATACTCAGTACACATAAAGATATAAAAGATAATTCTGCAAAACCAAGTGATGTGAAATTTGTCCAGTCCACTGGGATTTAACACATTCAACCTTTTGAAATGCCACCATGTCTATACTGACCACACAACTCCTTCGTTTCTCTTCCAAAAGGCCTCTGGTAGCCCCGGGTCCTTGGGTACCTGCAGGCATGGGAGCACTGACACTGAAGGAATAATGTCTTCTGTGCTTAAAACCATCGATGTCCCCAGGAGACCTGTCACATTTACACAGAGCCAGCCCCACACTGTTTGGGTCACGATACCTGTCAAGACCATTTCTGAGGCAGTGAGGCTGGCTGGCCAAAATGCACACTCTTCAAAAGGGCAGCAAACCAGTAGCCTAAATCCAGAGTGGTTACCTATGAAAGACCCCACAGTGCATTCACTTTTAAGGTTTTTAATTCCCACACTGAAAATTAGCATTTACATCTGCTTGCATCTGAGTTAGCATTTTTGTTTGCATTTGATACCATCACTTACAACCCTTTCCGTTTCAGAAGGAAAGGAATGACAAACTTCTCTCCTAAATGGCTGCCAAAATGCCTAGGTATCATCTATATTTAAAATGGCTCCTCAACAGCAAGCACAGATGAAGGCAGATTTAACTCTGCCATAACTCTGCAGTTCCACGTGCCCATTCAATGTATTGCAAGAAGTTATATCAGCATATAATGGTGTCGAAATTCCCTAGATGTCTTTTATCTTCATATATAAGGAATTAAACTGATATAAAAATGAATTAATGTTTACTTTGTAATAGCTTTTCATTATTATAGGATAAAAAAAAAATAAACCAAAGGCTCATCCTTCACATATGTTTTCTTGGTGAATCTGCTGTCAGAGGAAAAATGAATTAATCATAACCTCAGAATCTGTCTGTTGGAGATGTCTGTTTAGAGGACCTGAAAGGTCTTAGAATTTTCTAATAAATCATAGTGCCGGAATAGAAAGATCTATTGCAAAAATATGTTGCACCGAAATACCAATAAGTACGTGATAATTAAATTGATTTAATATGTAGAAAACATTAAATCATTAGTCAAGGCAGAAGCTCTTCGTTCAGATATTGTTATGAAAATGTCATCATCTACAAGCATACCCATCTGTACACCTACTAAAAAAAATGTTGTTTTCTGAGGCATTTCTATTAACTATTTAATTTTCATAGGCAAAACCTAATGATTCTTACACAGTGGGTACGATGGGTCTCACAGGTAAGCTAGGGATATCTGTAACTCCTGTCCTTTCCCCTTCATTTCCAGATTTTTCTGTAATCCCATTTTTCTGCCCATACAAGACAGCAACAAACCAACCTGTTCCCAAACTGCCCCCTTGCCCCAGAGCCTGCTACCTGTTATTCTAAACCTCTCAGGCTTTCTTTCTCCTGCCTCTGTCTTCTTAGAGATTATGATATTTTTATTTCTGAAGAAAACTGTTTTTAGTTTTGGCACAGGATTTCTGAGATTTAGTTTCTGCACAGGGAACTATGGTACTTCAGTGTGCACTGTGCAAGTTGGAATAAACAGCAGCTTGCTTTAAAAAGGAGAATGGTCAGCTGCATTTAAACTAGAAAATGAAATGGGATGAAAGCACAGCTCCAAGCGTCAGACTACAGGTGCCTACACTATTAATTTGTTAGTATGTCCCCTGGCATGGTACTGACCCAGGGACACTGAAACTCTTCCAGGCAATTCTCAGACATGATTTGGGGCTCAGCATGGGTCCGGATCATTCTTCATAAGCAATATGGGTGGAGCTGTCCTGCTCACAAAGACAGAGAGTTTAGTTGTACTGATGTGACCTGGCTGGTCTTCGGTCAAAACAGCAGTTCTGGGTCCCTCCCGTTTACCACTGTAGATGTAGCCATGCCATCTCACTAGAAGTTCCTAGGTAATACACTATGTCCAATATCTTGTGCTAACATTCTTCCCTTTCTTTAATTGATTTATTTATGACTTTGCAGCATGTAAACTCTATTTTTGTCTATTTTTCATTTACTGCCACAGAATTCTGTCTGTGATTGCATCACCCTTTTCTCTGCTTGATTGCAGAAGGTGCGATTGCATCACCTTCTCTCAGTCTTCACTGGTCTTGACAAGACAAAGTAACTGAAAATTTTGCTACCAGTGTTTCTGCCTCTTCTTCCTGACAACAGGACCTATTGTACAACACTGAAGTACCTTTTGTCATGCTGGAAAAACAAATAAAAATTAATCTCCTATTTTGTTTTCTTCTCGACAGAAAATTTTCTTTGTTAACACTAATTTGTCTCTCATCTCAATACTTTTGAAGGTGGTGTTCTACTAATGGATTTCTTTTTTAATGTTGATATGTTAAGATGGAAATTATATTTAAACAGAGGACAAAGCATGATTTTTTGATAGACATATTTGTGTCCTTGGATAGCAACTACTTTAAAAAAATCTTTAAATATCTGTTGTCAAGTTTACTAAATGCTTTCTATGATGAATTCTTCATATGCAAAGGACAAGCTGAGCTTATAAAATCTTGGAGTAGATATATCTTTTTCCATGTTGTGTAGTTAAAAACAACATTCTCAGTGTCTAGTTAAAGCTAACATTGCTTAACCTAACATGTAACTTTGTCTCTACTAAATCTTTTTGTCTGGGTGAGTTCTGAGCACTGAAACTCTTTCTCAGGAAGGCACTGTACAGCTCTCAGCTCTGCCACTTTTTTATTCAACTGTTCTACAGGATTCTTACGTGACATTTGAGAAGGTCTGATAGTGTTCCTAATGCGCTCCCTACAGAAATCTTTAGTCTTACCAAGAGATCCAAAGACTCCTTTTGAGCCTGTTCTTCCATCCCTCTCGGACATACAGAGGACGTGATGTCTCTCAGCCCTGAAATACTGACTTCTGTTCCTTGTAAAGCTGTCGCTGCTTGCTGCTGAGTCAGCTGGAGGGACTATTAGTCAGGGAGTTCAAGAGCTCCTTTCCCTGGCTCCTTGGGGACTGCCTGTGTGTGGTCTGCACGGTGCCTGCAGTCCTGTCCTGCATCACGAACTGAGATACGCGGATTCCCCCTCGTGGCTGCATACTGCAGCTCTCCTTATTCAAACCACTTGGAAAATGGGCAGGGTTACCTGTTTTGCAGGTTTTTCGAAAGTGTATCCCTTGTAAACTGTACCCAAGAATGAGAAACTGCATTTTAAAATATTTTCTTTTACTCAGTCTTTCAGGCTGTCCGCGAGCAAAGAAAAGTGGAATCAGGATAGCACAAAGCAAGGAAGACAAAGAAGACCAAGAGCCAATTAGGTGAGAACAAATATTGTAAAAGGGCCTTCATGTGCTTTATAAATTCATACATATCTTCAGGGTTTTTATTAAGTGTTATTGTGTGATAGTTATCCAAGAGCCAAAGGCCACGCTGATTTCTATGAATGGACTGCAAGTCAAGGATCTGTGCTGATCTTTATGGCAAAGGACACAATGTTCAGCCAAGGATGCCATTCTCTATAATTTAGTAAAAGTTTTAAATATGTTTTTCACATGAAATGAACAAAATTACCTAGATCTTTAGCTCCCAAAAAACCCTTAAATGTGTTTGCATACTAAAGACAAACCATTCATGCTAAATAAAGTCGTTACAGGAATAGAGAAATGAGTATTTGTATGAGATTGCTGCAACAAATCTGACTGTTAATGCAGTCTGCAAGAGGAACAAATGCCTGCCTGTAGGTCTTAATTTCTTTTTACAAGGTTCTCTGACATCAGTGACCACTGAAGTCTGTGGATTTAGTGACTGCTTAGACCATTCAGGACTGGATCCTCGGCAGAGAGTTGCAGCCATATTTTAGTGTAGGACAAACAACAAAGTAACTGGCCTTGTTTTGACATGTGTTATGTAGTAGTGTACTGAAAAAACATTGTTTTCCTCACACATTTCACTTTGAAGATTCTAACCTGTTCCTTCTAACCCTGGTTATTTGTTTTTTAGAAGTATACGGGGCAAATGTATGGGGGAATTCCCAAGTAAGGAAAACCATCAGATGAATACGAACTGCCTTCATTGATCTCTCTAGGCTGTAGCACTAGTTTGTTATAATCTCTCCTATTCAGAGAGTGGTGAAAGGTGCTCAGCATTTCTGATGAGGTGCTATGATCACTTCATGCCTAACTGTTTATACCTAGCATTTGCAGGACTTCAGACAAGTCTTCTTTAGTTTCCATACACATAAATAAAATGTACCAAGGATTATACTAAGTAGGATTTTATGCTTATAGAGTTTTTATGGGCAATTTCCCTGCTGAGCAGAGCTCAGTAGCCAACATTTCAATTCCAGAGTGGTATTTACTGTAATGAACACCTGCAATTCAAATAGGCATCTCACTCCTTTTGCTGCTATTGCACAATACCAACAGCTGTGACTTCGTCTGCTGGCTAGCCTCCTTACAGTTTATCAAAGAACATAGTTTTTTCATAGTAGTAACGTTCTGCTTGTAATTTTACCCGCTACAGGGTATCTTGGCTATTTTTAAGACCACAATGCGTGAATGTTCTTTTCTTTTCATGTCGGGTTTATTTTGACTTTATTGTAGAGGCTACCAGGTATATGATGGCAAGACAATAAAGTTTATCTCATCTATCTGCTATCCAGATGTCCAGTTCCTGGTTGTGATGGTCAGGGTCATATAACTGGAAAATACGCATCCCATCGCAGTGCATCAGGGTGTCCTCTAGCTGCCAAAAGGCAAAAGGATGGGTACCTAAATGGCTCACAGTTCTCTTGGAAGTCAGTGAAAACGGAAGGAATGTCATGTCCAACCCCAGGATGTGATGGCTCAGGACATGTCAGTGGTAGTTTTCTTACTCATCGTAGGTGAGTAACTGGATTATATTTTTCACTTATGCTTATTATTTAAATTAGATTAGCAAAATTTGAAATACAGCTTTTTGTCATGGCATTTCTCTCTTCCTTTTGAATTCCATTATTACTTTGAAAAATAATCTTCCTACATATATTTGTAGATAACTGGATGCACAATTGTTTTTTAATGCAAGTCCTTGCAGATAGAGACCTGAATCCAAATCTATAATACACAGAAAATTTTAGGGAAAAAAGTGAGTATGACAATACTATAAGTCTGCTACTGCTTTATTGAGTGCCTCTGGACAAATTACCTTAGGATAGACTTTGTAATAAACATCTGAATTCCCTTGATTTTCAGAGATGTCAAACACATTAATTCCAAACATCAGAGCATGGAACTAAAGAATTTAAGGAACCAGTTCCTTAAATGAAGTACTTTTATTCATTTGGTAATGAAAATGTTTGCTCAAAACAATAAATGTAGAATACAACAGATTAATTCAAAATAATGGAATACAGATATGTGACAAAATAAATACAAAGCCCAATTTTTCATAAACTTAGCAAAATAAGAGAACTTCAGCAATGATATTTTTCATCGCTTTTAAAAGATTAAGGAAGAGAAAGTGGCCAGTCTATTAGAGATAAATCTTGCTGCCATTTTAGATATTAGGTCATGAGGAAGCCAGGGTGTTCTTAGAGCTTTGGGTGGAATTTTCAGCCTGGACATGATTATAATGCCAGAGCAAATTTCTTATTTTATAATCACTAATATAAAACTCTATTACTTCAAGTATGTCAAGCCAATGTGCCTAATTTCTCACCCTTCTCCAGGCAGACCTCAGCTGAACCTCTGTACCTTTAGTTAACTAAACTAACCTGATCTTGTTTTGTACTCAGTTCTAGATGTAGAGGTGAAAAGTGTAATTCTTCCTTCTCTTGCCTGTAACTATTATTTCCTTTGATTCTTTCTTTGACAGTCCTTTCTAGCTGAACTCAAAAGCCTTACCTGAAACCTCTAACTGTAACCTAAGCCTAACTGCAACCTCTCTAGACTTCGTGCACATAGTTCTTATTTATTGTTTAGGTTCAGAGTTGTTTTTCTACTCTGTGTTTGTATGGTACCTACCACGAAGGGATTCTGGCTCATGACCTGAAGTGCTACCTAAATGGTCAAATGTATTACATAGCCTGCAGCTCCCATAGGATTTAGGGAGCAGCAGATGGAAAAGCCCCAACCATTTGTGCCGATGTCCAAATGTGGATTTAAGTTTCTGACTTTCAGTAAAATATCAGTATTGGTGTTCATATCCAAGTTTAGCTTTCTTCATAATGGTGTAACATTTATTTAACTCACAGAGATCTGTCATTAAAATTTTGCAATTATTTTACCTTTAGTGGAAAGGTACAATATAATTACTGAGAGATTGCTTTCAAGGAGTATTTACATAGTATTTACATTTTCAAGGAGAAGATTCTTGCAACAAGAATAACTGACTTCTAAAAGAAACACACTGATACTAAATATAATTGTTCTTCAAAATTAAAGGGCAAATGGTACTTGAAGGGTTTGTGGTTTGTTTTTTTTTCTATAGGAACGTTTTCGTGAAAAAAAACCCAATAAAATTCAATTTTTTTAATTTTTTTTTTTTTTTTGCAATAGAGAAACCTAAATATGACATTGTCCTGGTTTTCAGGTTTCCGTTATGCACATACTAGCCATGTGCTTCCTTGAGTACCATTATCTTAAGCAGAAACTGAGACATGTAAAAGGCTTACCTTGTAAGACCAGTTTTGGGGCAAAAAGGTCCATTGTTAAGAGGAGAGCACTAGATGAAAGTTTGCTTAAAAAGACTCACTGAAGTAGACTGAGCTTACTTAATTATCTTCATGTAACAAAGTGCTGATATTCTAAGTTGTGTGAGCAAGTTTAGCCATTTCTTGAAGCATCTAAGCTATAGCAATATTGATAACAAGCCATATTATTTTAAAGATATGATTAATTCTTGTAGAATTCTTAAGATGCTGTTAAAAGGGCTTAGTTAATTTTCTCACACAAATAAAAGGGCTTGGAGCTGTTTTAGATGCCTTAGGATAAGTTACGTGGCCTCCAGCTGTTGCTCAGAAAGGTAGGTCCAGTGCCATATTTATCAGCCTTAGGAGATATGTCTTCTCAAACGGCATTTCGTACCTGTATATGGAAAACTGAATTGAACTCTGCACAGAGGGTTCAACTTCAGAACAATTCACCTACTTTAAGAATCTGCTTGTGGGTGAACAAGATGCATTTACTTTTCTTTCGGTGAATGGAGTCTATGGGTCCTGGATAGTTGCTCACCTCACTCAGTGAAGTAGACACCTGCCTTTAATCAGAGTTGTATCCTAAATGTCACTGAGTGTGTCAATGGGGAGTGGGATTCCCCTGCCCATGAATAGGTACTTTATACCATTTGAAGTGTTCATAGGGCGTGCAAGGTGGCCGTACTGGGTTGGTAGAAGTGACTGAAGATTTGTGAGAAACTCCCGTTCTTTGATTATGGCAGCTGAGAGCTGACCATGGCTCACAGGGGATCTGGAAGGGTGCTGGTCTTGGTAAACGAATGGGCCCCAGAGCTCCATGGCCGCTTTGCCACATAGTTCCCATGCAGACATTTAAACCTAGGTGTCCTAATCTGGAGTTCAGTCCCACCTAAACCACAGACTAAGAATTTCCTCACCTAAGGATGAAATATTCCCTCACTTTTAATGTATCCATTTCATTAGGCTGTGGTCTCATCTTCTACCTCTGACAACATTTTGCTGTACAGCTGTGGCTGTAAATCTCAAACTCTGTCTTCTGAAAAGAAGCAGTGCTGTGACAGCTGCACACTGAGACCAGGCTGATGTACAGTGTTTTGCAGGCATAGATGTGTTCAGCATGCGTGGGGAGAAAGCAGGGCTAAGACCATTAACTGAGTCAGTAAAAGCTCCTTGGGAGGTAGTAGGTAAAAGTCTTAATTTTTGTCAGGATGGATTGCTTTTCTCCTAATAGGTTATTTTTCTTCCCCAGTACAAGTGTTTTTCTATCAGCAGACTTCTCAAAGCACATGTATTAATTGCAGGTGTAGTTATCCTTAATGTGTTATTTGAGATTTTTATATTCTGCTGTATGCCATTATCCAAGCAGCTGTACTATGGGAACTGGAACAACAGACTGCCTTGTGAGAATGATGCCAACTGTTGAATTTATTTTTATATATATATATATGAGAGAAGTTTTTGAGGCAAAGATTTCTTAGAGCTGCTGTTGCACTTTGTACACATAGTGTCATTCCACTGATATCAATGGACCCTGGAAACGATTCACAAGGGCTGGTAAATCAGCCTTTAAGTAGTTAAAAACCTGCTCTAACCGGTATCACATAGCCTGGAATTTAAATTTGTGTGTATTTGTTTGTACATGCTTCTGAAGCAGAAATAAGTAGTCAGTGGAAAAAGTCACATATTTCAGTAAATTTGAATCCTACCCTACGAACAAAGGCACCAGCAGAGGCTTCTGTTTTTTTAATGTTTGCCATGCCTGTCTGCAGAAATTTCTATGGATAGTTTTATTTTGTCAAGGAGTTTGCACAGGAAAGAATAGCAACAGAGGGTTATCAGTAGGGACTTGAAGCATAGGATTAAGAGTACTGTGCTTCAAAAAGGCGCCTGTGCTAGCAGGAGAGGCCAGTGTGAAATTAGGTGACCTATCAGCAATATGAAAATGAATTGGAAGCCATGTAAGCATGGAGTCAGTAGATAGGTAAATGACATAGGTTATATTGAAATGTAAATTAGTTATTGTATTACAGCTTTCCAGTTTGGTTCCTGAACAGGCCCTTACATCCCCATACTTAATTTAAGAAAATTTTTCTGGATGGCATCATTTCCAATACTGTAATCTGGGGGAACTCAGAATATAGTTGGATTTAGCAACCCTGGTCCTTAGCACAGGAGGGGAAATGTGCTTGGGCTGACTTTAGTGGAAATTACATGCAGAAATGCCTTTTCAGATCTAAAACAATGTTCTTGCTCCCATCTCCTGCCCATTTTTATTTAAATCAGTGTTCACCCATTTCAAACACAGTAATGTGGCTTTTAAATTCCCTTTACTATGGAGAACTGTTGCTGTTTAATCCCGGTAGGGAGCTCAGCCCTGCACAGCTGCTCGCTTGCTCACTCCCAGCAGAATGGGGGAGAGAATCTGAAGGGTGAAAGTGAGAAAACTCGTGGGTTGAGACAAAGACAGTTTAATAAGCAAAGCAAGAGCCACACACACAAGCAAAGCAAAACAAAGAATTAATTCACTACTTCCCACCAGCAGGAAGGCATGCAGCCATCCCCAGGAAAGTAGGGCTCCATCACGTGTAACAGTGACTTAGAAAGACAAACACTGTATCTCTGAATGCCCCCCCTTCCTCCTTCTTCCCCCTACTTTATATGCTGAGCATGACGTCATATGGTCTGGGATATCCCTTGGGTCAGCTGGGGTCGGCTGTCCCGGCTGTGCCCCCTCCCAGCTCCTTGTGCACCCCCAGCCTGCTCACTGGTGGGGTGGGGTGAGGTGAGGAGCAGCAAAGTCCTTGCCTCAGTGCAAGCCTGCTCAGCAGTAACAAATGCATCCCTGGGTTATCAACACTTTTCAGCACAAATCCAAAACACAGCCCCATACTAGCTACTGTGAAGAAAATTAACTCTATCCCAGCCAAAACCAGTACAAAATCATATGCTAGTAGAGCTATAATATACAAGAGATGATCAAATTGTAAGTATTTTCCCCATTTACAAGCTAATGCTAAATAAAGATGAAAATGTACAGAAGGGGAGTTTTTCTTTAGTGTACTCTACCCTTGCTGAGGACAATGGGTCTCCCAGATCTGTAAACAAGTTTATAGAATAATTTTGTATTTGGGCAGCAAGGGCACGCTACTGTGTTTGCAAAATGTCTAGTGTGCTGGGAGGAAGTAATAAGTAATGGACATCATGCAGTGCCTTTTCCCTTCTGAAGGGATGTATGTAGAAATTGTGAGGTGGTTATGGGAAACGTTTACCTATGACAGTTATGGTCTATCGACTTCACGCACAGGAAGGTTTAGTTGATGGTAAGGCTGTCAGAAAGCCTGCAGAAAGATAATAGCAGCACACTCAGATCAGCCATTGCCCCATGTGTATGTCCTGAGGTGAAGGAGCACTGCCGGCGTTGTTTCTCCTAAATGTTCTAGGTTGGTCACAGCTCTGAGCTGCACAGCTGCATTGCTAAGCTTGGGAACAGGCAAAGATGAAAAGACAAAAAGATTAAAGCTCAAGACAGGAGCTGCCCTCTGCAGCTTCTTGCTAGAAGCAGGCAGATACTGACACTCACACAGATCCTCAGAGAACCTCTGAGCTCCCAAACACTGAAAGCATTCAGGACATGTCAAATGTGAGGGAAGGAGGACGGAGATAGAGATTTTCATGTGCAGATCCTTTTTCTCATGAAATAGGCTTTGCTAGAAATAGATATTGTATAAAAAACCTGTGTCATCGACCTCAGCTCCTGAAGGAAAGGTTTGCAAGTGCCACCTACAGTCAAACCTCCTGGTGCTCAGGGCTGCAGCTTGAGCCTGTGTCCATGAGTGCCAAAGGGGCAGCAGGTCTATAATCCAGATGCTTTGATGTGCATCTAGCATGTGATCTGCAAACATATGCGAGTGGCTGCAAATTTGCTCCTAAATTACTGTAGAGCTTTCAATCTTTGTTTACCTAAAGCCACATCCTCTCTTAGCATCAGCATTTTTCAGCTTCAGCTCCTAAAAACGTAAAAATACATAGCATTAGTTCAGTGAATGAGTCTTTTGGAAATAAGCTATATGGTTAAAAAGGGCATAGGGAGGCTTTGTATTATTCTGATTTTTTTTTTTTTTTGTACATAGACTGGCAAGCTCTGTTATTTGAGCAAAATCAGTGCTGCAGAGTCTTGGACCTGAAGTAGTCTTTGTGTTGACGTAGTGTTGTATGAGGCCTATAGTTAAGACAGCAGGACTTACATTACACTAAGTTGTCTGAATTCTAAATGCCAGCTAGTCCTTTTGGTTCGTGGATAAATGAATGTGCCCAGAATTTTGATGGAGGTAATCAGTTCCTAGCAGGTGTTGGCCTTTTGGCAGGATAGGAAGCTTATTTGAAATAAAGCCTGAATTTAAAAAAAATAATAATATCAGATATTTGCAAATAAATGTAGAGAGAAAACTGAGAAGCGTTATTAAACAACTGAAAATATAATGTTGTTATATCAGATCTGAGATTCCATATATACATATATATATATATACGGTGCAGCATTCACTGTGGACTAATGCAATTTAAATATATCAGAAGGTGCATACTAATACTGTGGTTCAGTGATGTTAACCACAGCGCAAAAATGAGATATGTCATGATAAAATACCTTGTGTAAAAAACAACAAAAACCAATTCATAGAATCACAGAATACCAGGCTGGAAGGGACCTCAAGGATCTCTGATCCAACCTTTCTTGGCACAAGCATGGTCTAGACAAGATGGCCCAGCACCCTGTCCAGACAAACCTCAAAAGTGTCTAGTGCTAGGGAATCTACCACTTCCCTGGGGAGATTATTCCAGTGGCTGATTGTTCTCATTGTGCAGAACTTTCCTCTTGTGTCCAGTTGGAATCTTCTCAGGAGTAACTTGTGCCCATTACCCCTCATCTTTCCCTTGTGACTCCTTGTAAAAAGGGAGTCTCCATCCTCTTTGTAGCCACCCTTTAAATACTGGAACATGATGATAAGGTCTCCCCTAAGCCTTTCTTCATGTGGCTTCCCAGCCCTTTGATCATCTTTGTGGGCCTTCTCCGGACCTTCTCCAGCCTCTCCACATATTTTTTGTATAGCAGGGACCAAAACTGAACAGGGTATTCCAAGTGTGGCCTGATAAGCACTAAGTAGAATGGGATAATGACTTCTTTATCATTGCTGGTGGTGCCCTTGTTGATGCAGCCCAGCATCCTGTTGGCTTTCTTTGCCGCTGCAGCACACTGTTCACCCATATTGACCTTGTTGTCCCCCACGACCCCTAGGTCCCTTTTCCACAGATCTGCTCCCCATCCAGGTAGATCCCAGCCTGTGCTGTGCTCCTGAATTATGTTTTCCCAGGTGCAAGACCATACATTTTTCTTTGTTGAACTTCATAAGGTTCTTTCTAGCTCACTCTTCCAGCCTATCCAGGTCTTCCTGCAAGGTGGCTCTCCCTTCCAAAGTGTCCACTTCCCCACTCAGGTTTGGTATCATCAATAAGCTTCATCAGGGTCGACTTGATGCCATCATCCCGATCTCTTATGAGATGTTAAACAGCATTTGGCCTAATATCAGTCCCTGGAGGACACCACATGTGACAGGTTGCCAGTTTGAAAAGGGGCTATTTACTGCCACCCTCTGGGTGCTGCCTGCCAGCCAGCACCCCACCCGCCACACGGACCACTTGTCTAGGCTGTTACACATTACCTTCTCTAGGAGGAGGCTATGGGAAACTGTGTCAGAAACCTTGGAGAAATCCAGGTAGACAATATCCACCACTATCCCCACATCAGCAAGCAAGTTACTTTGTTGTAGAAGACAATCAGTTTTGTCAAGCACGATCTGCCCTTGGTGAATCTGTGCTGGCTTTTCCCAATCACATGCTTCATTTGACTTGTGACAGCCCCCAGGAGGATTTGTTCCATAACTTTCCCAGAGACTAAAGTAAGACTCATGGGCCTACAATTTCCTGCATTGTCCTTTAAGCCCTTCTTGTAGATGGGGGTGACATTAGCTCTCTTCCAGTCTTCTGGGACGTGCCCCAGTTGCCACAACTTCTCAAAGATTATGGAGTGGCCTCACAATGACATCAGACGGATCTTTTAACACCCTCAGGTGGATATTGTCAGGGCCCATCAGTTTGTAGGGGTCAAGCTTCTGTAATGGTTCACACGCCAACCTATCCTTCACTGACGGTGGGTCTGTGGCTGAATCAACCTGGATTTTTGTTCCCAAGGCCAGGGGCTCAACAGTGCTGCTGAAGACAGAGGTGAAGAAAGGTTTGAGAATTTCTGCCTTTTCAGCATTGCTGGTGGACTGATTCACCTCTCCTGTTTAACAGTGGGCCAGTATTTTCCTTCTGTTTCTGCTTGTTGTTTACATAGCTGAACAACCCTTTCTTGTAGTTATTGACATCTCTGTCCAATTTCAATTTGAGCTGAGCTTCTGCTTTTCTAATGCACCTCTGCATGCCCTGGCAATGCCCTTGTAGTTCTCAACAGGTATTCATCTGCTTTTCCATGTCTGGTACGCTTCTCTCTCTGTTTTAAGCTGACTGAGAAACTTGCAGTTAAGCCAGTTGTGAGCATCCTTTAAAACACAAAGAATCCAAACTGCCAGATGAATTCTCAAGATGCTCTAAACTTCCAAAATACCATGTTTGTGGTGAATTTGTGTCCAGCAATTATATCTGTAGGGAACCAAAGGTTAAAAAGCACTTTTGAAAGGTATTCCTATGCTACGTTGAAAATAACGTTGAAAATGATAAAAACTTTGCAGAGAGGAAATATTTCTTGTTCTTCCATTTATGTATTTATAAAACATAAATATTATCAAACTCCACATTTGTAAGAAGCTTTTAATATGCAACTCATTAAATTATTTGATAGCATCTATTTCTAGGCAGGTCTCCTGTCAAGTCAACTCTTGCCCTTTGTTTCATTTGTTGCTACACTAAGTTGACGGAGTGCCACTTCTGAGTCAAAATTAATTCACTCTTAATTCCCATTGTTTCACTTTTTCCCTGGTAGGTTTTTTAAGTTGCTTAGGGTATTTGTTTGTTTTTCATCTGCCTGTCCCCTCCCTACCATTGACTTATTTTGATGTTTCCCACCTCTTTTTTTTTTTTTTTCTTACAAGCTTTATGTCACAATTCAGCAGGAGAAAGTCATACAATGTAAAGGGTATAGAAAAACAAACCAAACTCACTGCATTTAACAGTAATTACAACTGACAATGATAAGTGTCATCATGGTGACATTGCTGAAAGATGACAGACATGCAAATGTGCTGACATTTCCAAGAAGGCAAAGAGAGAAACATGACAATAAAATGTAATAATGATATACATAAAAAAAGAAAAATATTGAACGGGAATCTGTGAGGTGGATCCTGCAGTACAAAGGATATTTTTACATAGGAATTTTGTGTTGACCCATAAGCTCAAGGGAGAAGGTTCTTTCTAAATTGCTTTTCAATACCTTCCTGTTCCCATCCTCCTCCTCCTCTCCTGCTGCATCTGTGCTGGCACTCTTCCCTTCTCTGTCCCCATGGCTCCTGTTTGGTCTTTCTTCCTACTTCTGTGCTTCTCAGTCCTCAGCATTTGAGGGAGCTGGCCCTCAGGTAGCTTCTCCTGAGCACTGGGAGAACAGGACAGGTGGTCTCACTGGTGTTGCTTCCAGCAAGCAGCCCTCTGCTCTGGCCCCTGCAGCCACACAAAGTATGTGGAGGCTCTGGCAGCCAAACACTAACTCACATTTACTGAGCATGTCCTAGTGACAGTCTGTCAGAGGTATATGATTCTGCCAAATCTACATTTGCTTTCATGAGGACAGCAGAATGCCTCTCTAAACTCAGAGCAGTACCCCATGAAATGTCAAGTTTTGCTCCAATTCACAATTAGAGAAATTCACTGAATCATTTGGGGTTGATCCCTGCCCCCCCCCCCCCCCCCCCCCCCCACACACACACACACTGCTTCCAGTACGTTCAAAACAAGATATATGGACAAAACAGTAGTATACAAGTATATTCTGAGGAATGGAAATTTTTTTCCTATGACGTTTGGAGAAAAACTGAGCCTGGCCAGACACCTACCATGGAAGATTTCAGACAGATCAGTTAAAATTTGGCAAAAGTCTGAAGTGACTAAATGCAGAGCCTGGTTGATGTAAAGAATTAGGCCTTTTGACTGTGGGTAGTTTTGCCAGCTTTTTTCATTACGAGCTGGAAAGATGGAGTAGCATTTTAATCAGATGTATAGTCTATTAAACTGGAAGGCTCCTAACAGAGAGCTAATCTAAAAGGACTTAAGAGGTTTACTTACCTTGGGAAAGTCAAGAAGAAAATAATATGAAATTCATATTAGAAAAAGCAGACTGCACAATATAAACAAGAAAAATCATTTTGCTGAGCAGACCTGACAAATGCCAGCAGACGGTAATTTGTACAGGTGCTTGCAATGTGACATCTCCTTGATTTCAGACACTTAGCAGAAGCTCTCTGATTATAATCCTGTTTGTCCTCATTCCAGACATAGCCCATAAAAAAGCAGAGATGACTGGATGGCTTTTCAGATTTCAGGTGGGACAAATTTTCCACTTGTACCTTTTTCTCTCTGCTGTCTATACAAGTGCCTGGAGAAACTGTGCTTCATTTTAAGTGCCTAAGTGAGCTGGACTTGGTCACTAGATAGATCACTTGAAATATGGAATGGCCTAAGAGCACTAATCAGGGGTATGTAGCTAGAGATACCCCTTACCTATTTATACACAGGGAAGTCTCCGCCTGTTTTCTCCTTCACAGTACATGCCCTATTCAACTGACCAGTAAATCCACTGGTCTTCAGGTCATCTGTCCTGTTGTATGCAGTCATGGGGCATGGGAGAGGCTGATAAACTGCAGTAGCTAGCCCCCAGCTCCTGGGACACTCAGTGGTGCCCCATGAAGTGCACACTGCTTCCCTGTAACCTAGTGCTAGGGCCACCTGTAAACCGTGTGGTGTGCTGCAGTGCTTCCCCGGTCACCGAAGAATAAATGAGAGATTTTTGGACAGACGTTGCATCATTGAGCAAGAGCCAAACCTCTTTCCCTGTTCAGGGATGATACAGGTCAAAGCTCATTAGCGCACGTGAGAAGCCCACCCACCGAGCCTCTGTGCTGACTAAGCAACTTCAATTAACAAAATGTGATGTAAATTTGCCACAGGACTACTGTGCCCAGATGAAGGGCAACTTTGGCAGAGCTCTTACAGTTCCAGCATTTCAAAATTCATTAATTGTTTTTCTGGTGTATGTTTATGCCTCAGGGGAATTCCTTTCAAACTGAGTCTGTTCTCAGCGCCTTTTCTCTCAGTTTGGCAATGTTTACAGTTCTGCATAATTTGTATTTTTGTTTTTTCTTACTGATGCTTGTTTTATTCTTTTGTTATGAGGGATGGGCATAATTAACCTATAACACTATTTTACCTTTTGAATCTCAAATAAAAACCAAATACCTCTCGTCTTCTGGGTATCATAGCACTTTGTATTGTTATCCATTTCGTGCTTGACCAACCAGATTTTAATGCTACTATTAACCTTCCTCCTGTAAAATAAGGAAGCAGTTCTTTCCTGAAAGTCTTTGTGAAACAGTGATCAGATATCATTAAAATAATTTTGAAAAGCTTACATTTTGTTTTAATCATAATGACTATATTTGTTTTATGGCCACTAGGGTAGTGTTTTCATTTTTCTTAGTTCTGGAACCAATAAGAAGGCTCATCTAAACAGAATAAAATCTCAGCTACTTTCCTCAGAAGCTTTGGAAAGCAACTTGGATTAGGAGCTACCACTTTCCACGTTAGATCAAGCTTTTAGTCTTTTTAGCTTAGATTCCCCTCTTGATTGAAAATTTAGGTGAAAGTTCTTAATCACCAACATTCACCTGTGAGTTGTAAGTGCACAACAACAACAACAACAACAAAAGCTTTAGCCAGGGAACAAGACCTAAAAAAGGCCATATTAATCAGAATTGTTCTTTTCCAGTGAAAAATTCTGAAATTGAGCTGAACAGACAATTTTTTCCAACACTGCACAAAGGCAGTCAGGGTTGTGTGGCCAGTGGGGAGGAGAAGAGATTCCTTTATGAGTTGCAGCATTCTCCATGCAGACAATACTAGCTTGTTTGCAAAACCTCTCTCCTGGATTCCCTTTACTTCACAGCTCAGTAAGAAGCTGGGGAAAAGCCAATCACCGTTGAATGTAAATAAAAATGAGTGCTGGGCTAGGGAGGGGTGCTTTTATCTCTGCTGGAGTTGTGCATAGAGTGTTTCATCCTTGAGGTGTTTAGCAGAATTTACTCATGGGAATAAGCAAATCACTAAAGCTGATACCTTTCAACATAGAAAAAGTGAGTGGTTCATGGATTTAATATTAAACCAAGGAAAGGGCTACTTTGATCACTAAGTGTGATCTCTTAACTTGAACTTCAAACATTACCAAATAGTTCAAGAGCTTAGGCAAAAAAAGTAAGGTTTCATCCATTAACAAAATAAACCAGTAGTTTTCACTGTGATCTGTATTACCCTGAATTTCAGAAGAATTTATGTCTGGGGCTTGTTTTGGATCTATCTCTAGTTAAAATAGTTCCCTTGAATGTGACTTGTTTCTTCCTCTAGTCTATGGACAACATTATTTTTAATAAACAGGAAAAGTGTTTCATTTTCTTAACTTCTTGAAAAATTCCTGTCATAGTGAACCTATAAACATCTTACAGTGTTTATAAAGTCAGCCCTCAGGATGCTTTATGGGTACTCCAGGTTGAGGCTCTGGTTTCTTTACATCCTGTTCTTTCCTTCTTTGTAAACTTCAGTACTTCACACGCCAAATACAAAAGTTGCATTTTATTTGACCTCTGTCTTCTCCTTTCCCACATCCCTACTTCACTGTTTGGAAAATGTTTTCTTCACTTGACAAGCCAAGTACAATTCCTTCAGCTTCAAGAGGGACCAGACTGCATCTGTCTGCTGAGGCAAAAAATGTATTTAACAGAGCACGGCTAGAACCCAGATAACTAGAATCAGTCACCCAGGCAATTGTACCAATTGATCAATGATCCTCCACTCTGATGGCCTCTCTTGTTTGCATCCCTGAAAACAGTGCAATTGCATTCTTGAAGGAGTTCAGGATTTTAGCCCACATTTATTTGTTTTTAAACTAAATTTCTTGGTAAAGTTGCACTAAACACTAGCTAGATATCCCTTTCAAACTTTTTTCCCCACTAATTTCCCTTTTATTTTGGGACCAATTTCACCTTATTTTCTAAGTCCGCTGAATAAATGTCAAGGCATGGGTTGGAGTAACGTCACCATCCTAAACAAGTCTAAACAAGAAAGAATATTCACATCGTGATGCAATCACCGTATACTCTTTATCCTAATTTGTGCGTATCTAGTCTTTCTGCATACCTTCTAGATGCTTGTGTTTCTGTTAATCACTACACTTCAGGACAGTTAGGGTAAGATGTAGGTGTACATATGGATGGACCTTATTTTGCAGAGTTTATACAGCTGCTAGCACTTCACCTCTGCATGCCTCCATTTATAAAGTCTTCCTGTAAAAACAAGCCTGTTTAATGCAGGTTGAACTTGCAAGGCGTAAAACGATCACCCCTTCTACCTGTCAGTCCTACAGGCGTATAGTGTGTAGAAATGTCTGTTGCATGGGCAGTACCATGCCCTGCAAAGCAAAGCTGCATGATAGGTCCCACCTCTCGGTTTATCACCCATGCCCAACAAAAGCGTTTCCAATATCAATGGTGTGTTATGATCTCAGAAGTCTCCAGCCAAGCAGCAAAAATTAAGACCTTGAACTCACAGCTGCTGCTGAATCAGGAACTCTGAGGAAGCCAGGAGTTGGGTATTTGCTTCTCACAGCCCCACCAAAATGCTGCTGCTTCAAGCCCTGTGGCATCCACAATTTGACAGAGATAAATGATGGCTCAGTATGTTTGTACTGTATTTACTACAGCAATACCCCAGCAATGTTAGAAAGCCTTATTAATTTTGTATTATGGAAAGAAAACTGTATTTATATTTTCTTTTGCACAGTTTCTCATGTGTATGAGAATAATGGCAGTGGCAAGTGAGATAACTGTGATGAATTCTGCTAGTTCTTTCCTGGAATGAACAGGCTGCAGAATTCCATGTTTGTGTAAAAGTCGGTATAAAGTTTGTTAAAACACAAGAAATAAACCAAAGCAGGATCACACACTAATTCCTCTTGTAACAGAAAACCTTTGACAGGCATCAACTGTAAAAGCTTTAAACTTGATGTGAGGATAAGTATTATCCATACCGAAACTACTATCTAGCATGTTTCTCTTGGTCTTTTTTTGATTATTTTGGAGATGTTTAAAGCATGCTTTGTTTAACTCTTAATGCACTGAAATGGCTTTCACTTGTACTCTTGTTTGCCAGTCATGGGTAGACAAAATCTCAAGAGATTTGAGACAAATAAAATCATATCTACTCCTTTTTGTCTTCTGTCTCCTTCTACCCCTGAGTCTTCTAGAAATCTCGAGCCACTCCCAGTCTCTCTCAGATCTCAATTCAAGCTTTTTGGTTAACTTTGCGCCTCCATGAGGATCAGCCCTTGTATAGCAGTCCACTTCTGGTGCGATGCTGACTTAGTCCTGTTTTTCATCTTACCTTTCCATATATCCTGCCCAATTTTGGTTGTTTGTAACTTAGAGAAAGAGCAGTTACCTTCAGGAGAATTAAACATAGTCAAGAAGATAGAAGGGAAGAAGTAGAATTTCCTTGCAGAGTAGAAGCTTATCCTAAAAGCCCTAATTTGCTTCTTAATTATTTAAAGTATTTTAGATAACTTAATTAAGAATAGAGCTGAGCAAATAGGATGCATATTGCTATCTTTGTCTTATTAATTTATGAAGAATTTAGCCAAGTTAAATAAGATGTAGTAGAACTCAATTCTCTGTTCTAGATTAGTATCTACATCATCAAAATTTTAAGTGGCTGCCTCAGGAAAGTCAGCTAATCCACAATATACAACTAATAAAGAGGCAGATTTGCCGGTAAAGGCCTATAGAGGAAATTGAAGGTGTGCTCTGGCTTTGACATCTTCTCATGTTGAATTTCGTTCCTCTGGGAGTTTTGAATGCTCTCTTAAATTGTGTAAAGACACAAGGAAAGATAGGACTTTCTGTTCGTGCATGGCCTCTTCTAAGGACAGACCCATAGCAAGCTAAAGGTAGTCATAGTAGGACGTGATGCATATATTAAAGCCATGAGTGTAAGGGTCAGGAAAGCAAAAAGAGGCCTGTGATTTGGGCATGCAGTTGCATGGAAAGAAAGCCCTGTTGGCTGAAGCCCTCCTCTGTCTGTGCATATTGTATTAGATACCAGTGGGTAAGAAAAAACTAATCTGGCTACAGGATGTGGAAGCCTTCTGCATCCTCACCAGCAGGCCCAAAAACAGGCAGCCCTTTGCCTTTCCCCTCACTAAGTCATGACTCACCTTGGTGCCTTCCAGAGGAAGGTAGACCATCCATGCAGAATGACTCTCCAACGTTCCTGCAGCAAGAATAGGGAACGGGACCCAGATCTTTTTGTTTCCAGTTTATTTAGGCAGAGGGCATCTGATGCCAGTGTGCCTGAACTGCACCAGAGGTATAAGTGTCTACCCTTGCAATATATATCTTTCCAATGGAGACAGCATGGGCCAGAGACAGCTGCTATTAGGCAGCTAGAACGTGGCCACCCTGTTTTGTAGAGTAGGAAAGCTGGGCAGTGTGAATATGGGAACTTGTACCTGAGGCCTCAGGGTGAGAGCATGATTTGGAGCATGGTGAATATACTAGTAGAGAGGTCACCTTTCAGACAAGCTGAGAATATATCTACAGGTTTAGGCAGTCCTGAAAACTAGGTGTATGTAATCATGGTCTGGGAATAAGATTGGGATTTTGGCACTGAAGTTTGGATGTAGGCACACCGAGACACCTAATGCTTCTGAACTCATTTTTTTTTTGTTTCATTATTCTTCTGCACTTTCAAGTGCACGGTTCTAGCATCCAGGTTTCTTGTTTAGGGTTTGAATGCCATACTTATGGGCTGTTTGAGGGATAATTTTATTTTGAGGGATTCCCTAGGTTGTCATCAAACAAGACTTTTAGAGAGGCAAAGGCTGCAAACCAAGATGAGGATAAACTAACACAGTTCTTGTAACGCCCAGTGACGCTAACTCCCGAAAAAGACTGAGGGCCAAATATGAGGAAATTCATTAAATCAATTGAAAGGATACAAAAATTAAGTCAATTAAATGGTGCAGAAACTTGGCATATACTATTCCAGTGTTTTTTTCCCCCAAATGGCTAAGCCTCTCCTCCTTAATTTTCCTCAAGGCTCCCTTTGGGACTCAAGAGGACAGTTGATTACAGTCACACAGTGAGTCCATAGCAGAGCTTGGAACAATAGTTTGGCAACCTACCACCTAGACTACAGTGAAAAGCTACTGGATGGTGCTATTTCTTGATGCTACTAGTACTGTTCTATTATATGTCTTCTCAGTAACAGTATAAAATACTGAACAGTGATTCTTTTGCTCAGAAAGGGAAATTTTTTTAGATATTTTTCTGGGAAAAGTTTCCCCTTTTGGATGGGTGCACTTGATAATAGTAGCCCAGGATTTTCAGAGACACATTTTAATAATTAAACATTATATTTAAATGAGTAGGTCTTTATTTAAATAAATGCTTTTAAACAAAGATACCACATTCCTCAGAAACATGTTCCACATTACAGAGAGATTATTTGAGTGTTAGCTTTGAATTTGATTTATACAAAAAAAATAAAGCTCCCTTTTGGATCTGAAGAGGAAATATAAATGTGACTGTGGGCAATGAGAAGTACATGACGTTACTCAGTTTCAATGGCAATGAAACCTTACATGTTGAAGCAATAGGGAACCATTTAAGAAGTTTCCAAATTCCTTTCACTGCTAAAGCTTGCTCAAAATAAGACTATAGTTTTCCATTGTTAAATTAGATTGAATGTGTATTTTCTCTTACCTGTGATAGTAAAACTACATTAAAGATGTGATTTTGAAAAGGAGTATAGTTTGGTGTATAAAATTATTTATAAAATAGTGAGCACTGTCTGATGGTTATTTTTATTTTTACAAAAAGACCCGCTAAGAATCCATTTGCTATCAAACTGTTTTGTGTGGTGTAATTAAAAAGCTTAATATTTTGGCAACATAGGAGACAAGTAATAACTGAGTCTACATCCGTAAGTGTAACAAGCAGACATTATAAGAGATATATAGCCCTCATCAAGGCAAGGTCATTTTTATGGGAATGACTTCTCTTGGGCTTCAACAAAAAGCCAACACATACTTATTTTAAGAAACAATTTAGAAAAGGGCAATTTAGCCAGCTCAGGAGGTGATCATAGAATCATAGAACCATAGAGTGGTTTGGGCTGGACGGGACCTTAAAGATCACCTAGTTCCAACACCCCTGCCAAGGGAACACCCTTCCACTAGGCCAGGTGTCTCAAAGCCACATCCAACCTGTCCTGGAACACTTCCAGGGATGGGGCATATGATATTCACAAAGAAAATCATAGTTTATAAGAGCTACTCATTTGCATGTGAGAGGTAGCTCATGTCCCCTTCTCTCAGCATTCAGTTCCATGTTTGAACATATGAATTAAAAAGGGTGGAAGTTCAGAGTGGGAACATGTAAACTCAAAGGGAAGTATTTACACAGTAACTGTTTTTAAAATAAAACTTGTTAATAAGAGCATCGTGTTTTTAGAAAATGGGACCGTTGTTCCCAGGCTTATAATTTTACAAGATATATCTGACTTTTATATTAGCTGTTTATACAAAAAGAATTTGGAAGAAAGAATAAAACCATGAAATCGCTACTGGTAAGTACTTCTTTTTCAGACTAACATACTCATTCAGTGCTGGGCAGTGAAGATAAACTTCAATACTGTTTTTATTACAGGTTTGGATTACAGATTTATTTTCAATGACCTATCAAAATTAACAAGCTCCTTACTGTTCACAGTTTATCAGGATGCCCCAGAGCTACTTCAGCAATGAAGAAAGCAAAGCTGTCTGGAGAACAAATGCTAACAATAAAGCAGCGGGCCAGTAATGGTAAATTTTTAATCATTGCCTTTTTTAATATTACTTCTTTGTAAACTAAAGTTATCATTGCTCTATAGGCTTTTTTTCGTACATGTGTATATCTTCTTTGTATACATAGTGGATTTACTGTCAGTAGACATAAAACTGGGGTTTCAGCTGTGGAAATCTGAGCCAGCAGTGGAGTGATCAGACTGGTCTGAGTTATGGCTACATAAATCAAAAACTCTAATATATTTCAAAGTAGAACATACCATTATAATTTTCTGGTTCACATCTCATTTGTCAAAGGTGGATAGGTGGTCTTACATTGTTGCAGGATTCAGAAGAGAAAAAGGTTTGGTTTCCGAAGTGTTAAGTCGTCATGAGCTGTGCTCTGTAACCTCTGGCAGATGTAGATGGCCTTGTGCCATTTTGTCTCCAATAATCTGCAAACCTTCCTGCAAACCCTGAGTTGCAGGGAAGATGATGAAAGTAGCTTGGATGAAAGTCAGGATAGTGCCCTCATAGCTGAAGTGCAATAAAAGCAAAATGTAGGTGCTTCAGTTCAAATGAGTAATGCACAAAAGGCTTGTCTTTGGGGTCCTGAGTTTTCTTGGAAAACTTTATGTAGTCACTTAGCCTGTGACTGTGCGTGCCTTCTCATCTGCTGGTGTTGACTGTTTTTGAGAGCCACAGAGCATTTCGAAACAGTGCAGGAGGCATTTCAGCCCACACTGCCAGCGCAACTGGAGAAAGCACTGGCTGTCTTTGTTCAATAGCTAGTAAGCAAGGGGTGGAAGATCTGGATATAATTTTCTCTACAACTGGGAAGTACTGAAAACTGTATCTGCCATGCTTGGGAAGAATGCCTTGAGGAGCGGTATATGGGTATTTTGGGTATTTCGGGGAACACACAGCATCCTTCCTGTTAGAGTCAGGCACTGTGAAAAGGTATGCAAGGTTCATACTACATTAAGAAGAAGAGACTGGGAACACCAGTTTAGCTTTAGGAGTTCAGACTTCTACTTGCGAGAAAACAAGTCTATCTCTTCTCAGGATTATTTTATACTTCGTTATAGTAACTAAAAAGATAAATAAATAAAACCTATACAGTTTATTCCTGTCTGAATCCTTAAAAATGCAGGTACCTTTAAAATTCTGTTCTCTAAATGTTTATGCAATAAAAACTCGGAAGTCATGTCCATTTTGCAAATTATTCCGTATGTCATTATTTAATACCCTTCTGAACCATGAAATTATTAAAAGCAACAGCAGAATCACAATATATCCTGGTACATCAACAAAATTTCACTGTGTTGGGAAAAAAATCTTCTGAATTAGTTACAAATGATTTTGACAATGCTGTAATATCAAGAGATTGGCATGTTAATATATTTTATTTTCCTTCAATAGATCTGTAAGTGGTCACAGTCTTTCAAATAATTTACATATGACAGTAGAGTAGAATTTTTTTGCTGCAGGTGCATTTAGTATAATATAAAGTTAAATCAGTACATATACAGAAAAAGGTGTGTCTTACTGATCCTCTAGGCATTTCAAACACTCTTGCTGGAAAATTACTGCAATTTTTAAAAGAAAAGTAGTGGAAAATACATTGTTTTAACTTCAAAAGAAAAGTTAAGGAATGATTCCTTTTTCTTTTTTACTGTAATCCTTTTACCTTAAATAAATTTATTTTCAAATATGGAAATAATTAATTCTCTGAACTCTGATTTAATTATTTTAACACCCCTTTTATTTTTACATCACACAGGTATAGAAAATGATGAAGAAATTAAACAGTTAGATGAAGAAATCAAAGAACTAAATGAATCCAACTCCCAGATGGAAGCTGATATGATTAAACTCAGAACTCAGGTAACAGTTTTATGAAGCCCTAAATTCAGGTGCTTTTTCTAGATGACTAATTAAAGGAAATACAGGAAATATATGTTTCTTGCATATTAAGATTTCTATCTCTGATTTGCCATTTATAAAATCAGAAAACAATATCCATTATTCAATTTACACATCAGTTACCAATCAGTTTACAATCAGTTACCAAAAATAATAACAATAAAAAAAAGGCTTAATAAAATATATTCTTTAAAATAATTGCAAAAGCATGACCTGTCATGGTCAGCTTTGTATTTTCACTTGACATCATGGTTATCAACATAAGTTACAAGGTGAAGGAAGGAGTCCAGGTGAACAGCATGGCTTTTGCCAGGTCTGTCTTACAGAGGAAATTTAGATGGGGAAGTGAATACCTGTTACACTTCATCATGTGGTAGACTAAGTGCGGCCCTTGGCAGCAGGAGTGGTTCCACAGATCCAGCTTAATGCCTTTTAGGTTCCACATAAATCTGTTGGGGGGGAGGGAAAACCTAACATTAGACCATTATTTAAAACCTCATTATTCAGCAGTGCTAAAACTGGATGGAAAAAGCAAAGGAAGGAAAATAATTGAATTCTTTCCCTAGCATTTTCCAGTGTCCAGCATAGCTTCTGGTGCTTTTTCCTTCACATGATTTAAGCACAGTCACCAACAGTGAGATTTACCACAGTTCTCAAGATTTATCACCCTTTAATGCCATGGTCATAATCATGCAATTGATCTTGATGGAAACAGAGTAAACTGTTCCTTGTTACTTCTTTGCTGCTTGTGGAGAAGAGCACCATGTTCCTTCTCCTCCTCCTCCTCTTGCATGCTCATAAATAGAAGGCAGGATCTGCCTTTTCAACTTGGGGTTTCTTTTACTTCTAAACCTTAGCCAAATTAATATTGAAACCTCACATGAATTTCATGCCTGTGTTCAGGGTTCTACTGTCATTATTCAGCCTTTATAGGATTTGACTTTTGTTTTACACAGTTTTCTGATATGACTAAATATAGCTGTAGGGTATTGAGGAGAAAATCTGCAAGAATGTAAAGCAAGAAGAATAATGACAGGAAAATCATGTGTATTTGCGTTGGAGGAATTTGGTCCTAAGTTTTGAATCTGGTGGCTTACAATATGCCTTACGTTCTCTTTTGCCTAATACAGTACTGTAGGTGCTATTCACACACAGATTGATGTAGCTGAGATTTTAAAAAATGTAAAGCAGTTTGGTTGTTATGTGTACATTAGGTAAATGCTCCAGTTGTCAACAACTTTCTGCATTTTTAATCTTATTTTTGGCCAGATGAATAAAAAATAGTAATAAAAAAAGTTATGATAGCACTATCACATATACATAAAAGTGTATTGAGTTTCAAAGATTTAGCTGGGAATTTTGCAGCAAGTTTTAATCCGAAATGAGTACAGAAACCACACCTCAGTGGTCTTAGTTCCAGCTTTCATATCTCAGACTAGTGCCTTTGTATATTCTTAGAAATCAGATTAGGTACTATGTGGGATCACTGCATATTCTTGGTAAAAAAATCTCAGCTGATGATTTCACCATCAAATTGAAAGGATTATTTTCACACCTTCATGCAGCAGATTTAGAAAAAGTGTAGAATGACTGCCAATGATATATACTGTCATGAAAATAATTAATAGGATTCTAGAACATAGAACTACAAGAGACCAAGAAATACTGTTTTGCCAGCCAGTCTTCTTCCCTTCCTACTTCCCAGCTCTTCCTAAGCCAATCCTGACAGATACTTGTCTAACCTGTTCTTTACTTCCTACAGTAGAGATTCCACAGTCTCTGGGCAGTCTGGTCTAATACTTACCTGTTCTTACCGAACTAGCTACTGATGCCTAGCAGAATATCCCAGCTGAGTCAAAGTTCACAAAAATTCAGAGACCTCGGTTTTTAATTCATACACTCTCCTGAAGACAAGCAATTTTCATTTCCAACATGTAGGGAATTATATTGTAGTAATTATCAAAGTCAACAGTTCCTTTTATTTGCAACAGTAGAATTATATTGAACATAAAAAAATGTTTGCTGATAAACCTTTTGAAGATCATTGTGCAAGCTAGATTTCAGTAAGACTTCACAGGTGGGAAACGCATAATGGGAAAATAGTGGAAGTTCTGTGAAGTTGCAACAGTCTTGTTAAATAAGGATTTGCATCCTTATTTGTAAAACGCCCTTTTGAAAGTTACTTCTATAAACTAATGGGCTGTATTTCCATAAGCAGACTGAAACTTTAGGTCCAGAATGAAACTTGAAACATCTACCTACCAGATGGTGCCAACAACTTCCTAAAACTTACTCACCCATGGTCAAGTTAATGCTAACTTAAGAACCTTTTGCCCTTCTGCCTGCTATTACTGCACAAACCTCCAGTCTTCCCATCAGCATTTGAATTGTATCAATTCTTCCCACAGTTCACTGTCTATACCAGTGTAGAAATGGATAAAGATTATTTTGATAATTCAAAACCTTATGTTCTTTGGCATTTTTTCCACTTCTCTGACATCTTTTTTTCACCCTCTTGACAATCCATATTTTAACCTACACACACACAAAAGCACACTGTACACTTCATAACAGATGTTAACAGTTGTCATCCAATGTGGAAAGTAAGGATACATCTACAGAGGAAAGTGTAGACAGGTATGAGCGAGCTCTGCATGGGCTCTTGACGAGGTGGACATAACCCAGCGCTCATCTGAAATCCTTATAGCTTCATTAGCACAGTGCTCTGCACAAGCTCGGGTAAGTTGCCCCTCAGCAATGCTTTTTAGTTCAAGCAAGGCACCATGCAAGGTCAGACCTAACTTGTGTCTGGTCACCAGGGAACACAGGCAGAGCATACTCTCAGTTGTCTTCACCTGTACATGTAGTCATGCCCGAGAGACCCACTCTCCTGGCTATGTCTAAATTTTCTTCAGTTCCTTCAGTTTTGCAAGTCACTGTGTGTATTAGAAAACTTACATTGCAGTAACGTGCAGTTGTTCAGCTTTCAAAAGCAGCCCTGTGAATTTGCATAGAACCGAATTATACTTACAGAGAGCTAAACACTGGCAGCAAGGAGCTGCGCATGCTTAACTGAGTAGATGTATATATATACACACATCAGAAAATACAAGAAATACATGACTTGCTGCAGAATGTCCCTAAGGTAGGCTCCTAGGAGTAGAAGTGTTTAACCACATAGGTGAACTTGCAGAACTAAGGTCCTTCTCAATGCCTTTGAACTCAAGAAGAAAATCTCTAAAGCACTGGAGTCAAATCCAAGTTCATTCATTATTACCAATGCTCAAAAGACAAGCTGTTAAAGTCATACAATGTGCAATAGGAATAAGAAACTCTTAACAATGGGAATAATTGCAGGTTCAAGCAAAACCTTTTAAAGCCATTTTCTCCTTTCCCTGCCTGTTTTTTCTGTTATCTGTCCCTTCAGAGAGTGCATGCTTTATAACAGCTTGCCTTATATTACATTGTACACAAATTTGTCCATTTTAGATTACTACAATGGAGAGCAACCTGAAGACGATAGAAGAGGAGAACAAAGTAATTGAACAGCAAAATGAGTCTCTTCTTCATGAATTGGCCAATTTAAGCCAGTCTTTAATTCATAGTCTAGCTAATATCCAGCTGCCACATATGGTAAGTGATTGAGAGCACAAGTTAAGGAATTTGGCGATCTTCAGTTCACTTCATACAATAGATGTCTTTTTTTATGTTTATGTTTCATCAACCAGTTGGATATTTGTGGTAACAACACTGAAACCATAAAGATACATTTAACTGCTAACAAAGACATGGAGGGCCTGTTCCAGTGTATCCTGTAAAATTAAGTAAGAACTAAATAGGCATTTAAAATATTATAAAAAATGGTGGCAATATGCCTAGATAATATGTTATGCTTAAATGAATATACGATTAAGAAAATAAAAGTTGTATATGAACTACTATTTAATATCTCGTAGGAACCAATCAATGAACAAAATTTTGATGCTTACGTGACCACTTTGACGGACATGTATACAAATCAAGATCGTTATCAGAGTCCAGAAAATAAAGCCCTACTGGAAAATATAAAGCAGGCTGTGAGAGGAATTCAGGTCTGAACAGCTGCTATAGTGGTGAAAGTCTTGCTTAAAAAAAGGATGCCTCTTGTTTTTTGCTGCTGTAATTTACCAGAAAGTGTTATATATTTATTTCTGTTTGGAACAGTGTTATGCTTACAAGACTTCATAATGATTTTATGTCTTGCTTTAAAGATAGTAACTGCAGAATAGTTTTTTGAATACATTCACATTTTGTACGTTTTCATATAAGCTGACATAGTGTGATATGCCATGTAATGTTTATAGCTGCTAATGTATGCACATTTTTGGGGTATATATATTTCTGAAGAGGTAAGCTGATCAAAATAAATAGAGTGTAAATTCTTTTTAATGCTTTAGTGATTAAATGTTTTAGTATTTTGAACTGAAATGGACAAAAAAAAAAAACAGCTTTGAATGACAATGTTGCGGTCTGCAGCCACTTTTTAAACACTATCATTTTGCCTCATGTTGGAGGATTTTATGGGATTTAAGAAATACATTTTGTGTGCATATTGTTTCATAGCAAGAATTGGTTGCAAAAATGCTTTATTTTTGAACAATGCTTGAAAATATTATGTGACTTTTGGTTTTGGAGGATGGTGTGTGGTGGGGGCAATAAAATGAGGTTTTTTGAATTCCAAGAAAATGGCATGGATTAGATGTAAGATACAAAATGGGTA